>NW_027491910.1:0-317500 GCF_021521415.1 Bidens hawaiensis
CTTTTAAAGTTAAATGAACAAACACAAACATGCCATTGTTCGTGTTCATTCGATTTGTTAACATGCTTTTATTATTCACATTGATGAATACATCAGTCTCAATCTCTAGGCTCTGCCGATTTTATTTGTGTTCGTGAACACATTAATTTCCTTAATGAACGAACACGAACATAAAATCTCGATCGGTAAATGTTCGTGAACCGTTCATGAACACATTATTTTCTTAGCGAATGAATATGAACAAGGCCTTGTTCGTGTTTCGTTCGGTTCGTTTACAGCCCTACGCATATACTTGGATGGGCAACCACACAGAGACTAATTTTTATGAAGATCATAATTATTAAAAAGTCACACACACATATACATACTATATATATATATACTAGCTTTTGAACCCGTGTATTACACAAAATTTTTCAAATAATAAAAATACACAAGGTCCGTTATTTGAAAAGAAATGAACAAAATTAAAGATAGAAAGAAAAATAAAATATATAGTACAAATAATAAGAAATCTACAATCTTAAATTTACAAATTAGAAAAAATATCTTTATATACAACATTTGCCAAAATTGTTTTGACCTATTAGTCTATTACCCGTGGATAGTTATGATAAATGAGATGAGAGATAGAGAATTAGAAAAGAAATTATAACTCATTTGTCAAAATTGTTTTAAACGCATGACCCATGGATATGTAGGATAAATAAGATGGTGAATTAGAGAATTATAAAGAAAATTAGAACCCAATTTGTCAAAATTATTTTGACCCATAACCCATGGAGAGATAGGATGAATGAGATGAAAGATTAGAAAGGAAATTATAACCCATTTGTCAAAATGGTTTTGTCCCATAACCATGGATATGTAGAATGAATAAGAAGGAAGATTAGACCAAGAATCAATATGAGATTGCCACATCATCTCTATTATTTTCTTTTATTAGTATTGTTAGATATATATATATATACACACATATATATATATATATACTTGTTTAGAGCCCGTATCACACACGGGATAATTCAAATATAAAATTATAAGTAAAACAATAATTACATAACGTATATGAAAAAATGTATTACATGTATGCTTGTATCTATACAATGTGAACATAAATTGATTTTATTTATATCACAAAATGATTTTTTTAAATAAACTTAATAAAAAAATGCCCATGCAAAATTGTACCCAATAATGTTTCTTTCTATTGAAAAATTCATTCTCAATGTCATATATGTATAATTGAAAGAATTTTGGTTATGAACCAATTTCGAAAATAAGATTTCTCATACGATAGTAGTTCTAACCACTCAGCCTAAATACAAAAGAAGCGTTACATTTATTGATATATTTATCAATTTACCACCCATCAAAGGAAAGTAAGATATTAAATTGTAGTAATGGATATTCTTCAAGAACTATGTTTTTCTGAGCTACACCATAAAAAAGATATTGATAAGTTTTAGAGGGCTTCTCGACTCTGTCATAATGACAACATAAAAAATAACACGTTAACCCATTCAATTTTGTGAATATTTGTTTCATTTGAGCATAGTTTTGCATGGCATGCTTCTATACAACGTTCTGATCACTATTGAAGGAAAAATTAATGTTGACATAAATATTTCAAATTTGATAAAAGTTAGAAGCATTGATAGGCATGGGGTGGCATGTCGAAAGCGTTCGCAATCTTTTCTTAAATTTTAATAGTTGAGGAAAAAATAGTCAATTTGCCAATCCCGAACGTTTTGATTATTTCAAAAGTGCCCTTAAAAATAAACTTGAAACATGTTTAAAATTCTAACTTTCATACTTTTGACATTTTAAAGTCAACACTTTAAACCCATAACAAATTTGACGATAAATCTATTTTGCATTCGCAAACTTTTAAAAACACTCAAAATTTTCATTTTTGATCCGTAACAAATTTTGACCTAAATGTAGTTAACTTGTACGAAACATCTATTTACCAACTTTTGACCCATAAAATCAAATTTAACTTCTAGAAAAAACCCATAACAATTTTCATTTGGGAAATATGATTTGTTGTTGATTTTTGGAATTCACCAAGTATTTTGAAATATATAGTAATATATATGTTAATATTTATATTTATAAAAATACATAGATATTATATAAATATAGTGTAAAAGAAAGTGAATAATTATTGATTTATTACCTATATTAGGGTATATTAGTTTTGGAGGGAAAAAAATGTGAGAATTAATCAAAACATGACAAGTGTCCCCATTTATTTTACTTTATTAGAATACTAGTTTTAGAGTCTGTGTCACACACGGGATAATTCAAATTATAAAATTATAAGTAAAAAAATAATTACATAGCGTATATGAAAAATAAAATGTATTACATTTATGCTTGTATCTTTACAATGTGTACATAAATTGATTTTATTTATATCACAAAATAATTTTTTAAATGAACTTAATAAAAAAATTGTCCGTGCAAAAACGTACCCGAGAATGCTTCTTTCTATTGAAAAATTCATTCTCGGTGTCATATATGTATAATTGAAAGAATTTTGGTTATGACAATTTCGGAAATAAGACTTATCATACGATAGTAGTTCTAACCACCCAGCCTAAATACAAAAGAGGCGTTACCTTTATTGATATATTTATCAATTTACCACCCATCAAAGGAAAGTAGGATATTAAATCGTAGCAGTGGATGTTCTTCAAAAACTATGTTTTTCTGAGCTACACTATGAAAAAGATTTTGATAAGTTTCAGAGGGCTTCTCGGTTTTTTCATAATGACAACATAAAAAATAACATGTTAACCCGTTCAATTTTGTGAATATTTTGTTTCATTTGAGCATAGTTTTGCATGACATGCTTTCATTTAAGGAAAAATTAATGTTGACATAAATATTTCAAATTTGATTAAAGTTAGAAACATTGATAGGCGTGGGTTGGGATGTCGAAAGTATTCGCAATCTTTTCTTAAATTTTAATAGTTGAGGGAAAAATAGTCAATTTACCAAATCCCGAATCTTTTGTTTATTTCAAAAAATGCCCTTAAAAATAAATTTGAAACCCTAATCATGTATAAAATTCTAACTTTCATACTTTTGACAATTTAAAGTCAACGCTTTGAACCCATAACAAATTTGACGATAAATCTATTTTGCATTCTCAAACTTTTAAAGTACTCAAAATTTTTCATTTTTGACCCGTAACAAAATCTGACCTAAATATAGTTAACTTGTATCAAACAATATATTTACCAACTTTTGACCCATAAAATCAAATTTCAGTTCCACAAAAAACACGAAACAATCTTCATTTGAAAAACATGATGATTTGTTGTTGATTTTTGGAATTCACTAAGCATTTTGAAATATATAGTAAAATAATATATTAATATTTATATTTATAAAAATATATAAATATTATATAAATATAGTGTAAAAGGAAAGTGAGTAATTATTGATTTATTACATATATTAGGGTATATTAGTTTTGGAGGGGAAAAAATTATGAGAATTAACCAAAACATGACACATGTCCACATTATTTTACTTTATTAGAATAGGTAGATATATATATATATATATATATATATATATATAAAGCCAACAAAATGACTTTATATTGTAACAAATTAAATGACTTTAAAGTGTAATGGGGTCACGTATAGGGCTGGCATATCGTTTATATCCGTACACAATAAGACACGAACACGAACCTGTTAATACATGATATAAACGATAAGACACGATAAGAGCTGTTTAGACACACATATATTGACAACTTGTTTAGTGAAACAAAAGTCGTCGAAACCGGGGGTGGAGAGTGGAGACTAGAGGAAGCACCAGCAGCTGCGGGGCCGTAGTTCTGAGGCGGAGCTGATGGCTGGAGAGGGAACTGGGAGTGTCGTGAACTCGAGATCTGATTATGTGATGGCTGTGAGAATGTTTTAGGAATTTAGGGTTTATGATAACTTATAGTTATAGTTATATATATATATATTTAATTATAAAAAAAATATAATCAGGTACCTAACATGGAAACGAGTATTTTAACTGTTTAGACACGAAAATTAATAGATAGATTCGTGTCTACTTGCTTAGTACATGAAACCTGTTAGGGTCTTACCTGATACCTGTTAAAGTCGTGTAGGTTCTTGTCTTGCATTCATGTATCGTGTAGAAATTGTCAGCCATAGTCACGTCCACAAATTCACTAATATTGGTTAAATACCTTGTTACCCATTTATGAAGTTAAATATTAAATGGTTTTGTTTTTTTATTTTTAGAAGATTATTAAAAGTTTGACTACGAGAGCATCACTAATAAATATGATTTTTGGTGATGTTTTTAAAATGTCGTATCACATATAGCCCATTAAAATAGTTTCCTCCTTGGTTTAAAAAGCGTCAGACGAGGTGAGACGTTTTGTTTCTGGAAAATAAGGCGAGCGTCTTAAGTGCGAGACGAAAGCTTCACGTAAGTGAGTTGTGGTGTATTATATAATATTAATTAATATTGTTAAAATATTATTTCCTATGATTTAATTACTTAAATACCAATAATAATAATAATAATACATATATAACACAGAACTATATTTAATAGTTTGTTAGTTTTTATTTAAATATTATTTTTTAATTGTAATTTATGAAAGGAAACTTATTTTTTATTTATAATTTATACAGGGAAACTTAATTTTGAAAAAAAAAATATCCCCCCACGTTTAAAATAAAAGGTATCGCCTCAATTATAGGAGATAATTGAGATAATTTTTTTTCTAAAAGAAGGAAACTTAATTATATTGTTAATAACGCCAACTTCTCCGAAAAACTTCTTTATCTTCTCCAAAGTTCCCAACCTTCTTATCCACAAATTCTCCATTTCCAGGTAAGTAAACGATAAATCTGCCCCTACTATGACTTGTTTCTACATAAAGCGTGGCCTGAGGCGAAGCGCTGCCTCCGGCTTAAAGCGCCGTCTCAGGCTGCTTCATGTAAATCGGCGCCTTACATGAAACAAGGCATTTTTAAAGTTGCCTTGACCGCCTCACGCCTCCGGCGCGCCTTTTTAAACCAAGGTTTCCTCACATATGTTCTCCCTCCACCTCCTCTCACGTCTCACATGCATATTTTTAGAGATTCTTTTTCAATCATTTTATCCTATCTTTTCTTTTTCACTTAAGAGCATCACCAATAAAGAACTTCAAAAATATATAAAAACATGTATTGTTAGCCGTCACGTCAGTAAACATTCATCCTTTAATATCTTCAAAAACTCTTCTAAGGAAATCCAAAAACATGCCATATCATCATCACCTTTTATATTTATTTTAATTAATAACCTTTATATTTTAATAAAATATATATAGAAGAATATTTATATGTTATTTGTCTAAAAATGTAAATTTAAAAAAAATATTTTTAATAGTGAAATAGGTCTAGAGTAAAAGTGCGTGTTCGCTGGTAAAAAAAAAATAACGAATTATAGTAAAAACTGTAGGTTGTTTAATTTAAATAGTAAATTCAACAATTATTTTAGATTATAATATTTACATTTATACTTTATAAGTAGACTTTTATTATATATATATATATTAACTTATGTAGAAGAAAAACCAAATATAAGTATCGAAATAATATAAAAATTTTTATATTAGAAATAATATATATATCTAGTTTATGGGACAAAATTAGAATCTCCTTCATTTTCTCATTTTTCTAATTAAAACCCAATGCAACCCAACCCAAGGCCCACCACCTATGCCAAAAACTTGTTTTTAGAATTTTTTTGTAGAAGAACTTCATATCAAGAATTTGTCCATCACAATAGGGCTAATAACCAAAAACTTCCACCTAAGACCGAAAAATGCAAAAAAAATCTTTTATTATAGATGGTCTAATCATCTCTCTTCTCTAACTCACCTTCCCTCTTTCAAAAATCTCGAAGAATCTTCTGTTATAGAAAGTCTTAACAATAAAGTGTTAGTAATAATAAATTATTATAAGATAAAATGATTAATGTATAGGAAGAGATGCATCTGATTTATCAAATATGTCTCCTGAATGAAATATAATATTAAGGAAATCTAATCACATCACAACCTTAACGTTGATTATAATAATATGATAAACTACGAGTCAAATATGTATAATAGGATAAAGGTTACAGTACAATTGTTATAAAGCTATTAATAAAATATTAACTATAGTAAATTATATTTTTAACACAAAGCCACAAAGTAGTAGCTGTTATGCATTTAACTTTTTTGCATTACTCTTCGATGAGCTACAAGCCTACAAGTCCAAGTGTACAACCATATAGTACAAGTCAATAGTATTGCATGGCATACAAGTATGTATGCAACCATGTAGGTGTTAATTTAGATGAAATCATTTTTTTTTATTTTAAAAGATTTTAAAGGTCATTAGTTTTTCGCTTTCATCTTTAATCTTACACATTATGAATTAATTATAAGAAAAGTTTATGAACCAAGTAAGGTTCATTAATTCAAAGTTAATTAGTTTATAATTAAGTTGTTACATATTCACTTATGAAAAAGAAACACCTATGATTTCTGTTACTAAAATCATTCGACATAATAATTCTAGGTGATTAGTAATTAATTCAATAATAAAAACAAATACTTCTCTTTGCATTAATATTCAAGAAGAGCTTATCATTTGTTAACATAAATCTGCTTTGAAGTTTGAACTATATGTTCGTCACTTCGTCTAATAAAAAAAGAAAAACCTACTATAATTGAAATTAACTAGTTTATAAATTTCTATATGAACAAAATTAACAAATAGGCTCTTAATGATAATTGCATTGGGTAACCTTTATGGCATTATTTTGGTAAACAAGTAAGACAATATTGTGTTTTTTTGACTATTTCTTGTAATATCAAATTATACAACACACATTCATGTTTATTATTCTATTATCCATGTTTGAGAAAAACAAATAACACCATATACATATAATAGCTCCATAGAAGACATCATCACAAACCAAACCAAATCTGCCAATTAATTAGTGATGTTTCCTTAATTTTCTTAATTTTGTTTTGCGTTGTAAATCAAAATCAACATACTGTTTTTGTTGCATAATAATATAGTTTTAAAGTTAAAACTTATAACTATAACGAAAATTAAAGCCCCTTGGCTAAATTTTTATAAATACAACAGAAAAAGAAAATATACGATAGCAAGTTAAATATAGATTGCAATCTTGTATTAGTAAGAAGACATAGAACTAGAGTAAAACCACTTTTATTAAACAAAGTTGGTTGTTGGTAGCCTCTTAACAATTCTATTAAGAGACTATCTTTAAATCAATCAGAGATAGAGTATGTTTGGTTGACTTAAAAGACACCGCTTAATAGTTAATGCCGTGTTGGAGCCATGACTTTTTTCAATGAGTTTGCTATTTTTTAGTACTCGGATTTCTAACAGCCTGATACCAGAATTCTTGAGTTGGTACGGACCAGGTCAAGTCACGTAATAAAATGCAATACCATAAAATAGTATCAGTCAATACAAACACCTACTCTCATGAGTGCTTTAGATAGATTTAATGGCATATAAATAATTGTCATAAACAAATAATTTACTTAAGTCATGTCCACTCTTTTATTTAACGAGATCATTGTTCAGATTTCATAAACCTATGGGTTCACTCGACTTTCTACACTTATTTACATATGATGATATGCAAACAAAAAAACTATGGGTGCGCTTGACCCCAATCCCTTCTACTTAGCTTCGCCACTAAGTTGATTGAGCCTTTTATTAAGTAGATTTTAGAGACATGCTAAATGATTCAGAGGCTACATTTTAAGCGGTCAAGACGTCAAGCAGCTAAAGTCTAAATGGTTTGGTACAAGATTGCCAAACAGGCCCCTGGGTTAAGTTTAGACGGGATCTTAATAAAATAACTTAAATGTGAGGGGTTAGAACTAAAAACACGGTAAAGGTTAGAGGTCATACATGCAAACTATTTTAAAACAGAACCGAGTATCGAATGTCACGATTTGACGATCACTTCACGGGCATCCATCCAAACGAGGCCTCTCTTTTCTTTTCGTCGGCTTTTATAAAAACCAATTATTTCAAGACACGGCATCCAATCAGGCGGCTCCACGTTGGCAGTCAACAGTAGGTGATCAACAAGTGTTTAATTTAAAATTTGTTTAAAAATAAATAATGAAAATATGGGAAGGCACATGGCATCATGCCGTTGCTTTTTGGCATGTCTGTCCTATCATTTCTTTAGTTTCAAATTTTATAGTCTAATTCTAGTCATGTTGATCTTTTATATATATATATGAATCTAAGATTATTAGTGAAATTATATAAATATTTTTTGTATTTTTAAGCTCTAATCAACTCATGGTCTATCAAAGTGGCTTGAATATAGGAAGCACGGTAGTAAGGCCACGCAATATCATAACCGAGTTACATGTGGAAGAGGTTGATCATAATCTACCATGTTCATTTTGAAGATAGCTGATCTTTTTATTATTTGTATAAAAAAAGATTGCCAAAACATATAAACTTAAAAGAACTTGGTTTCTAGACCAAGGCAATGTATAATCGATAGCAAGTAGATTGAGAGTCCAACACCCTCCTCCATTTTTGAATTTTACGTGGCTATTGTTTTTTTGTCATCCAAACGACCCTATAATTATTTTTGGCATCCAAACCCTATAATCAAGATTTGAACTTAACTATGTCATCCATTATTGTAGAATAACTATATTTGACAATCCTACATGCTTCTAGTGTTTTACTTTGATGATACATAACTTATAAGTTCATGCATTTATGAAACGCCTAAAAAATTGATTAATCAATCATAGATTAATCTTCAATATAGCGTTTTTGAGGTAATGCTCATGATGAAAATGTGTTCAGTTGCATCAATAGTGAAGAACTGATGATTTAATTAAATTTAATTTGAAACGACTAATAAATCTTAGAAATTGTTAACCTTTTTTTTTTTTTTTTGTAAATGTATATGTTTAATGATTTTCAACCAAAAGATTGGTAAAAAAATTATTAAACTCTAATTTTATGTTAAAAATGCCAAACATGTCATATATTGATCGATTATACTTATAGAATTGTGAAACTTAAATAAAAACCCACATGTTATGCATGCATTTAGGATTAGGGGGATGCACGTACACAACTACACAAGTTAAATTAATAAGTAAGTTGATAAGGATGATTAATTTGGTAAGTTTCTATCAAATGACGAAAAAGATGAAATGGTGACTAAACTGGATGGTGATTTAATGTGTTTAACAGAAACCTGGTAGTAAGGAATTGGGTAGGTGTTGGTTGCAGGTACTTCATTAATCAAATCCAAGGTACTGTTAGTTAAGGTATTCATTTTTAGCTAAGTATTTAAGTCTAGCTGAATACCATATATGTTTTTTGAACGCTAACTATTATCCGGATAAGTTACCACCAAAGTGATGAATCGAATCACTTCTTTCAAGTTACGTATGCTAATTAAACTTAATAGTTAGGGTGCTTTTTTTTTTGTAATATTAGTTTTTAATACTCTCAATTTTCATTCATTGGACGATAACACTCCCAACTAACGATTTGTCTCTCACCACTCCTAACTTATAACTTGTTTTCTTTTGTCACTCCCGAACTTAACAGACCCTCACTCCGTTAGTTTATTTGCTGACATGGCATGTTTTGCTGATATAACATGCCATGTGGAAAATGCCTTATTCAAAAAAGGAAAACCTAATATATATATACATATAGACACACACACCATATATACACCATTCCAATCATCAGAGTCTGCACCACCACATCAGCCTCAAATTCACAAGAAGATTCAAAAGGGAAGCTTTCAGATTGTTCTCGATGAGCATTGGTATCATATAAATTAATCAAATGGTCAATAGTACTTGATAGAATAGAGCCATGTTACTATTGAGGTTTTGCTAGAGATGAGAAAAGGAATTGTGAAGATGATGATTCTTGATATGATAACCCGTTAAAAAAAAAAAAAGATAAAACCCAAAAGTAATGAGCGGGAAAACAAATATGTGGGTGATTGTGGAGGGAACAACTATGCCATGGTGCTTTCCTTTATTATATAGGATAGGGTAGATATCCTTTTAGTTAAATTTAATTATTTAATGGACTATTTTACCGTTTATTAAAAAAAAAACAATAAAATACAAATCTTGAATACAAATGTTTATGGCCACATACCAGTCCTTTCTTTATTCTTCTTCAAAACACAACTTTCTTCTTCCTATCAAATTCACTCGCTGTTCATGTAACTTTATACTAGTAAAGCTCTAAATTCAATTGTACCAATTAATTTGACCTAAAAACATCATATTCATCACAGACTATTGCAATTAACCTTTCTCATCGTTAAAACCTACAACTTCTGGCGAGACCAAAAACTCCACCACCAGCGTCACCACGCACAACCCACGTTTTTCGCATCTCCGGCGACCACCTCCACATTCGCATTTTTCAGATCTGAAGCGAAACCCTACCCAAACAGTTAAGCTCACGATTCAAGCAACTTTTTAAACCTATAAATCATTTTTTGGTTGGAGGCGAATGACGTGTGTTTAACTCTATAATTATTGAGTCGTCAGAGAATTCGGCTTGCCTGGAAGTAGATTGGAGAAGATCATATCAAACCATTTCAGAAATTATAAAAAAAAATCCATAAAATAACTTATGAGGTTAATTAACTTCCAACTAAAAGTCATGTCGAAATAAAATGATTCAGACCCCAAAACGGCACTCTCAAATGGGCTGACCTGGGTGCTGAAAATCCTTATTTTACTAATAAACAATTCACAAAACCACCACAAACGATTTCAGAAAAATCTATAAAAATTACATAAACTCAATTATGATATTAACTAGCATCTTACCAAAAATCATACGAAAAGAACATGATTAAGGCCCCGAAACGTCACCTGCAAGTAGGCTGACCTGGTTCGGACAGCCTGCATAAATCAGTTTTACAAATTTGTTTGGTCATCTTAACTGAACCCATTTGACTTTAAGCAAATGATGGCACGCTCAAATCTTAATGTTTGTGATTTTTTATATAACCCAAACAAACAAGATAAGAATTCTAATGAACTTGATATTTCATATAACCCAAATTTATGAACATGAAATTAAATTGATGGCACGTTCACATCTTAATGTTTGTGGATTTTTTTGTTCTTGGTTAAACACATAGATAATGACTAAAGTGGTATGCAAACTACTTAATTAGATGGCACAAACTGTGAATCAAATCATCAGGAAACAAGAATATTCTATCAAACTGTTCATGAGTCAACCCGCCAGTAACGGTTTTTATCTTAAAAAACCATATCTGGCAAAGTTTTAGAATAGTAACATAGCTTGAAGCCTTGAATGTTGAGGACCGGAACGATAACCCGATAATAAACAGCAATAATTAAATCGATTAAGATCAATGCCCGGTTAACCTAATATACTTTTCCCATAAGCTAATGAAATTACAGACAAATTAAAAGAACAACCAAAAATCAAATTTCAAATCCTAATGTTAGCACCTTCTAAACATACTACCAGCAAGTATAATGTTAACGAAAAATATGAAATAGAAATCGATTGGGATGTAATAGAAAACGAATCGATTGAATCAGAAAGAAATATAAATTGTACCTGGTTGGCAACGAGGATGGAATCGATTGAGCAGAATTAGACATGGCGTTCATGTCCGGCGGCGATAGGCGGTGTGGTGGTGTTGACGGTGTGAAGGTGAAGATCGATGATGAAGGTCAGTGGTGAAGAAGGGGAGGGGAGATGGCCTAGACGTGAAGAGGGTATAAGGGTACATGTGTCCTCTGAATGGTTCAGTAGCATTTTGATGATGAATGGTTTAGAGGTCAACTGAGCGACTAAGAGGTTGTATTATAACGAACCAAGCACACCAATATCTTACCGATTCAGATGTACATATCTGAATGATTCCATTAAGAGCCAAACAAACACCCCCTTAGTCAAGGAGTGGGATGGCTTCATAAGAGGTAAAGAGGTCACCAACCGCTATGACCGCGAACGACGCATCGAACGAGTGCCACCACTACTCAAAAAAGGCGAAAAAAGTAACAGAAACCAAGAATACTATGACCCCACGGTCGTTTCACTTGGCCCTTACCACCATAACCAACCCGAACTCGCCCAAGCCGAGAAGTACAAACTCATAACCCTAGAGGAATTCCGCATTGGTTGCGGTAAAACTATTGGTTACTTATACAACAAGGTATTTGAAGTGGTTAAAGACACTGACGAAGCTTAGTTAGGGCCGGGGGTCCCCCCCCCCCCCCCCACGTTTTTTTCACGCAGTAGTGTAAATTTATCCGTTTTCGCCCGAATTTTTTTATGCGTAGTGTAAATTTAGGCATTTTCGGCCGAAAATTTGAGTCCCCCCCCATCGTTTGTGAATTTTTGTAAACATTTTGAGTTCGCTCCCCGGTGTCTTAGTCCAAGCTTCGTCACTGGTTAAACATGCTAGAAAATGCTATATCGATGGTTCTACTGATGGTTACAGCGATGAGGACATTACTCGAATGACGTTACGTAACGCTTGCTTTGTTTTATTCTTCATAGATTGCAAATCTCGTGTGAACAATAAGTTGTTGAATAATGAGTATTTGGGCGCGTTAGGGTTCACAAACGTGGCCCGTGACATATTCTTGTTAGAAAACCAAATCTTGTTTGTTGTACTCAAAGTTCTATTGGATATAAGATTTAGTGATAAAGGGGAAGATGCTCTTAATCGGTTCTTTAACTACTTGAACTATGGTGAGGTGATGAATAGGAGCGAAAAGGTTCTTGAAGACAAGAAGCCACTTCATCTTCTTGAGCTTAACAGGTATCATTATAAACAATATATTATTTTGTGTCTATGGTACGCTTTGTTATATTACATAACTAGGTTAGGTACCCGTGTGAAACACGGGTTAAAATAAATACATTTATCTATATAATTACCAAATTTGAAATAAAAAAAATATGTTCAATATATATAAAGATATAATAGTAGAATAAATTTCACAATACACAATATAGAAATAAAAGGTTGAAAATTCGTAAATCTCTAAATATTTCTTTGTATACAATATTTGTAACTTTATTCTTCATATTAAAATTAGTATTTTCACTTTGTTTTTGGTTTCATCTCTAAATAATGGAACATATAACTGAACAAGTGTTAAAACATGCCGTCTCAAAAACAAACAAGCCATCTAAAGCGATTTGCATTAGCTTTTATTAATCTTCATTGCAAAACAAAGATAAAGTGAAAATTTTCTTCTTTAAAATTTGAAATTAATTATTTTATCTAAACCAACGTGAAAAATCGTTACTTATAAAAACTTAATATTAATAACTAATACAATATGTTTATATAAAAAAAATAATATATTTTTGTTGGTATTAAAATTTATAAACCAGGAAATATCTATTAAAAAGAGAAAATAATAGATTAAAAAGAAAAAAAAGAATAAAATATAAAACTAATAACAAGAAAAAGAAATATATACTTAATATGAGAAAGACGTGGAACAATTTTGTAAGGAACACTCACGTGTAATGACATATGACATTAAGAAACCCGTGTACAACACGAGTTATAATAAATAAATTTATTTAAATAATAAAACAATATGAAATATAAAATAGGTACAACATATATAAATATATAATATATGGTCGAATAAATTTCACAATACACAATCTGGAAATAAAAAGTTGAAAATTCGTAAATCTCTAAATATTTCTTTTTGTATACAATATTTTCAATTTTATTTGTAATTTTATCCTTCATATTAAAATTAGTAGTTTCACTTTGTTCTAAGTTTCAACTCTAAATAATGGAACACATAACTGAATACTTGTTAAAACAGGCTGTTTAAAAAATAAACCATTTAAAGCGATTGACATTAGCTTTTATTGATTTTTATTGCAAAAAAAAAAAAAATCATAAAGTAAAAATTTCCTTCGCTGAAATTTGAAACTAATTATTTTATCTAAATAAACGTGAAAATTTGTTACTTATAAAATTTTAATATTAATAACTAATGTTGTGTATTTATATAAAACAAAATAATATATATATGTTGGTATTAAATTTTTTAAACCAGGAAATAATTATTAAAAGGAGAAAATAATAAATTAAAAAAGAGAAAATAATAAAAATATAAAACTATTAATAAGAACAAGAAATATATATTTAATATGAGACAAAAATAGAAAAATTTTGTAAGGATCACTCAAATGTAATGACATAGGACATTAAGAAACCCGTGTAGAACACGGGTTAGAATAAATATATATATTTAAATAATAACATAATGTGAAATACAAAAAATAGGTTCAAACATATAAAGATATAATATATGGTAGATTAAATTTTACAATCGACAATCTGGAATAAAAAGTTAAAAATTCATAAATCTGCAAATATTTATTTTTTTATACAATATTTGTAATATTATTTTTCATATTAAAATTAGTAGTTTTACTTTGTTTTTTGTTTCAACTCTAGATAACGGAACACATAACTGAACATGTGTTAAAATAAGTTGTCTCGGAAACAAACAAATTATATAAAGTGATTTGTCTTGGCTTTTATTAATTTTTATTGCAAAACAAACATAAAATAAAATTTTTCTTGTTTGAAATTTTAAATTAATTATTTTTATCTAAATTAATGTGAAAATTCGTTACTTATAAAATCTTACTATTAATAACTAATCAAATATATTTTTATATAAAACAAAATAATATATTTATGTTGGTATTAAATTTTTAAAAATCAAAAACTAAATATTAAAAAGAGAAAATAATAGATTAAAATAAGTTAAAAATAATATAAAACTATTAATAAGAAAGAGAATTGTATTTAATAAGATAGAGTGGTGGGAAAATTTAGTTAGAATATATCTTGTGTGATGCCATGTGACATTGAAAAATCTTTATTTATCTAACTAAAATATTAAAGCAAAACCAATTTGCCAACTTGTCCTTCTCCTAGAGTGTCCACCTAATGTTCCATGTCATCCACTTTCCATGCTTATAATTTTCACATAATTAATCAATTAATTTTAATCCTAATGCTAATTAACATTTAAACCAATATATAAGACAAAGGTCAAACTTAACATTTAAACCAATGATTTAAAAACCGATTTTGACTACAATTAATTATTTATAACTAATTAAAGAATTTTTATGATAGCTATATATTTTTCCCACATCTTGTGGTTTTATAGAAAACAATGTAAAGAATTCTTATGATAGCTATATACACACACACACACATATGACGTTTGAAATTTTTTCCACCCGTGTGTAACACGGGCCGCTATCCTAGTTATATAGTATAGATTAGAAAGATATTAGATGATTAGTATTTTAAACCTCAAACTTGTGACGTGCGTATCATGTGTTATTGTTTCCTCCCGTGATATGAGTTACTACCCCTTGATCGCTTATACTGTCCTAAACATCCGACTGCATTTTCCAACTGAAATGAAATATGACCACTGAAATTGAACTGTATATCAAGAATAGTCCTAAGAAGACATGGTCCCAAGTTGATACTTGGCATGTCCCCCCCCCCCCCCCCTCCAGGCCCATCACAAGGAAAATGAATCCCAAGATTTGCTTTATCCGGTATCAAACGGGAGCTACGAGCAAATAGAACACCTTTCAGAAGTATCAATACCGTCACATGAATCATAAATGCATGAATGTGCCCGAAGTAAGAATATTCTGATAAAGACGTTCCTCAATAATATCATCATGACTCTTTATTTTGTCTTTGTTAAAATAAATAAATATATTTCTACGTAAAAAGGAAAAAAAAAATGCTTCCTTTTTGCATGTGGGTTTTAATTTGAAATTTATTTTATTTTCATTTATCCATTGAAAAAGTTAATTTGCGAATTGAAAAAATTAACTGGGTTATTGCCAAAGAACATAACATGATAGGGTTTTGAAACATAAAGTACGATTTCTGGCATTTAGTCTGCTAAAGGACAACCATTGAAAAAGCACGAAAAAAATTACCTGGGTTATTGTAAAAGGACATAGTATGATAGGGTTTTGAAACATAAAGTACAATTTCTAGCATTTAGTCTGCTAAAGAACAACCATTAAAAAAACGTGAAAACATAAAGGACTAGTTTTGCTATTCTGTCGTTTATTAATAGAATAAGTCTAAAGTAAAACTAAAGTATAACTTATGTTTTAAAGTAAATGGATATTTACATATTTTCCTTTACTAACATCCATAAATTATATATTTCTTTGACAAAAAATTCAATTACGTATTTACTCATTTTCTAACAAATTACTCAATTACCCTTATTTAATTAATAAACGACAGAATAACAAAACTAGACCTTGATGTTTTCACGTTTTTTCAATAGTTGTTCTTTAGCAGACTAAATGCTAGAAGTCGTACTTTGTGTTTAAAAACCCTATCACGTTATGTCCTTTTGGCACTAACTCAGTTAATTTTTTTTCATTAAATCAAGTCATGTGCAAAAGTGAAAACATAAAGGACTAGTTTTGCTATTCTGTCGTTTATTAATTAGATAAGGGTAATTGAGTAATTTGTTAGAAAATGAGGAAACATGTAATTAAATTTTTTGGTCAGAGAAATATATAATTTATGGATTTTAGTAAAAGAAAATATGTAAAAATCCATTTACTTTAAAACAAACGTTATACTTTAGTTTTACTTTAGACGTATTCTCTAACCTTATTTAGCTTAAATGAGCTTCCTATCGTTTTGTTTTTTTTTTTGTTTTTTTAATGTTTTGTAGTGGAAAACTGTGTTTATCTTAAAAGGCTTGCAATTTATTAATTATTATGTGTTTGCTATTTGGTTCTCGTGAGACGGCTGCAGGGGCGGACCCACATTGTAAGTATCAGGGTCTCGGGACACCAATGTTTTTTAAAAATTTATTAGAAGCGGTTTATTAATTTTTTAAAGGATCTCATAAAAATTAGAACTTGAAACCCATAGTAATTGTGTTAAAGTGGTCTAGTAGAAACTCCCCTTCATTTCCTTTGAACTCACCAGGGTTTGACCCTTGCTGGGCTTTAGTTTTTTGTTGTTTTTTAAATCATATTCATCTTTTGACTATAAGCTGATTGTTGTATGGCTGACTTTTATCCAGTACGCATCATCTCGTTCTAATTTCATGGATGTTATTTGCCAAAACTTAATACGCATAGTCTTGTATTATCAAATTGTTATTAGTTGGTCACTTAGTTTTATTAAAAACTTAAATTTAGGGCTATTTATTCAAGGATTATTGAAAGGAAGTTTTGAGTCATTATCTTCTTCAAGTAATACTCCGAAGAAATTTTTTTTGGAAAACCTTCCATGGGATCTCTCTGAACGAAAACCAAATTTATCGATCTTATCATGTTAACCAAAGAGACGGAATTATATGAATAATGCTTGCATTTGTTAGATGAAAAGAGAGTTTTTTGCATTCGTTTTCATAATATGAAAAGTCGTAGGCAACAATTTAAGAATTTGTAATGTTTTTTTTTCTCGTAGTCGTTTCGAATGACATCGTATTTTGTGTGTTTTATGATATTGTTTTTTATTATGTTCTTCGCCTCGACCCGACCCGAAAAAAACCAGCCCGAAAATTTTGAGCACCGAAAAAATAGGACCCCGTTGTCCAAAAATCCTTGGTCCGCCACTGGACGGCTGCATTGGAAGTTAGGAACACGTGGTTTGACTTATCAAGACAGTTTACTTGAACGTGATCACGACGAGTCGTGCCATATTCACGCCACCCAAAACCTCCCCATTCATTTTTCAATTCGCAAATTAACTTTTATCAATGGATAAATGAAAATAAAATAAATTTCAAATTAAAACCCACATGCATAAAGGAAGCATTTTTTGTCCTTTTTACGTAGAAATATACTTAATTCTACAATTAAAATAGGTCGTTTTATGTTTGTTTCTTTAGTTATTTACTCACTCTCAGTTTTAGATGTTTGCATTTCAATCCTACAAATTTGAAACACAAATGATTGAAGTC
This sequence comes from Bidens hawaiensis, assembly GCF_021521415.1. Lineage (NCBI taxonomy): Eukaryota > Viridiplantae > Streptophyta > Magnoliopsida > Asterales > Asteraceae > Bidens > Bidens hawaiensis. Next base: position 18,113 of record NW_027491910.1, read on the forward strand.
AGAATGCATTAAAAATTTATAATTTATAAAGTATTCCAAATATTGAAGAAATGTTATGAATTTAACATCCAACTCAATCTTAGATTGGATCATAACTACCATCCTTAAGAGCATTCTCAACTCATCCCTCAAAATTATGTGAGAGGAGTTTGCAAATTATAGGGTGAAGAGAAAAAAATTAGTAATGTTTTGTAAATTTGAAGAAACTTTGTTTGCCACTACTTATTTTTTAATATTTGTTGAAGTGGTTGTTAATAGATGAGAGAGAAAACTTAATGATAAAGATATAAAAAAACATAGAAATATAGTAGTTTTTAGTATAATTATATAGATAGAGATGAGGACGGGCCGGGAATGCTCTAAATATAAGGTAGTTTTACATGATATTTGTTTGAAAAATATGTTGGAGCACCACCTGGCTCAACACGAACTAACTACAAAAACATGGTAGCATACAGGTTCAAACCCCAGTTGCTTAACTCTTGCCAGTCCTCATCTAGCAAGTTTGGCAGTGGTTCGTTAAGTCCATTGTCTTGTGAATCCCCTTGTTATCTTGTAAACACTTTCCAAGGTGTCTTCATACCAAAATTGTTGTCCTGGGTTTGGTGAACCAGTAGCATAGACAAAGATTCTTAAAACGTCCAAAGATCTTGGTTTTGAGCATAAAAAGTACACAAAATTTGTTTTTCCAAAAAAAAAAAAAAATGTTATCACACATTCACAGTCATTCAGGCCCAACTTATACCTATAACATTAACGATGGCCCAAATGGGAGCCCGATTGAAAAAAATGGTGGGCTCAAGAAAGAATGAATTGGATGAGCAATTGATATTTGATATAAGGCGTGGGAAAGAGGAAGATAAGGTACGTATGAATCTATATGTGAAGTTCTAGTATCCAACTCCATTCTCTTATGTAATATGTTTCTATTCTCATCCCCATTGTGTTGGTATGCTTAGTTTTTATTGAATCACTTCATAACTATGCATTCTTTTCACTTTCAAATAGCGCATGCCTCTCATTGATTTTTAAATTCTAGTTTTGTAGATCACATTAGATTCACTTCATCACCATCTTGGTCTAAACTTTCATGTCCCTTTTAATAATATTAAATTTTTATCCAACAAGCTAAGAACCTCGCATTTTATGCAACCAAATAAATGCAAAACATGATACCTATAACATCTTAACAAAGTTGACCGAAACTCACTTAATTTATCTGGCCATCACATTGGGCAAAATTCACAAATAAAAATCAAAAGAAGTTTAAATTGATTTCTAAAGACAGGAGTGAGCTTTCTCACTATACATTGTCGACTACCTGGCGACTTTGATACTTCGTGGATGACCTTTCTAGTGGCTTTTTCCCATCCCTTTGGGGGCCATTCACCCTTTTCCCCGAGATAGCCTGTTTTTACCTGTAGCACAGGCTCTAAGAAATTTCAGTTATAAAGCAAGAAAACTAGATATATAATGGATTAGTGGTGCGATCTTACTTAGCTTAACTTTTTCAGTAATCAAGGCAATAAAGTTTGGTCCTTACCACAATCTGACAATGACAACAACAAGAGTCGAGACTAAGAGGTTTGTGCATTCTTGCTTTAATTAGAATAATCAGCCCAATAACAGACAGCCTACATATCCTTGGCCCACACCCAATAACGACTGGTTGGCTTGTCTTTGTGTCACAAAACATATATTGGATATAATAAGACTCAAGAACAACAGGAATTTAACAACTTACAGATTCAATCTTGAATATGTGATTAATTCCTAAACTAAATCTTCACCAAAGCAATGAGATTACAATGAGTCAAAGAACAAAGAAACAATTATAAAAAAATCTCTCAATCAAACACTCGGATTACAAAAACAAGATTCATTTAACAATCTAGAGACTTATATGAACGAACCCTAGTTTCAGTGAGTAGAAAAGAAACAACATTGAGAGGAATATATTTCTGCAATCAATATTCCACAGCTCATTATTATTTAAGCGTTTTTCATTTCTTCATGTATTGCATTTCAGCCCCTCATCATCTAGCGACTTCACTTTTTAGCCTCTCAACTTTATAGCAATTTTCATAACCAGCCCTCCATCTTCAAGTATGCTCTACAAACAATATTTCAAGTTATCAAACCAAACTCAAGTTTGCTAATGAATTGACTACCTTTTGAACATCCCCCCTCAATTCAACTAGCAAACAAATTAACATTTCCAAATTAAAAACAAGTTTATTACGTTTAAACCCCTTTTTTACTTGAAACATTAAAGAAGTGAAAGAAAACTTTTTTTTTTTTTTTGAATTCAGCCAAACAAACTATGAAAAGCTGGTTTAAACCTTGAAATCATACTTTATTTAAAAAATAAAACAAAGAAAAGAAGAAAAAAAATGAATTTCGTAAGATTTGTAAACAAAATAAGTAACAAGAACAATTATGACTATCAGAAGAAACACTTCCCTTATTCCCAAGCGAATAGGAGCAATGATTCCACCGACTGTATTATGGAAGTAACAAGTAGATGCAGATCAACCTTAAGAATCTGTGAGAATTTACCATGCTTGAACTTGCAAAGAATGTGAAATAATCGATCACTCAAAAACAAAATATAACATTTTCAATTGTTTTTTATTTCATAACAACTAAAAAACCACATATATAAGAAAAAACATTTTTCCACTTAAGGTTGAAGAATAATATTAGATAATAATTTGATGTTATACACAGCTAGCAATTCCCTCCTCAACTTAGGTAAAGGAAACAAAAGAGACCAAAAATATCCACCAAGTTATAACAAGACAATTTTTTTCTAAAGTCTTAATCACGAAGCGAACATTAAATCCACCACTAACTAAAACAAGAACTTTGTAACAAAATAGAAAGTAAACTAATCAGAAAACATGTTTTAATTAACAATAATCACTTGATTTATAACTAAATCAGATTTAAACAACAAAGAATCACAAGATTCTTTAGCAAGACTACTAAACAAGTTCAACAAAAATCACACAACTTTCAAAACTCGTAAAGAACATACAAAACATGTCACACGACATATACTAATATCCTGTAACACTACAGAAAGAAAGAAATCAGAAGAACAAGTTCTGATTAAGACAAAGAAAGAATCATATGATTCTACAAGACTATCAGAAAACATATCTAATGAAAGAAAAAGCCACACGACTTTTAAAAACTTTCAAAACCATGTTTGAAAGACAAAACTTATGAAGAACTTAAAGACTAATTTGGCTTGATCAAAAACTTTTACAACTTTACAAGACATATCATGAGAGAATTGTAGAGACCATAAAGACTAATTTGATTCAAGCAAAAACTTTTACAACTTCACAAAAAATATTAAATCACATGATTCAATAGAATAATTGGAAACACATCCAATTAGAAAGATAAAAACCACACGGCTTTAAAACACTCAGAAAACATATCTGAAGACAACACGAGTGAAGAACTTAAAGACTAATTCTGACCTAGTCAAAAAACTTTTACAACTTCACAGATCAGACTGAATCACAAGATTCAAGAGACAGCAAAACAATATCTGATTAAACAAAACCAGAAAAGCATAACTCGCACATGCGAAAACGTACACGGCTGTCAAAAATTCAAAAAATAACCTTGATCATACTCCTAGTTAAAAATGCGTGACCCCAAAACGATACGACTAACTAGGGAACAAGATTATAGACAATAAACCAACTAGGTTTCATAACAAGAATAATCACACGATTCTTCAACAACTAAAATACAGTCAAACACAAACCGAATATTTGATTGAATAATAAACTATTTTCCAATATTCGGAAAAATTAATAATTCCAACTTAGAAGAAAGAACACAAGTTAAAAAAATCTTTTTAGAGAACAGTTTTAACTACCTAAGATTCAAATTAAGAAACATAAGAAGCATTTTAGTTCACTGAAACTTATTTAAAACAACGATTTGTATTTTAAACTATACTAGAGAACTAAAACTAACCACCTTGAACACAATATTCTTCAACAAGAAAAATATAGCAGACAAAGAAACACCGGTATATAAATCGAACGATTCTTGAACATATAAAACATAATATCCGAAACTTAGAGAGCACGCCAGCACATTTAGCAACAATGCATTAGTATTACTAAAGAAATTATCAAATAATAATGTTCTATTCAACAGTAAAATTCTTAATTTTAACACAAAAAATACTGACCAACATTTAAAAAACAGGGTGACATCAACTGTAGAAAGTGTGTTAACCATCACTAATTAGCTCACAAATGTATCCACTGCAAATGCACATTTACAATATCAAATGTGAACATTATTACGACTTTGATTGACAACTTTGTGTTCCTTTTAAAAGCAATAAGTAAGCTTGGAGATGAATATAGATTCCTGAACCAATTTACCAGATATCTAGGGTTTGATGAATCAAAACCAAGTGTCAAGCAAATGAACTCGATGCTACCACTCCTACCAGCGGCTCAGCCATATGAAAAACGAACCTCCTTTAAAAAACCCCAAAAATTTCTGACGAATAATATAACCAGATCTAGGGTTTCGTTATCAGATGGAACTCTAAAAAATACAAGAAACAGAAAACCTGCAATCGATCTCTTACCACACAACGAGAGAAACCCTAACCAAACATTAATCAATATCTACAGCGGAAAAACGACGATCCAAGAGCCCATGGCTTTGATACCATGTCACAAAACATGTATTGGATATAACAAGACTCTTAAGAACAACAGGAATTTAACAACTCAATCTTGAATATTCCACATCATCTAGCGACTTCACTTTTTAGCCTCTCAACTTTATAGCAATTTTCATAACCAGCCCTCCATCTTCAAGTATACTCTACAAACAATATTTCAAGTTATCAAACCAAACTCAAGTTTGCTAATGAATTGACTTCCTTTGAACACTTTGCTTTGTGGATTTTTCGTCTTCTTGATCTTAATTTTCATAAAAAAGTTGGTCAAACGTTCAAACGAAAATCTGTCGGAATATTTTCAATGACTCAAATTATAATTATTGTTACTTTGCTAGTTTGTTTAGTTTGTTACTTTAGTCATGTCATATAACCTTTTAAAAAATCTAGTCATCTCAAATAATTTTGATGCAATCTTGAGACTATTACAAATATGAAAATAGAGGCAAATACAAACAAGTATTTTAGCTGATAAAACCATGTAGAGAACACATTAATCGGAAAGAAGTAAAAATAATAATATTATTCAAAATATTTTGATATGACATTTAATAAAGATCTATATATAGCAAAAAAAGAAGTTAGCCTAAAGAAGAAATGATATATTAAATAAACAAATGAACATTTATTAATTAATTTAATATGTGTGACATGTGTAGGTGATGGGAGTAAATAGGACCACCAACTCGTATTAAGTGCACCAGCCTCTTGTGTAATGAAGAAAAAAACAACGTGAAGTTTTTGACTTGCAGTCTACTGCATGTCAAACCATATACATACATACCTCAGGCTCACCCACCGTTTTTTGGCAAAAAGGTTTTAGAAAAGTGAGTTGTTGTATAACTTTACCTTATCAAAGTTAATCCATGTCTAGTTTAAGTTGACCCAAATAAAACCACATTTAAAGTTTTTTTTTTCCCACCACCCCTAAATAGTATCAACCCAATAATCAGTTTCTCATATAGTTAACTATCCAAAGATGCAAAATAAATATATATAATACTTTGGTTACAACTTTGTAACACGAAACCGTAACAATATTGGTATATATCATCTACTATAGGTAAAAAAAAGCCAGCTTACATTTTTCATTTTAACAAAACAAAGCCAACCACTCGTTCGTTCATTCGGTCTAAAACTAACATAACATCTAAAACTATACCCGACCAACAGGCGATGCTGGCGGTTTTGAAACAAACCCATCCTGAATCTTAGCATTCTTATCACTTGACAGCGGTTGTGTATGTTCAGACAATTCTTTCGACTCGGGAACATAGTTGACTTGAAAGATATGAGTCAACTTCTGACTACTTACAACAGCAACACATATGGAGAACGCTTGAAGCATAGACATTGATGGATCGTATTCGAGTGAGTATAATCCGTCTTCAACTGAAACCAGTCTAAAACTGCAGTTTTTCTTCTCACCAACCTGCAAACCACATATTATTATTAGAAGATTAAAAGATATCATATTTGTGATAAGTCAATCAAAGTTTGCTTAATGTTTAGAATATCATATAATACCTGGAAAGAAAGATCCAGGCAACTTGAATTGTTATTGACTTCATTTTGTTGACTGAGAATACGAAACTGGCAACCGATGTCCCAACCACCACAGTCACACGCGCCACCAGATCGCCATCTGTTTATTAACGGATACGGTGACAGACCATTTGGCCAGCTATGCACACCTTCTGGCAGAACAGCAATCGCGCTTTTACAACTTCCGATATCACGGCACGTGTCATCACTCGGATTCTTCACAATTATAGCAGCTAGCTCCTCATCAACTGTTATTTCATCCGCTCTGTATAATACTGACTCGCGCATGACATAAAGGTCTTTCTCTGGCCCGCTAAACTCGGCATGGTACGAGCTGGAAATCTTCATTTGCCCGATAATATTATATCCGAAACCATGACTTTTATCTTTTGAACTTTGGTATATCCAAGCGCCACTCTTCTTCTTGGTTTCGTGAACCGAATAAAACGCATAAACCAAGTTCGTATCATCCTTACCAGATGGCAGTTTTTTAACCGCAGCAGCTAGAATGTCACTGCTTCTTTCAAAAACCAGTTTGAAAAACGGGATCCCGTTTTTTAACGTCAGCTGTAAAAGAGCCTGAACATTAGATAACCTATGTATCTCGTTCACACGGGCCACACTGTAAACATTTGGTTTGTGAACTTTTTCATCCAATTGGGATCCTTTGAGCTTTAACAACGGGTCGAGAAGTCTCCTTAAAGGGCTAGACCGGGATGGAGTATTGGTGGTTGACTTACTCCGGTTGTGTTTGACCGAATCAGGAGACGATGATTGAAAGCTGACCGGACCGGATCGGGCTGAAATGTATGTCGGGTTTAGTTGTGGAACAGGTGAAGCATTATTACTACTACTCTCCTTAAAGCTAAAGCTTCGGGCCATTTTCCCGAGGCTAAAGCTAAATCTCCTATTGGGAGATGATGATCGTTTACCTGCGTCCACATCAGATCTTTTCAATGGAGTGACAGGTGTCGGGCTAGGAGATTCCACGTCAGCACTGAGAGGCAAAGGGAACGGGCACGAGTGAGGAACATCAGAGTACGGGTTTATCGAATCAAACTCCCCTGGAGAATAGGAATTAGACGGTCTACTCGCGTCTGCATCTATTAAATGATCATCAACATGATTGATATCATCTACTGAACATGAAGATTTCTTTTCTGGTGTCATTTGATCAACGAGATCAATCGAGCAAGCAGAAATTTCGGACCTTTGTGGTTTTACCGGTTTCCCTCGAGGCCATCTAACACCTGGAGGAAGTTTTCCTTTAGAAGACGAATTAAATGGAGAACCGTTTGGTGTTTGCTGAATCTTTTTCTTGTTTCTCGAAAGCCTCACCGATCTGCTTTCCACAAATGTGGGATTACTGGTGTTAAACCTTGGCGGAACGCGTTTTTCATTGGATTTCCAGTTTTCTAAACGACCCCAGTTGAGTACCCCAAAGTTTAAAGCCTTCCCTTGAACATTATAGCCTTTTTCCACGCGTTGGAGAAATTGAGGCAAATTCTTCATGTGCATAACAGGACCATCATTTTTAACGGTCTTTACAGGTTGAAAACGACCCGTGCGTTCCTCTTGTTGACCGACATACAACGGGTTTTCCATTTTGCTATAATCTAGCGATTTCTTTACCCTGTTTCCTATCAATGGTACGGCTTTATCCTGCAGCCTTGTTGAGGTCTGTTGTTGTTCTCTTGAACCCATTGTGAGCTGTGTATTGTATTTCATGTCTCATTCATCACGCCAGCTGGCAACACATGGCACAAGAGAAGGTCTATAAGTCAAAATATTACATTTTCTAAATCAGATTCCCATTATATACAATTATCACATATAAATATATAATGTAAAATCAGACTCAAAATCTAAACTCTTTCTATTTCTATTGTTTAATTGTTTAATAATACCTGTAAAGTTGTGTTAGCAAATACATAGAGACAAATGGATAAGGCCTCTTTACAATCCCTAATTTAGACCGTTCTAATAATTTGTGGACTAAAAGTAACATGTAACAGGTGTGGAAACAAGTTCAAAAAGCTATGTGAACAAACAAATCTGACATTTACTGATACTTTTTTTGGTCGGCACGCTTAGAATTTTATTTAATTTAATAAATAGCAAAATCATTTTAATAACATGGTAGAAGCCTGATTTATAACAAACCTAATCCAAGATTTACAACTAAAATAACAAAATCATCCAAGGATTTCACAAAATCACAGATCCAAGGTATCAAACACCTAAAAAACACACATACATTATAACCCAGATTATAAAAATGTCAAATTAGCATAACCCAGATTACAAATCTGGAAGCTACCTTCAAGAAACACGATTCAATCATAAACTAAAAAAAAATAATAATAAGCTTACTCTGTAATAATACAATGCTTCTTGTGGACAACAATGGCGGAAAATGAAGAAATCGAGAGGTTAATGCCGAATAAGACGAAAGAAAACCCCGCGAAATAGGCACCACTTGAGCCACACACACAGTGTGTGTGGGTGAGTGTGAGTGTGTGTGTTTTGACGAAGATTGATATTATTAATCAAGGGGAATCGTATCGCTATCGATCGAACGGTTAAAAAGAGGAATGAATAAATGGAATCGAGAGTGGGGCCCGGGGTGAGTGGGTCCCGCTATGATCGGAGTGACGTCATACTGGTTTCCCGTGAATTGTGTGTAGGGACATGTGGCAGGTGGAAGCAGCGACTTGAGATTTGTCTTTGTGCAATTGTGCTCGCACCATATATCATCATGGTGGTGGTCTGGTCGCCTGGTGAAGAATTATGTTAAACCAATTATATCATGTCATGTTGCCTGTTTCATCCTCTTTTTGGAACATTTTTATTTGCAAAATCGGTAAAAGAAGCTTCTAGTTTCGAGTATTTTTGTTTGGGAAAATGGACAAAAAAGATATAAAATGTTTGGTTATTTTTTAATTTATGTGGTGGCATATAAAGAAACCTTTATTAGATATAAACTAGTTTTTAACCCGGCGTGTTGGGGCAGGTTGATAAATCCGAATGTTGGTAAGAGACAAGCATTACCGGTCCTAAGTGTTGAGGCCGTAAATTTACGTGAATTCGGTCAGTTTCTGTTACATGTGTTATTGTACGGAAACTAAAACAAAAAAAAGTTATAAAAATTGAGATGGAACATTGGGATAGCGTTGATCGGTGAAACTTGAGCGTTGGTAAAACCCGAACGTTGTTGGTCCATAGAGGTGAGTCTATGCAAATTTGGTTGGGTTTTTCACGTTCGTTATAAAACCGTACTAAAAAAAGAATTATCATTTGGTCAGTTTCGTTATGGTACTATAACTAAAACAAAATGCGTTAAGTCTATGCAAATTATGTTAGTTTTTATCACATCCGTTACGGTATATTGGTATTGGAACTAAACTAATAAAAAACAAACATAACAAAGATAATTAGAAATATAATTATCAAAGTTTAAAACAAAAAAAAAAGAGCAAAAAAAAAAACAAAACAAAACTTGGTCTAATGAAATCTTGCCAAATGAACCAATCATAATCCAGCGTCGCCAAACTTCTCTTTTATATATATTAGTAATTTAAGACAATTTGTTCACATTGAAAATGCTCGTGTGAATGGGGTACATGCATACACAAGGTGTGTAATGAGCTCATGATTATTTACGATATTCATTTTTTAAGTATAAAAGCCCTAATCATGGATTCATTTTAAGTCACTTATCTAATTTTCTTCTTTTGGTTTTCTATTTAATAAAATATTATAGTTTTTAAATGTATTTGAAGAGGTAGGTCCCAGCAGAGCCCAGTTGGACCCGCAAGACTCACCTTAAACAGGGACGTCTGCGCAGAGACCAACTGGATCCGCAGGACCAACCATGCTCAGAGACGTGACGTCCTTACGCGCAGTACGCAAGCTGGTCCCGCAGGAAATGCCTCCCAATGGTGAAGGACTCCGCCTGTCCCCGCAGCCTCGGATACAAGCCATTAGGGAAGGCCACCCGCGCAGCATGGCTACACGCACAAGGCACTTAGCTCTCGATCAGTGTCACCTGAAGGAATGAGCAAAGCCGGGAGCAATCCCGCACAGAGGCGGGAGGGGGAATACTCCCGCCCAAATAAGCCAGTCTGTATACTGAAGGATCTTTTACTGTACCTGACGAGGTATGGGCGAAAGATCTGATCAGAGATACGACAGCTCACTGATACAGTATGGCGAGCAGCATGCTCCTGTACTGTATCACTATTAGCCGCTGCCTACTCACCAACTACTGTCATACCACGTGCGTAGCCGGCAGTTGGTGGAAAGGGAATAGTATACAGCAGGCCTGGTCACTATCAGCCGCTGCCTACCCACCAACTACCAGCAGGGCACGTGCGTAGGCTACTGTTGATGAACAGGAACACTGTTGCAGCCGACCATACCTCCTTGGAAACCTACCTTCGGCTATAAATACCCCAAATGGTATGATCATCTCAACACATTATTACATTATCATATCTTATCATTATATCATACCTGATATCTGCTCTAGCAATCTCTTAATATACATTTATATTTAAAGAGCAATCTAGCCTGATTCTCACGCCGGAGGGTGGTCACAAGGAGGAACCCCCCCCTTCTCAGTGACGAGCTCACGGTGTCTGTTTTGCAGGTTATCAGAAGAACCATCTTCTCAGGGTCTAACCCCTTGTGGGAAACATCTATCTAACCCCCAGGTTATCCGTAATCTGCCCGGGGTCCGGTTAGTGTTTCTTCAGTATTTTTACTAGGGTATAAATGCTAGGCCTTTCATGTTAATATGTATAATTGATCTCTCTTTGACTAATATGCACACTAATTCGTATATTTTCTTTCTATCAATTTATCTTTAACCTAATCCCCAAGAAAAGACTCGCAACTGATCAAAAGAAGATTGTACACTTATATGTTTTTGTTTATATCATACGTGGTTTCATTTAGAATGAACAAGTAACTAAGATGGTTGTGATTTGCATGTAATTGTATATTCAATTCCATGGAATACGTCAAAGACGAGGTAGAATTTTCGCTCACTATGTGTTTTCTATGTTTTTTTTTAAATAAATTTACTATAACTTAGTAATTGGGTGGATGAACCGATTTGATGTTCCTATGACTGATAAATTCTCAAATGAGGTACACATCAATGATCAAAGAAGTAAAATGTTAATCATCTATACGTTGCCTTTGCAAATATGCAAACTACCAGTTGCAAATGATTGTACCAAAATACACTAGGTGGCATAGAAGAAAGTTTGTGCTAAAAAAAAGCCTCGGATGGTTCTCTAAAAATTATAACATATTGCATTATGTGTTAAATGATGGTGGCATTACAAGATGATAATAAAAGCCTGCCTTGAATTATAACATAGGGGTTGGTATATAATCCCCGCAAAATCAAATTCAATGGGAGCATGGAACATGACAACTAAAACTGAATCGGTCTTGGGCAAACCACAAAGTAATCTTGATTACCTAATGTAACACATGGGCAACTCTGTTATGACAACATTATAATATTTTCTATGGATGTTTGGCTGATAACCCCGTCACGCATGGAAGTGTAATTCAATTGATTTGGCATGTAAATATATAATTCACTAAGAGTTCCTAGCTCAATGAACCACCACGTGTTGTAACACCTTAGACGAATTTCACATTGTCCGTAAACATGAGAGGTGTTAGGTTTACAAGGAAGTTTCCACTAGTACGTGTGGATGAGCTTCTTGTGAAGAAAACAAACAATCGAGGTGGTACAAGAGGTCGGATGCTACATATGTAACTATGTAAGCATATTTTATTTTTCTACACATATGTGAACATTATATTTTATTACATATAAGTGTGTGAACATCTATATTTTATATGTATAGAGTTGTTCTCTAGCCGAGTCAGGGTCAACTCGAGCTCGACTTGAGTGTTAAAACTAAAAATTGTGTTCTCTTATGAAATCGTTCCACCGTCGATTATAAGTAAAGATCGCTCATCAAAGTGAGCATAATAACGAGTAATTTAATTAAAAAGTTATAACTAAAAAGTTATAATTAAAAATAGTTTCAAAAAAAGAAAAAAAAAATTCAAGTACAATCCCATTAGAAACATAGGCATGCAGATTTTCGTATATTTCATACGACTTTTTGACTTCTTGAGTCCTTGATATCCACATACTAGAAATAATGGTTCACCGATTTACCCTTAGAAAAAACGTAGGAAAAATAATTCTTGTGAATTGATTTGATATTTTCCTATATTTATTTGATTGCTTAAAGGCCTCATGATTTGCACATGACGATTGGTTGGAGGTAGGGATGACCCAATGGTATCAAATATCGGTATTAATTCGGTACCAATTATTTTTTGGTTTCGGAATCGGTATGGTTTCAATATTTTATCGAATTTTTGCTTTGAGTACCGTACTATACCGAACCAGTACTGTACCAATAAATTCGATACATGTATCGATACCCATTTTTCTTAAAATTTGATACCGCTCTCATCACTAGCTAGCTAAAGGTGGCTTAGAACTATGAAGCCATGAGGTAAAAAAAAAAGAATGTTAATAATGCTGCAGTTAATTACTTAATTCCCATTTTACCATTTAGCACGTCACCATTCTTTTCTCTTTTCCTCTCTTACGGAAACTCGTATAGATACATATGAGGTTTTGGATGTCTTTCCGGTGGTCTCTTCCTCTTTTTCCTACCCTTGGTGTTCCACTTATATAGGATTTAGACGAGAAAAGACATGTCTATTAAAGAAGATCTCATATAAGTTAATTTTAAAGCCATTTATGATTCATGAAAATGAAAAATCAATGTTGTAGCTATCATTTTAGTTATTATATTAGTTACTTTATTGTAATTAAAAATTTGTTAATATTAAGGCTATAACGCTTTCTTATAGTTTCATAAAGTTCTAAATTCGAATTAATATAGATTTATAGAGTTCATAAAGTTTGCTTTTCATCTATCTTCATTAAATAAAGTCTTTGAATAAATTCGGATAACATTTCATTGAAATATGCCAATAAACTCATAGATGCAGTAATATGTTTGTAAACTCATAGATGCAATGACTATAACACAACGGTGCTGTTATCTTGTTAAAAAGTTAGAAAAACCTTATGATTTTTTACGTATTACTTCCAGCGATTTGTGTTTTCGTCTGAGCTTCGCTGGGTTAAATAATATATGGAAAGATTATGTCCAAAAATCTTTAAGGTAGATGTCTAAATGGGTTAACATATTTTAAAAAGTTTTACCTTATCCTATGCTCATAGATTGTATTAAATATCCAATAATAGAACTTAAACATAAAGATAAAAAATAGTTTTCATATAAATAATAGAATAGGCGCAGGTGATGGAATGAATAATGAATTGGACCACCTAATATCAAGTGTATTAAGGACACTAGATTCTTATTGAATGATCAAAAAGAAGGGAGCTTTTGACTGGCAGAGGACTACAACGTTAAACTAAATATATAAAAAACTAATTTTACATGGATAGAATGACAAATAAACTTTGTTCCATTAAACTAATGAATTTATAATTGTTAAATGATAACTTTATTTTGTTTACTTTCTGAAGCAAAATATTTTACTCACCTAGTCACCTGGTACTCTACTACCATTGAAAAACTAACATTTGTAGAAATAGTGATATGGTTTAGAAGGAAAAAAAAAACTTAGTTAATATAAAGTGAAAGACAAAAATGCAATATTAAGTTATTTTTCTACTTTGAAACATATTTATTTTATAATTTTCCGTGCATTTGTTTCTTGCTTGATATGAATTCCGTCTTCATCCTAGGAAGCCTCGATTGTAAGGTAATAGTTTAGGAAGCTTCAATTAACATGTTTGAACACAAATTTAATTGTGTATTAAACCCGTCGATCTTTTTAAGACACGAAGCTTGCTAAGCTCAAACCCAAACTTGTTTAACGACGCGCCAAGCTTTTTAAGACACGAAGCTTGTTAAGCCTCGTTTACAACAATACTAATATTGTCATATCTAGCTCGTCCAGTCCAATAAATGGATTATGTTCAGGTTGATCTTTTTAGTTACACAAGTTGAGTTTGAGTTGACATATTAAGCTCGTTTAGTTAAGTAGATCGAGTGACCTCACATTTAGATAATGATAAACGCTCGTGCTCTTATTGCATAATTTAAGTTTGTATTGGTTAGAATCGTTTTCTTTCCTTTTCTTTTTTTAACAACTAACTATAAAAATCAAGTTCGGGTTGAAAAATCAACCCACCAAATAAACCATGTCAACCCTACATGTAGAGACCCTATTTAAGATACAATGATGGGCAAAAAATTTTTAAATAAATATATTTTTCATCTTTTAGAAAATGTGTAGTTAAGGTTTTTACAAGATTACAAGTATTTTATTAAGAAACGGTATTTAAATATTTAATAGAAACATATACAACTTAAATCTAATGGAACTTTAAATATTCCGTTATATTTGACGCATGTCTTTTTATTATAAACAAAAAAAAAATCAAATTTATAGGTGAAGTGTTGCCTTTTTATTTAATTTATGTACTCTTTTAGAAGATTAACCTAATAAAGTGTGTGTGTATATATATATATATAATAACAAAAGACTATAAACCATTAGTACTCACTCACTCAGTCGTAGCTATCAATTACCTTGGTGTTCTCAGGTCATGTATCTTAATTTAAAACAGAAATTAAAGAACGATAATAATAACTAAAATCCCTTTTAATCAAGTATTTTATACCATGTGTTTAATTTCTTAATTGATGGTAATTAATATATTATAAAGCAAGTTAAAAGTTTTAAAAAGTAAAATTATTGTTAATTAAATCACGAGGCGTACGCAATAAAATTTAATACATGCACATTGATCCAGTTAATATATGATATGTTATGTTGAAAAAATCAACTAAAGGTATATAACATATCAAAGTAATCTATCCACTATAATGATTATACGATATATCACATGCTTATAGAAACATGAACATAAAATAAAACGAGAAAAATACTTTTTTTTTTCAAATCATGCATTTCTTGAGTTTACAATTTGGCATGTTGTGAATTAAAATAGCAAGGCACAAAAAGGAGTTTGCCCGAAACTCACGCATATTATTTTAACAAAATTTCCATCTTTATTGCTATTTATAAATACTTTTATTCATTGTATTCTTGTTATCTACTTTCTTATTTTTATTTAGCAACCAGTACTCGGATCCTAATCCACCTAATATGTTTACTGTGTGGTTTGAATCCTCGACCTACAAGAAAGGAAACACCTATTACACACCCAGATATCAATAAGCCAAATGCCCTTTAATTACCCTTTAATCACATTGCATAATGCATAGTATTCAAGTGAAACATGGCATGATAAAATCTTGTGTATTGGATAAACCTTTATTTGTGTTCTAACATCATTCAAACCAAATAGTTACAAATACCGTATGTTAATACACATATGTATGTAATGAAAAATACATTTACACCGATTAAGTCATATTGGTGTGATGCACGTACTATTTGAAGTAGCTTGTCATGTTTTTTGAAACGGTTTTTTATGTAACTGTTTTAAAATAAAATTTAAACTGATCTTGTCGTGAATTTTTGTAGCAGCGGACTAGTGGTAACTTTATTATAATCATTGTATCTCTTGGTATGTCAAAAATACGTCATCTTTAACACAAACTTCTTCAAGTTAGAACGACTTTATATTTACACATTTGTCAATTGCGTATTTCACTTCTTGCCATTCCATCGCTCTCATATCATCCTTCTACTCAGCATAGTGATATTTACTATATCTTTTTTGAGTATCTTACATACTTATTATTTTTTTCATTTGCATACTTATCCTGCTCTTCATCACAATACGTCTTTCTTCTATGTTTCATTATTGGCGGGAGGGGTAGTTTTAAATCCTAGTCTCAGTTATTCCTTGTGCCCATTATCTATCAATCTTCAATAAAATGACGGATGTATACACTTAGGCTACTTATCTATTTTAATGATCATAGTTGATAATTTTATGGACAGAAAGCGTTATTCACGCAATTAATCAATATAATCAATCAAAGTTGTAAATTTATAACAAAAATGTTTATGTTCACATTTTGTTTTTTGTTTTATCTATTTTTAATTTAAATAAAAAATGGATAATCCAATATGAGGCATAAAATTCTATTTCTAATTATGTTTGCCATCATTATTATTCAAAGTTCAATGGAGTTGTTCAAGATTGACTATTAATCATCACCGAAAAAGCAATTGGTTTCAGTTAAAACAAAAACACGTTATTTATCATTTATGCATGGGCTCCCTCCCTACCGCTTTTTCCGTATTTTGGGACAAATTGATAGATTATATTGATTCTCTTTGCATTTTGATTTTGGATTTGGATTATTAAATCTATCACACCTCTCATTTATATTTTCATTTCTCATCCATATGTAATAGTTTTCATAAACTATTTCAAGTTTTATACATAGTAACACAAACCATTAATACTCCACACTTACAAAGGAAACACAAAGAATGAGATAAGTCGCGAAATGAAATTAGACTGTTAATGAGGTAGGTTTTAACGGAATATGCATTGTATCAGTTTTTTGTTTTAGGTTTATTGATTTCAAAAGTAAAGCTCGGGGAATAAATAACGGGACTTTTTTTTCCCTATCAACCATTACAATAAGGTTTTGATTCATTTGGGCTTCAGTTAGTACATGGGCATCATCAAATTATAATTGCTTGATGTTGGGAGAAACTAATTTTCTGTAAAAATAATATTTTACATATTAATCAAGGGCCTAAAAGCGATATGTGAGACGCTAACTTCAAGTGAAGCAGATAGTCATTAACAAAGGTGTGAACTAATGAAATAAAGATAACTGAAATGAAAAGTACGAGCCAAATGCCACAATGTATGTAAATGCAGAATACTATAAGACAAGGATGACACACATGCAAGTCTAGTAGACTCAAAATACTACAAACGTTACAAGCATCACATGGTTTATTCACGTACTGTTTCAAACAATTGAGGAAAAAAAAAATGGAAAGATCGTAAAACATAGTGATAGTCCTACTGTCAAATCCACTAAACTGTTCAACTGAGTCCAAACTGAGGCCCAACAGATTTGTGATGTTCACCGTTCACTAACATAAGAGAAGGCCTGTTTGTGAAATTGAAAAAGGCCTAAAATCCGACGTGGCTTTTCAATCATTTCCCAATTAAATAGAGGAGTGACGCGCTTTGCATAAGTTTCATTTAAGAAATGAAAGGAAAGAAAGAGATGGAAAGAAGAGGAAGCTTGTGTTTTTGAGTTTCATTTAAAGAAAAAAAAGGAAAGAAAAATAGGGGTTTTGTAGTGTAAATTATTTCTTTTCATTTAGGAATTGAATGGAAGGAAAAAAAAAAGAAAAGAAATAAAAAGAAAGAAATAAATGAAAAGGTTTTCCTTTCCTTTCTTACGTTAAATGAACTTGGAAACATAACGTGAAGGTAATTGAGATAAAATAGGGAAAAAGTCAAAAGAAGATAAAATGAAATTGTTCTAAACCAATTTGGAGAGAAATGAAAATCCCAAATTGTTCTAAACCAATTATTAAAAACACAATATAAATTGACCTAGAGGTGGGTTCATCGGTAGAGTGTCGCCGCTATGTGTATGGTCATTATAATCATTAGGTAATTTATAAGATAACAAATTTATTAAAATCAAAAGGATCCAATTACAATAGAGAAGTGGGTAAAGGGCAACAAGCTGCGCCGTCACCCCTTTTTGAATAGCAAACCCGATCCTACTGAAAACAATGTTATAGTTCTTGGGCGTCGATAAGTTACATAGATCAAAATAATAAACAATTATACCTTATTATTGTATTAGCTTGGTAATTGTTGATTTAGCTAATAAAGGATTTCCCTTTTGGTGTATTTAAGAGAGACTAATCAACATCAAAAAGGACACATGAAACACGCATACATAAAATATAATTCGTAACCCTCTTCTCTCTCATATTCAGTTCTCTCTCAAGAACCCTAATCCACATCCTTAACAATACAATCCTAAAGGGGAATTCGATCAAGATGACAATCTTGTCTGGAAGTTTCTCATCTGCTATTGCTACTCTCTCTGCTATAATAGGTACGCACATCTAATTAGGTTTATCATATTAATCATGTTTTTTATTATACCGTGAGGAATTGATCAACATGTGGTATAAAGAACGAAGTTGTTTAATCGGTTCTTCATGGTTTTCCATTAAATCTGGATTTAAACCGGAAGACATGAATCTAAAGTCTTGATAAACCCTAATTTCGATTTTTATTATGCTTATACTTATTTAAATCGGTTCTCAGATAAAGTGTTTAAAAACAATACAACCGATTTTCACGTTAAAACCTTTTAACAATTATGTTTTCGGTGATGTTCTTCGTGTTCTTCATGGTTTTCTAAACATCATGTACACACATCCAATTAGGTTTTCTAAACAATTATGTCTGCCGTTGCTACCCTCTCTTGTAACAGGTTCGCACATCCAATTAGGTTTATCATAATTAATTATGTTTTCTATTATAACCTTGAGGACTTGATCAACACTAACAAGTTCAGATGGCTGGTTAAGTTGTCTAGCGGTGGTTGAATGTTTGACGGGTTCGACGGGTTCCCAGAAAGAACGCCCCATTCCCCTTAAATACACGTATGATTATGTTTGTTTAACATTTGACTATCTTATTTATATACACGTATAGTTATTTCAAAAGTGTTATATTTAATATTATATTTGTTATCTAGGATAAAAAAATTATTATTTTATTACGTACGCGAGTCTACTCAATTATATATGTGTGAAGCTAGAGTTCATTTATATAATGGGCTCCGGTTTAGGATTAGGCTCAAGCTTGTATGAAGTGTTAGCTTACCGATCTCGAACAACTTAGGGTTAGCATATGTATACACCGTTATAGGCTAAGCTTGCGGTATGGATCGAAGTCCTTTTTTCTTTTGAATCCTCTTAAAATCTGAATTTGAAACAAATCATATACAACTTTAACTTCCTTGTACCTTTATCAACTTTTGTTATTTAACAAACTAAATAGCCTTTCAAGATTAATAATCTTTTGGAGATAAATGAAAAGAGAAGATAAACAAACAAGCCAGTTTTTTGAACATAAAACTTATCCTAGTGTATTTTCTTAAAACGTAGTTTTTGTTAGCTTCATAAAGAAAAACTGAATAGTTAAATAAAACTCCTATACTATCTTTAAAAAAATGATAAACTAATGTGTTTCGTGATTCATACACGAAAGTTCTTGGACCACTCCTTTCGCTAGTTTTTTTTAAAACGTTTGTATACGTCATCACTTTTTCTTTGCAACAATATTTTAATGCAAACTTGACCTGTAAATTGAAATTCACTTTTCAAAAGGAGATTAAACCATGTAACAAACTTCTTTATTTATATCACAAACCACAATGATTTCAATTAATCATATTAACTATAATCATAACAATATTTCAATCTCCTAGACTTCTCTCAAATACTTGGAATCTATTATATACCTTATAAATCAAGAGTTTGTATTAAAGGTTGATGACAAGCTGATCCCAAAATCAAATACTCGTATTTGGATCATGTGGATATAGGATAACTTCAAATGGGCATAACTTGAGCTAGGAGTGAAGTCATGGACCCATAACTTTTAAGAAAAAGTTAAATTATATGATCTAGTTGTCATCCTACACAGAAAGTGTAGGCAATTTGGCCAACTATCAGTCCGAATTCATTGATCTAGGGGGTGTTTAGGATTTCATATTTTACCTTTAGATTTTATGAGTGTATAAGTGATAAGTTATAACTTTGTAACTTAAAACTTATGACTTTTAATAAGTCATAAGAAGGTAAAGTAAGGAATCCCAAACAGCCCCTATAGCTCTGATTTCACCAATCAAGATTTTTCTTCCATATTGCCAATCTTAATACTTTCCTTTCTAAACTTAAAAACACGTAAATCTTTCGTTAGTATAATTTATACGTCTATTCATGGTTTTGATTTCAAGAATATCTAGCCAAGTTGTAATTTCAAAACATTGGCATACTCACATACGTACAAATCTAGAAAATCCTATAGAGGGGGCACATATTGTAATGTTTTTTCATTCGGTTTTTATCAAAGTTCATTGAGACTATCTCTCAGTTTGTTGTTTATGTTTTCGCTCTACCTCAAAGGTAAACGGGAATTCATTGAATTCTTATTATAAAGTCATAAATTTTTTTTTTCAAAAAAATATGAGTATGACCTTTTAGTTATAATAATTGATCATAAAGTAAACTTATAATGAACCCCATTCAATAAGTCCCAGCTTTGTCGATACTACTTTTAGGTATTGCCTTCATTATCTTTCCTTTATAACACAAGCCATATTCCACAAAATACTTAAAAATACTACCATCTAACTCTTTCTTCCACATAAAGAAGATGTCTCATGATAAAGATCACATGCCCATGCCCAAGGACAATAATAACACCACGGATGGCATGGTCATGCACATGGCTTTCTTCTGGAGCAAAGATGTGGTCATGTTATTCAAAGACTGGCCAAACGGGGAACTAGGTATGTACATACTAGCTTTAGCCGTTGTCTTTTTTCTAGCCGTTATGGTCGAGCTCCTCTCGGTTTTCCTGGCGGTCAAGCCAGAAAGTAATCCTATTATTGGCGGGTTGATTCAGGCTTTGTTTTATGGACTCCGGATGGCTCTTGTTTATCTCCTTATGTTGTGTGTCATGTCATACAACGTTGGTGTTTTTGTTTTCGTGGTGATTGGACATGCTATCGGGTGCTTTCTAGTAAAGTATCGGGTGATTTCTAAAGCGGCTTCCAAGCCTCAAGCAGATCTTGTATAACGGTTTTCATGTGTCAGTTTATTTGGTTTCTGGTCAAAATTCAGTGTAAGGTTGAATTGTTAGATAAACTAAGATGCAACATGTAGTATTATATGATTACTAGAGGCATGAATAAAAATCAGAGACCATAGCTGAAATATTCATTTCGGTCAACATAACCAATATTCTAGGGTTCAGTGTAACTAAATAACAAAGACCAACAACATGGCCGAATTAAAAAGGTATGTAGTGAGTTTATTAATCATTTTTTCACCTTTTCACAATTCTACCACATTTCCACTTATTCACATTACCGGCCCCACATCTTTCTTCATCATTTAAAAAGAACTTGGCACCAAGTTCTTGAAATTGAGTTTTAGATGATGAGTTGTTTTGCTTCTATACTTCCATAAAGTTCTCCAACTTCACCTTTTTAGTTTTACATTTTCAACAGTTTCAATTTTGTTGATATTTCAGTGCCATGCAGTTAGACACAAATTATGCTATTAACTTCATTGGTTTCGATCTCTTCACCTTTTGTTTCCTTGATTTCTTGGCCCCCCACCATGCTAATATCTTTTGTCACCTTCAACATTATGGTTTAGAGTTTCTTTATTCTTGTTGTCAACCTCTATATCTTGATGTAACACATTATCATTGTTAGTAGATTAATCGATTGTAACATTAGAATCATCATCAATATATACATACCTCTCATCGCCTAAGAAGCCGGAATAAGGCATGGACCTCTGTATGTTGACAAGATGCTGATAGTTTTGACTACTACCATCACCTCCTTTGCTCACAATGATGTTGAATAGCAACACAGTAACAACCTTCATTATTTTTGTGGATGTTTCTGCTATCTACAATCATGTTATGTAGTTTTTCAACGATTATGCTGATTTCGTCGGCCTTAATAGAGAGATCCGGCAACACAAGCGGTAAGCCATAAACCATCAACTTCACGATCTCCACCATAAGAATGAGGATGCTGATTTACTCTAACGCAACGTGCCGTAATGATACTGACAAGCTCTGATACCACCTAACGCGGAATAGAAGTGATAAACACTACATATGTTCTAGCAAACGTTAAACCCAAATGAGAGTAAGTTTGTTATGATATCAAAAGTTTTTTTTTTCTCGCATTACAAACGAGTCTATTTACAGGCTACACTCAAAACCGAATCATTAAGTTTGGTCAAAATAATCTATATACTAACTAGACTTATATGAAACAAAAAGACCTTGGCCTAGATATTAATTTCGGATACCATAACCAACATCAAGTCTGAACTAAAATAAATAATAAAACCTTTATTATTTAAAAAAAAAGAATTACTATTATTATTTTTGAGAGTTATGGTTCGTTTTTCCACTCTTGTTCCGGATTCCCATTGGCCCATAATCAGTTGCTCATTTAAATTAACTATCCTTTGTCACAATATATCTAATGCATGTACAAAGTTCTAAACTTGGAATGGCTTGCTGGCCAGTTGGGAGAATGGAAAAAAGTGATTCTCGTTAGAGAAGCACCAGTGGAAGGAGCTGCTCAAAGGTTTGCTGTTCCGGCATTCGTCAAGGTTTGCTTGCAAAACTAGTAAGATTAAGATAGCCAATCGAACAACATGATCGAACACTAGAATGATTGCAATGATTGAGAAATCTATTAATGTACTTTACATACATTTTTTGCCTTTTTTTTTTTCCGTGAATGATCAATTCCGCATCTAATATTAATGAAAATTAGTGATTACATCGAAACATAAGTCAAGCGGGCAACAAGTTGCATCGTTACCCATTTTTAAATTGTAAAACCCAATCTAAAGTAGGCCACAAGCTTTTTGCCTACCTTTCGAATTGCAACAAGCTGTGCTGCTATCTCTTTTGAATTACATCAAAACATAATTTTGCCTTTTATTTTGATATAAAAAAATTGTTTATTAAATAAATGTATAAAAGTTTTAACTGATTACATAATAAGGGAAAAGTTAAAATACAAAGGGAGATAAAATGAGAAGTGTGAGAAGGATTTATGGCAACACAAAAAACCCCTCAAAAAAAATTCCAAAAAATTAATTAAAAAAATCATAACTCAAAATATAAATAAAAAACGAAAAAGTTTAAAAACCAAAAATGTTTCCATCGTCATTCTCGTTCCAAAAAAAAAAAAAATCCGAAAACACACAATGCAGAGACAAAAGACACAATGACGAAAATGCACAAAAAACACAATTATAACTAAAAAAAGATACAATAAATCATGAATTATAACACAATGCCGATCAAAATATAACACAATGCTGAGTAATATAACACAATATCAAGAAAAAAAAGACACAATGTCAAGGAAAAAAGACACAATCAATTACGAAAATTAACACAAAATACAATGAGACACGATGGTATTTTTCACTCAACATTGGGTCTTTTTCAAGATTTTTTTTTTAAAAAACGAGAAAGACGGTGGAAACATTTTTGTGTTTTTATTATTTTATTTTTGTATTTTTATTAAATTTTGAGTTATGATTTTTAAATGGTTTTTTTTGTGTGCCTATAAATTTTTCTCATCATTTTTATTTTTGTCTCCCGTCATAGAATTAGTTAACACCACATAATAATAAATTGTTTACACGTTTACAACTGTACATTAAAGTAGGCTAGTAGCAAACGCTGAAAATGAAGTTGATTTGACGCTTAGCCCAATTATTATCAAACTTGGGCACAAGGTCTGAAGGAAGTCAAAAATCCGATAATATTTTCAAACACTAACCGTTCTAAAATTTCAAATATTGGTCGCTGATTGGGCCTTACTGAACCTTACACGGAGAGGACTAACTGACCCAAGTTGGCCCAGGTATTTTTAGGTTAACTATAAAGTTTTGTTCATCGATTAAACACCCATTTTGGTGTCAGGTTTTTTCTTTCAAATTAATTTATAAAAAAAGTTCACAAAACTCTGTGTTATAATGAATACTGAAAAGAAAAACAACCACCAAAAAAATATAAAAATTATTAAGTAACTTATTGTGTAAAAGTAAAACTTAGAAATTAAAAATGTAGTTATATATATGCTTTAAAACGAAAAAAGTGAATTAATGTGATATTCATTGATTTTATTTTTCGGTCACTCAACTGTTCATACAATTATATACATTCTTCTCGAAACCAAAAGAATTGGTCGGTCGAAACTCGAAACTGAAACCGGTTACATAAGTTGTTCGCTTAGAGTCTATTTCAATCATTTGGTAGACTGGTAAGACAGTTGGTTGATAAGCGTTCCGATTATGAAATGACCCAACAATAATAATAACAATTATAATAATAATGGTAAAGTTAAAATACAAATGGAGACAACAATGAGAAATGTGAAAAGAATTTGTGGCCACACAAAAAATCCCTAAAAAAATTCCAAAAAAATAATAAAAAAATCATAACTCAAAATATAAATAAAAAATAAAAAAATTTAAAAAACCAAAATGCTTCCCCGTCATTCCCGTTCCAAAAAAAAAACGCCGAAAACACACAATGCATAGACAAAAGACACAATGACGAACATGAACAAAAGACACAATTATAACTAAAATAGACACAATAGGTCGCAAAATTTTACATAATGCCAAACAAAATATAACACAATGTTGAGTAGTATAACACAGTATCAAGAAAAAAAGACACAATCAATAACGGAAATAAACACAAAACATAATGACAAATAAAAAAACATAATGATGTTTTTTCTCAACATTGTGTCTTTTCAAAAGTTTTTTTATTTTTATTTTATTTATTATTTTTTCAGAACGAGAAAGACGATGGAAACATTTTTGCGTTTTTACATTTTTCATTTTTTTATTAAATTTTGAGTTATGATTTTTTTATTAATTTTCATTATTTTTGTTTAAGGGGTTTCTTTTGTGGCTAGAAATCCTTCTCATCCTTCTTATTTTTGTCCCTATTCGTAGAATAACTTGACCCTAATGATAATAATAATAATAATTATTATATTATAATTATTGCTATATTGTCAATATTATTATAGCATATTATTATTATTATTATTATTATTGATTTGTATAATATAATATAACTATTATTATATTAGAATTATTATTA
Organism: Bidens hawaiensis; assembly: GCF_021521415.1. NCBI lineage: Eukaryota > Viridiplantae > Streptophyta > Magnoliopsida > Asterales > Asteraceae > Bidens > Bidens hawaiensis. The sequence goes on from NW_027491910.1 coordinate 43,417, forward strand.
TATTTAAATTTGGTGAGTTAACATTTTACAACGTGCATGTGTGATTCAACGTTTTTACGATTACTTTTATTCGTTTAAATAATCTCGTTGTAACGCCTGGGTTTTAAAAACTAGTTATTATGAATATTCATATTATTAATTATTATTATATTCTACTAATAATAATAATAATAATAAGTAAATAATAATAATAATAATAATAACAACAACAATAATAATAATAATAATAAATATTATCATTTTATTATTAGTAGAAAATATTATTATTATTATTAACAATAATAATGTTTAATAATAATAATAATAAAGTGAAGAATCATTTCATTTCTACATGATAATCAAACATGACAATGGAATGCAATGATCCATTTTATTCCTTTGTTCATTTCATTACCACGTCCATTCCATTCCCTTATTCATTCCATTGACCCATACCAAACAGATCCTAAATGTAACATTCGTTACTTTTCAAACTTGAAAACCGACCCATTTTAAATTTTCGTTTTTGTTTATTAATATTGTGTGTGTGTGTATCACATATATCATAAGTTTCGTTGCACGTATTCGTTATTTTGTTTGTATTTGGATTTGCATTTGCATTCGCTAAACCGAATCGGTTTGTCGTTTAATGTATTGTTGTTCATCATTTATCGTTAACATTATATTCTCGATTCGTATTGATTTTCGAGGATTTACGGTTATCGTTTGTCGCTTTCAATTCATTTTGTGCAATTAATGAAGGTTTAACGTTTTAAAGTTAAACAATTTGCAAACTACATGGGTAAAATATAAAAATATCCAAGTTATACAAATTCTATTTCATTTAGATCACACCTCAAAGTTAAAGGACTAAAGAGTAAATATATTTTGAAAACTGATCCATTTTATTATTCGATGTGATCCACTTAGTTACAAATACAATCATATGTGATATGTGTTAAGCATCGAATTTTTAGTATCCTAAGCAAGCAATATGTTCAGGATAACTCCAGGATATGGTATCTTCCAAGGTAACATGTATCCTTAATATATTGTATAATTAATGGATTATTCGTTGTTTTCTCTTGTTTACCAGGTCGTGAGACGTTCCCACGATTCCCTAACGACACGTGGCAACACGTCATAGTGCACGTGTCCCCACATGGTGACACGTGGCAAGTCTGGTTGTCAAAACACCAGACCTATTGGTGTACTTCGCGCAACGCGAATGATACTTTGCGCTTCGCGAAAGACAAAAGAAACCTGAGGTGGTTTATTAGCCGTTCGCGCTACGCGAACTAGCAAGTGTTTGTCCTTCGCGTGACGCGAAGGAACACTTTTTTTGCCTATAATTAGGCAGCTATGGGATGAAATCCTGATGGTCGGACGTATTTAATGTATTTAAATAGTATATTTAATAGTTTTTATTTAATTTGTTGTTAAGATTATGGTAAATCAAATGTGTTTTTATGTTTTGTAGGTTTCAAGAGAGCACAGGTTAAAACGTTTATTATATTAAACATTGGAAGACGTGTGCGTATTCACTCTTCATATTAATGCTCGAACAAGTGATTAAACCTATGGTGAAATTAAAAGAATCGGTAACATTATGTTACCAATTTAAAAGAAAGTGAAATGTGTGCATATAGATTAATAATATGTGGAGTTTTAACGTGGTGTGAGCCAAAAACTGATTAAATGGAGCCGGAAAATGAAGAATTGAAGTGGACTCCACCATTAGTGGGTTGGATGTTTTTTTTACAAACTCAAAAGAACTTGAGCAAAATAGTAAAGTGGCTTAAGAGGCCCACCAGGGAAATCATATGGCAGCCCAACATGGGAAATATAGGGTGCTTTGTAAAGAATTCTGAGTAGGTTTTTGAACTGGCAGTTACACCATAATGGGAACGACTGTTTTGGGGGTTACCAAGAGATCGGTGGACGGCAGTTACGGATGGCATTTACGGACAGGGAGGAGAACAACAATTATAAAAGAGGTTCAACACCATTGGGGTTCAACATCACTTAACATCCATTTTTTGAAGAGAGCAAAACAAAAGTAAAGATGGTCTCCACAACCATGAGAGACTAATCCACCGTAATCATTCCCGGGTGTAGGGTTTCGTAAGTTTTAGGGTTTTTTCACATCTATGATTTGAGACATCACTTAACATCCATTGGGGTTCAACATCACTTAACATCCATTTTTTGAAGAGAGCAAAACAAAAGTAAAGATGGTCTCCACAACCATGAGAGACTAATCCACCGTAATCATTCCCGGGTGTAGGGTTTCGTAAGTTTTAGGGTTTTTTCACATCTATGATTTGAGACAATATTGTTGGACTCGGTCTGTCCAAGACACATATTATAATTGATGTGGCTAGTACGTTATGATCCAAGTCGGGTCATACCCATTAACAAGCTAGACAAACACCAATTATATTTGTTTATATATGATATGATCATAAGTAAATAAATATTGACACTTATGTTATTTGGAAAAAGGTTTCTAAATACAATGTTTTTGTGAAATGAATAAATCATATGGATGATTTATATTTTGAGAGAGAACATTCCATAGTGTTATTTAAGATGATTAAATAACAATATGTGAAAATGGTTACCTAGCATGTTGCCTATATGTTGTGTTACACTTATAAGTAATAAGTTTTATAACACAAATATATAAATGCAAGATTTAAATAATAATAATAATAATAATAATAATAATAACAAGGAAGGAATCTCTTTCTCTCTTATTATTTTATTGTTATTTCAAATGTTAGTGGAGACATGCAAGGTTTCAAATTGGTGCCATGGGTGGTGCCAAAAGATACACACTTACTTCCTCTTTCACTCTCATTTTTTTTGCAAGTAACAAAAAAATTTTCTACTCTCTCTCTCTTTCTTTTCTCTTTAATTTTCGGCCAAGAGGAGGAGCCAAGGGAGGAAGAAAATTTTTGAGTGCAAATCCTAGCTACAAGGTGTTTGCTTGAAGGCTTGAAGGGTATACAAGCTTGAGGAACTCCTATCTTGAAGTTCTAGCCTACCATTCATCATCCCTTTCACATTTCCTTGGTTTTGAAAGGTAGTCTTAACATGAATGGACTTATAGTGATATGCATGTGTTTGATAGTATGTATTTCGTATTTGGATCCGGGTTTGGGTTTTGCATGTATAAAATTGGTTTTATACACTATAAACTAACAAGATTTAAAACATTTATCCGCTGCGTTTTTTGTAAAAGTAAGGTTTTATCACTTTGATAATCTTGTTAAAACCAAACAATGGCATCAAGAGCTGCTTATACGAATGCATGCTTCATTAGACCCAAAAATTTTCGGGTTTATGGTGGGTTTACCATATGGCCGAAAGTTTTTAGGGTTTTGGTTTCCCCATGGTTTTTCAAGGTTATACTTTACATGCATGTGGTAATCTTAAAAAACTAGGTCATTTGGATGATTGTTTACTTTGTTTGGACAAAACCCAAAACTTTCGGTTTGGTTAAGGTTGGGCCGAAAGTTTTGAGGGAAAAGGGAACCATTTTTTAGTCTTGGATTATTGCATATTTGGATGTGTAATAGATGTTCATAACCTAGCCATGGCCTTGTGTTTGGTTGTATGATTGTGTTGTGGTTGATAATTTATTCGATATGGTTGTAATATTATTTGGGTTTTGTAATATATTTATTCATTCATTTAGTTTGTAATAATAAATAAGTTAGATGTATTTCTTTTACTAGAAAAATGTATTAGGATATATTTTGTAAAAGAAGATGCAAGGAAGGAAACCCAAGTAAAAGATGGAGACCACAACACGGAGTGAACAATTGAGGCATTTGGATGCGGGATCAAGTGGGAGTTCACCGACACAAGTTCATGTTCTTATGGGTCCCTTAGGAGAGACCTTTTTGACACACTTGTCTTCGGTCAAAAAGTGTAGTCAACATTAGGAGGCTACGGTTATGAACTTGTGGTTGTATGTTTTATGCTTGCATGGTTGATTTTCTTTTGTTTGTGTTATTGCAATATGGTTTGCTAACTATTTAAAATCAACAACTAGCATAAAATTGGTTCCTTAGAAATCGTTAGGTAATAAAATTGGTTTTATTAAAGTCTAATGATTTCATAATAAAATGGGTTTTATTAATAGGAATTTTGAAAATGGGGTTTTCAACTAAATACCATACATTTGAATGCATGCAAATGGAAGGTACATAAAAGGTTTTCCAATCTAGAATTTAGAAAACTAAAATCCCTTTTATAAAATAAGTCGAACACCATCCTTTTGTACAACACTCGAATCACTTGGGAACTCGGTATGGGATAAAGGTCACCTAACCATGTTGGAGGAAGCTTGTGAGTTTGAGGTGGGTTTACCATACTTGTGGGATAAAGGTCACCTAACCACTTGTATGTGTAAAATCACACGTGTGTATAAGTAGGAAAACTTAAATTGGAAACCATGTGAATAGGGTCACCGAAGCATGGTATACAATGGTGTTGATGGGATTAAACATGCCAACTAAACATAAGATGTTTAACCGATCCCATAAAACTAGAAGTTGCAAAGGGTTGCAATTGTCAAACGTTGACTACCTTGTTAATTTAAACGAACGAACATAAACAAAAAATTTTGTGCTTGTTTAATTAAACGAACGAACATGAACGCACGTTCTGTTTGTTCATTTATGTTTATCAACGTTCGTTTATGTCTGTTTATTTATGTTCATTTATGTATTAATATTAATAGAAAATAATTAAATATTATTTGGATAGGTCATCTGTTTAAAGGTTTTATATTTGTTAATTTGTGTTCATTTAAGCTCGTTTATATTTGTGTTCATTTACGTTTGTTCATACATGTTCGTTCATCTTTGTTCAGTTATGTTAGTTTAGATTTTAAACAAACAAACACAAATGTCCATTTTTAAATAAACGAACATAAACATAAATACTTGTTCGATTAAGTGTCCGTGTTCTTTTAAAGTTAAATGAATGAACACGAGCATGCCCTTGTTCGTGTTCATTCGATTCGTTTACAGGCTTTCATTATTCACATTGATGAAAACATCGGTCTCAATCTCTAGGCTCTGCCGATTTTTTTTGTGTTCGTGAACCGTTCGTGAGCACATTAATTTTCTTAATGAACGAACATGAATATAAAATCTCATTCGATAAGTGTTCGTGAACCGTTTTTGAACATATTATTTACTTAACGAACGAACATGAACAAGGCCTTGTTCATGTTCGTTCGGTTCGTTTACAGCTCTAGTGAGTTTGTTTCTTGGACCTTAATGTCAATTAGATTATATAGCATGTTTCAATTATAGTTGAGGGAATGACTACGTTTGAGTGTAGAGGTATTTCAAACAACTTAATTTGAGAATGAGTGTGGAATCAGGTTGGTAAGAGATGAGAGAGCTAGTCAAAGAAATGAGTGGATAGGATTTTATTGCATAGTTTTAAGTTGTTAGAATTATGTCAGAGAAGTCGTGATGCATGATAGTCTTCACTATGCATGAATGAAGATTTTGTTACTTCACTCAACCAACCAGTAATATGATGGTATGGTGGTGATATTATTTGTTTTAAGATATGACAAATGAAATTGTTGTATTTTAATATTAAAATATCTCAAGTTATTTAGTTAGAAATATGTGTGGTGCATTAATTTAGATGGAGGAACCGTGGTTTTTTTTTATTAGGAATTTAAATAGTGGTTTAGTTATTCATGGGTTAAAGAAAGCGAGCTTATGAATACTTAGTGTTTGATTTCACAAACTCATGTGTGTGTCGGACAAACTAAGGTATGACCCGGTAATCATCCAACGATTACCAATGCTAGACATATAATATGTGGATCTCTAAATGCGCACGCCAACCTAATTACTCATAATTAAGTCTATCATAGATGTTTTCAATTTAATTACTATTTTATGTTGTATGAATAATATCCCTGTCTAACGGGGTGTCACATTCTCCCCTCGTTAAAGAAATTTCGTCCAGAAATTTAAATTGAGCTAGCAGTAGTAGGTGTCTCTGGTAAGAAATGAGGGTATTGCATTTCGCTTGGTCTTCTTGTTTCCAGTAACTCAGGATACGTTTCACATTCCAAGGCACCTTAGCTGGTTTAATACGACTTCTACGGGGCTTCAATTTTTTTTGTATTACTTTATTTATTTATTATAATAATTATTATTATTAAAGTTTTTCGAGTAGGAGATCTATTATAAAGAATGATTGCAAGACACCATGTTTTCTCTTGGATAACATCTCCGGTCTCAATTAACTTGGTTGATCTTATCCCAACTATGGGTTTAAATTTAGTCGACGCGTAACTTCGATTCGCACTCATGTCAAATAACAAATGAGCATAATGATCATTAGTGAGGAACTTACCCGTACCAACATTCGGATCTTGACGGCCATCAGTAGCTCCTAAATAAAACGCTCTTCCACGAGCTGGCCCAATAGTTTGATGCTTGAGATTTGGGCAGTCCTTTTTGAAATGTCTAGTAGCTCCGCACTCAAAGCATCCACGATTATTTGCTGCTGGGGTAGCAGTATTGTTTCCAGTGGATCTACAGTTCTTGGCCAGGTGTCCGGCTTGTTTACAAATGTGGCATGCAAAACTTTAACATGTTCCCTTGTGGTGAAAATTACACTTGTTGCACTTTGGATTGGACCAGCATACGGTTTCTTTGTTGATTGACCAACAATATAAGCTTTCACTATTTCTTGTTCCTTTCCACCTGACTTATTCTCCCATTTCTCTTATTTCTTGAGTTCTTATCTCCAGCACCTTTTACAACCAATGTCCTAATACGAACCGCCTCCTCAGTAAGGGTGTGGGCTAAGGTAACAGCACTATGGATGGTAGTGGGTCTTGCAGATGTCACCATCTCACGGATTTCAGGTGCTAAACCCCATATGTATCGTTCAATCCGTTTGTACTCGGGAGTTACCATGTGTGGCACGAGCCTAGCAAGCTCATCATGGCGGGTGGTATAGGCAGTCACTTTAGCACCCTCCATTGTGAGATTCCATAATTCAGTTTCGAGCTTCTGAAGCTCATTCATTGGACAGTACTTTTCCTTCAACAAGTTTTTAAAATCTTCCCACGACGTCGCATAAGTCGCTTCTTGGCCTCGAGTTTCAACTTGCATGTTCCACCATGTTAATGCTTCATCTGCGAATTTGCAAGTAGCAAATTTTATATTGTGTTCAACAGCACAACCACTAATATCCAACACTGATTCCATCTTTTCGATCCAACGGATAAGACCTACTACACCCTCGTTGCCATAAAAACTCCTTGGATTACATGCCAGAAAAGTCTTGTATGAATGACCAATAATTGGATTTCCTCCTTCTGCACGATTTCCATCAGTACGCGGTCCAGAGCTTCTAGCTGAATACCCGTGTCTGTTAGCTTCGTATTGTGCAATGGTAGCGGCCACCTGCTGCGTGACCATTTGAGCGATCACCTCTGAATCAGCAGGGTTCCCAGTGTTGGTGCTGTTGTAACTTGGGTTGCTTCGAGTTGTTCTCTTGGGTCGTGCCATGGATTTCTTCTAATCACAAGAATAAAAGAAGCAAGATAATATATAAGTGATTATCGTCAAAGCACAAACACAAATTATAACAACCATAATAACATAGAACACACACATATATATACATAGCTGGAAATAACTTGTTACATAGTTTCAAAAGAAAACCAAAATGGTAGGAATACAAAGCCCTTACCATACAAGTATTTCCCTACATACATATCTAGGTGAGCACAACTCACTCACATAGGTTTAACTAGATGGCTGTCCTAACACTCCAGTTGCCAATGCAACTGACACTAGATAGACTCCCAAAGCAGCAAAGGCTAATGTGGAATCTATGCGCTCACGACTCTTGGCAAGTTGTTGCTCAACAAACGCAGCTTACTGGTCGGCCTGTTTTGCTCTGTGTTTAGCTACCTCAGCTTTGTGCTCTGCCTCTCGTGCTCTATCTGAAGCTGTCGTGCTCGACTCTTTACCTTATTAATACATGAAAGGAGTGTACTAAAAGTCTGGTCTTCTTGAGAAATCTCCTCCTCTAGTATCTGTAAGCGACCACAAATATTCTGCATCTCGTGACCAACCTCTCTGGTCTCGTCAACATCTGATCTGAGTCCATCGATCTAGTAGTCTTGACGGAGGCCACGTGCTATCAGTAGAGGAATGGTATCCTCTATCAGCTCTCCAGTAAAAGGTAGGGGTGGTCGGGAGGACTCACCAACTTCCAAAGGAGGGGGATCACCCTCCACAGCACGCCAATCTTAGACAACACCCCGTACGAATGTCCATTTCATAGGGAATACTCTATGCTTTTTAGGTACCGGGACACGGATAAAGTCAGTAGGGTCGTTCATCAGAGTCATCGGCCCCTTGCCATGCGAAACCCAATCATCTCTCGTAGTCTGTGGTGGGGGTAATGATGTAAGTTCCATCGGCACAAATGTCGGTATAGTGGAAGCCTTAACTGAATTGAACTATCTGCCACGTGCTCTTCAGGTACAATAACAGGTGGTGGAGTCTCTTCTGCCTGGCCGTCAGGACCAATGCTAAGATCTTCTGCCTCCTCAAAGGAATCCTCGTACTTCGAATATGACTCATCCACCGACACCTCTAACGACTCCGAAAAGTGCTCGCCTGCATCCTCAGTCTTGTCAGAGTTCTCAGTCGAGTGTGAGGTTGACGACATTGCTGAAATAACATTATTCCTATAATAGTGATACTAATAATAAAAGTACTTATGAGTCATGCGATGCAATGCTAAACGCTTGTGCCGTGAGCCGTGGATATAGCTTAGACCTACTCATGCAGACCTAGTTCGCTATAACCAGTGGCTCTGATAAAAATCTGTCACACCCCGGAAACGTGAGGGGTATGATGACGTCATGGATCGTAGTCATTGTTTACATCGAAAAAACTCTAATGATTTGTTTTAATAAAATTTTTAATAAAAGTTTTAATATACATCGCAAACCTTGTCCCAAAAGATTACATCATAATTGTTTCAAAATATTTTACAAACCATAAGTCTTAGATAACAATGAGTTTCACAAATATAGAGTTTCTAAAATATGGCCTACATCCTAGAGGCTATAAGATGAAAACTGATGTGCCTAAAAGTGGTATATAAAAATAATGCAATTAATCAACCTAGCACAACGAGTAATAAAAACTTAGAATACCCTAATCCAAATCACTAGCAACAGGTAAGTGAACCTATCGGGTGTAGAATAACTATGGGAAGTTCGGGAATATCGAACCCTAGAGACACTTATTTAAATTAACGAACTTAGATTTTAAAAGCTAATTAAATTAATAATAAAGAAAAAGATTATTTTATTTATTTATTTTATTTTAAAACTAATAATTAATTAAACTAATTTAAACTAATAAATTAAACTTAAAATTCTAAGACTTAGACGAAAACACTAATTAGAAAGGCGTTACCTAGGCAAGGAATCCGAATTGTGATGACTTAGGCTTTTATCGGTTACGGGAAAATGCTATTGGAATCGGGAATCTAAAAATATGAACCCTAGGAAACCTAATGGATCCCTAATCACTCTCAAGGTGTCACCTAAAAGGAAATCCTAAAGATCATGTAAAAGCACCGGCTTATTGGCTCACCTGTCAGTTCACCAATTATGATTAATTGCCCTAGAAAATAGCTAACCCGTCGGTTTCACTATCTCAATGCACCTAAGTACACGGGGTGGTCTAGAAGAGATCTAAAGGACATGGGTAAACAGTGAAACTAAGAAAAACTAGGCAAACTTCCTGTCAGACAGTTTAACCTAAAACCCTAATAACAAAGACAAACTCGACAACTTATCACCCGTCGGATATCTAAGCAAGTAAGAATATAAACTTCTAATGAAATGCTAAAAATCAGTTTCTATGGTGAATGAGCTCAATAAACCATAAACAAGTTGCAAACACACAGTAAACAACCCTAACATGCACCTATAATCAAAAGACATTCAATCAAGCGACATGTGAAACATTCATTCAAGCACAAATCAAAAGTAAATACGCATAAATAACATCCAATAAATCTGATCAAAACATTTAATTAACCAAAAATCCAATAAACAATTCCTGAAAACCGTTTAAACCCTTAATCAATCACAAAACATCAATCCAAGCCTAGATAACAAAATATTTAGTCAACAATCATGTCTAACAGAGAAAACTCAATGAAATCAGTAGCAAACATTCAACCAAATCACACGAATATGCAAAAGAAAACGTTAAACCAAACCCGGGACTCGCTTAAACTTCAAACTCAAGCTCCGGTCTTCAATCTCTCAACCCAGAAGCTCCTCCTTCTTCAAAATCACTCTAGACAGAAGGTATGACGGCTGGAAGACTTGGTATACCATCTAGGGTTGTGTAATGATGTTTAAATACTTGAAAATATCCTAAAATCGCCGACACACGTCCCCCGAGCTGCGCGTAGGACCATTTGCAGCTCTCCGAGGGGTCTAATAGGACAAAATAGTCGTGTTCCTTTACTAGGAGCCTCGAGACACGCGTAGCATTAAGCCCAATCCTCTGCGCTGCGCGGAGGATAAATCTGATATATTTATTTTATTATTTTCTTTGTTTTGTCCGTAGAATCTTCGTTATGGCTCTGTTTTCTTCCCCGTTTTTTCCTACGTCTTCGTATGATAACCCTCTATCATATTCTCTTATAATATCTCCACTTCCAATCCATTTGTATTCTCTAGTTTTATTCTTTCACTCCCGTGCATCCTCCCGTGTGCTCGTTTCTTCATGATTTAGCCTCGTTTTCGTTCCTTCCGTGCACGGGTACCTATAAACACAAGAAACCGTAAATACATGCCATTTATATATATATAAAAAAATGTAATTAAGCATGATTTATTTATAATTTAAGTATTTAAACCAAATGTGTTTTGCAACACATCAAAAACTCTCAAAATGCATCCTACTACGTGTGACTCCATGTGTGTTTCCAATGCTGCAATTACCTGAGAATGCATGTATAAAAAGTCAACAAAATTGTTGCTGAGTTTCACAGGTTTATATGACATCTAAAATATGCGCTTCAACGAGTCGACCGACATATGTAGACAAATCCTCAAATAGTTACCATGAACTCTATGATCAAGACCTAACAGCGTTTCTATGACCGCCCCTCTTGATGTTCTAATGCGAAAACATCGAAGTCATCTGTTGGACAAATATCACCCGCTAGACCTCCAATCTAAGTTAGTGCGACTAACCACGGGTGGGGTGTGTTAATCCCGAATAGTACTATTCACATTGGCCACGTCTACAATAGTTAATGATCATAGATTCTAGGGGACTTTTGGTGCATTATTGTTTCCAACCCATGTAACAAAATGAGACAGCGTTTCTACTCGTTTCCGAACATGTGTTTCTCCATGCATTCTCCCCCAAGAGTTTCAAAACAATTTAATTAAAAAGGGGCCTTGAGACTCACCTGATTCTCAAATGCGCTAGATATTATATAAGTCCAAGTCTCGTCCTATAAGTGCCCTATAATGAGCAAGAACAATTTAGGTCAAATGTTTCATTTTTGATACATAAGTATTTTATAACCGCGTTTCACCCAACTAGTTAAATTTGTTTCATTCGTGTGCCATTTTACTAAACACGATTCGATGACCTGCTGGCGACAAGTAACGTGATTCTTATATATATATATATATGTTATATCGTTTTTTCCTCATGACACTATGTCGGTTTTCAAATCCGAACATGTTCCCTTATATCATTAAAATATATAAACAAAATTAAATACTCTTGTATCTAAGTATTTGTTTAATACATAAGTCTCATCATATATAATACGAAATTATATTTTTCTAAATATGTTTTGGTTTGTTAAAGTTTTGTAATTTAATATTTTCCTTTACCCATATATTTTTTTCATAAAAATATTTGTATACTACACTAACAATTACAAATATTTCTCTTAAATTCTCTACCCATAAATAGACTATCCACTTATCTGTGGACGTCAAATCATTATGCTTAGTCATAAACTAATTCTTTTAAATTGTTATAGTTACTAAAATATTGATTATACATCAAAGATTCATGTAATGTAAGGATATGCCAAAGCTGAGATTGACAGCTTTGCACATCTGTTTGTATCACTAGTTTGGAGGTCTAAAACTCAGTGCTTTTAGATGATTTAGTATAGTTGGTTTCATCTTTCAACTAACTTGATTTTTAAAAAGAAGAATCAGTTGATTTGTATTAAAATCGGTTGAGTTATGAAGGTTTAAAATCGGAACAGTGCTGCTGTCCGAAAATGAGGAGTTCATATGTTACATAAAAAAAAAAACTTTTGCAAATGTTAAGGTTTTGATCTTTTTATGTACCCAACCTATAATCCAAGTTAACATAAAGTAAAGGTATTCGGAAATATTTTAGTATAATTAAGATTTAAAAGAGTCATACCAACTTGGATTGGAGATAGAACAAGAGTGTGAAATGCTTGTATTTAAGCTTCAGTACTCCATCCTTGTGTGTGTGTTCAGTAAAGAGAGGGAGGGGGGCTCAAGAGGAACAGAGGCAAGTGTGTGTGTAGGTTGGTTTCTATTTGTGAGTTTGTTTCTTGGACCCTAATGTCAATTATATTATATAGCATGTTTCAATTGTTGTATTTTAATATTAAAATATCTCAACTTATTTAATTAGAAATATGTGTGGTGCATTAATTTAGATGGAGGAACCGTGGTTTTTTTTATTAGGAATTTAAATAGTTGTTTAGTTATCCATGGGTTAAAGAAAACAAGCTTATGAATACTTAGTGTTTGATTTCACAAACTCATGTGTGTGTCGGACAAACTAAGGTATGACCCAGTAATCATTCAACGATTACCAATGCTAGACATATAATATATGGATCTCTAAATGCGCACGCCGACCTAATTACTCATAATTAAGTCTATCATAGATGTTTTCAATTTAATTACTATTTTATGTCGTACAAATAATATCCCTGTCTAACGGGGTGTCACAGAATACGTACATTTTCGCATTTTCATTAATATTTCAATTATTATTTACTAATTATTATAATATTTTATTATAAAATCGAATTAATCTCATCTCAAAATTGCAACTTGAAAAGTTATAAACTTTATATTAACTTCTATTTAAATCTCATAAGTTCTCAAATAATCAAACTCAACTCACCAAAATCTTCGGTTAAACTTATACTCTCGATCTTAAGAATTTCATTCTAATGAATACGATCTTTAAAGATTCCACATGTTATTAACTATCTTAAGAATTGTTATAAATTAAACTTTTGCGCATATCATCTCATGAAACAAGTTCCTTTATCTGTCACGTTTAACTTCATATTTTACTCTTAGCTTATTCTCGATCATTATAATTCACTTCAAATGTCTGTTTCACGAAATTCATTCCAAACTCTAAAATTTGTAACTTTGCTAAAAAAGGTGTTTAAAAATTTTCACGGTTTTAACAAATTCAACTCGAACATGTATTAATTATCTTTTGAATTTATATTTAAAAATTATCAAAACATTTGTTTTCTTTCAAAATGATGGATCTAAATATTTTATAACCCACATGATGGAACGAGTTATGCGGACCATCCGACGATCTAAGTAATTATGGGTCGACACGTAATTACCAAAGTCCTCGCATGAAAATCATAATACGTAAGATTGTGTGTCATGATTTAGAACCTAAGGTAGCTTGGGTAACGGTACAAAGGATGAGATGATAAGGACATGGTGGACACGTCGCTGGTACATCCTATATATAAGTGCCCTTATCGGATTATCATTTGAAGCGTTTCTTCCGTTATTAGAAGTTCTAGGTTATTATATTTTTCTTAAAAAGTTCCTTTATTTTCAAAAAGCTTATGTTTTGGTTTTCCTTAATTTCAGGACGAAATTCCCTAAAGTAGGGGAGACTGTAGCATCTCGGATTTTTCGTATTTGTATTCATTTAAGTTTAAACCGATTTGGGAACGTAATTCGGATCTTTCGAACTATTTAAAACTTATATTTACTGGTATTTAACTTGGTTTAACTTATTTTATAATTTCATAACTTTCAATTATGCCGAATAGCCCTTAAAACCTTTAAAATCACTTCAAACGGCTAAAAATCGCATATTCGGGAAACTACAGGGACTAGTTTTGCCAATTCTTTCATATTTCGATTAAATTAACGAAACTTAAACTCCAAGAAATGTTATAGCTGGTCCAATTTCGTTTTATTGGTGTCCAAGACAAATTTTATTAGTTATTGTACCAGATTTTCTCATTAAATAACTTATTTTGTTTCATAATTTGTTTTTAGCAACCAAATCGCTTATTTTTGGACATAATCGAGTGGATTAAGGTCCAAGAAAAAGATATTAACTAAATTTACAAGTCCATACTCTAAAATAATGATCATGAACGAAATCTACAACTTATTTCATTGATTTAATCATTAAATGCATATTCGGTTTCCTAAACGAGTGAATTTACTAAATATAGTTCGTTTTTGTAATCTCTATATAAACACATCATAATTCTCTGCCACAAACCTGAATCCTAACCCTAAAGAGACCCCCTAGCCATCACCTACCTCTGACCATCACCAAACCCTTCGGATTTTGCTTATTCGTTGAAGAAACAATGCTTGTTCGTTTGACTTTGCATGCTTATGGACCTTTGAATCATCATATCTCTTGATCCTTTCACTTTCTGGGTAAGTTGTAAACATAGAAATCATTCATATACATTCCCTAGTCAATAAACTTCAGTCAATTTCGGTGGTTGAAGGGTGTTGACTGGTCAAATCGTTTAAAACTCGTTAAAGGGCAAAATAGTCAACAAGTTTGACTATCCGTTTTCTCATACTTCTAGTCGGATTCAATGTTCGGTCCAGAAGACTCTTATTCTCGTAACATGATTTCAAGGATACTGACCAAAGCCCGACTTCCGACTCGCTGTTTGGATTCTGGTCAGTACCAGCTCGCTTAAATCTTAAATTTAACAACTTGAGTTCTAAACGTCCGTTTGGATTGATTCCAGTGGCAACGAGTTCGTTTTTATTTATGTTATCATATCCTAAAATCTCAGATTCTGAATTGTTTATATCATTTGATATGTAGTGAACGACTCGCTTATTCGTTAGCTCGCTTATTCATATTTATATTCGTTATTCATTAATCTAAGGCGAGTTTATCATTCCCCTATTTTACTCAATTTTCTAAATTTTTTGGAGACATATGCGTACGTATCCATATTTCATACTATATATATATATATATATTCAAACAAATACATGTTATTGTGATTGATTTAATCAAACATACGTGCTACTTGCTTACTTGTGTTACCATTCAATCAATCGTATATTGGGATTACTATTAAATCAATCATATAGCGGGTGTTCCTGCTGGTGACCAACGCCCGATTGGCTTGGCAATGGTCTACATACTTGTTTATGGTTTGATTATACTTATCGCACTTGTCACGTTATGCTTATTTATATTGGTGTGTCAAAACTAGTGATATTCTCACTCAACTTTATGTTGACAAAACTCCATTTTCTACGCATATTTCTCAAGTTGCTTGTATTGAAGATTAAAGTTTGGACACGTAGACAAGACCTTAGGATATAATCAAGATAATCACTATTTGAGTTTATATTCATTGTATTTAAATTCTTTGCTGTAATTGAATAATGTGTGTATACTTTGAATAAAATAATTAATTAGATATTGTCACTTATATTCATGATAGTATCTTCGAGCTGTGAGCAATCGGATCACGCCCCGGCATTTCTGCCTTAAGTTGGGGTGTGACAACAATAATCAGAGAGGAAACCGGATCAACATTAACAACAATAATCTTTTTAAACGGTTTCCTAATCCAAACGGAAGGGGTAGGAATCAATTCCAACATGGTGTTCCAATTAATAATCAATGGGGTGTTGGTAGCAACCATCCACAATTTCAAAGAAGACATCATGTGGCACCGGTTCATGGAGTTAATGGTCGGTTTAGACCGGCTAATTCAGATAATACTTCACCAATTGCTCCACCAAGACCGGGTACAAGAGCATTTAAATCAAGACCAATTTACATAAATGTTCTTCCACATTTTCATGGTATGGCCACTGAGGAACCATACACATATTTGTCTGATTTCTCCGTCATGTGTGGCACAATTGGTGACCAAAACCTTGATCAAGATGAAGTGAAGTTGAGGTTGTTTCAATTTTCATTAAAAGCCAAAGCTAAGAGTTGGTTTGTCACTTTACCCGCCAATAGTATTCACTCATGGGATGAAATGCAACAAGTGTTTTTGGATGAATACTATTCTTTAGCGAAGACGGATGAAGCTCGAATGAAGATTCGAACATTCCAACAACAACCTGCAGAATTATTTCATGAGGCGTTTACCCGTTTCAAAGAGTTGTTGAGGAAATGTCCACATCATCAAATTGAGTTGTGGGAATTAGTCAAGTGTGTCGTTGATAGGTTAACCGAAGAAGAAATGAAATATTTGAAGTCCACAAGTAATGGCAATTTATTATCAAGACCCGAAGAAGAAGATTGGGAATTTTTTGAGAAGATGAGTCAAAGCTCCAAAGCCTAGGCATCAGCTAGTCTAAGAGCTAAGCATCCTATTTCAAAATACAACCCGGATTATGAGACTATGGAGAAATTGGCATCATTAGAGCGGGAACTAGCTCTCTTGAAAAAGAAGGAGAAAAAGGATGTTGCATAAGTGAAATTCAATGTGTGTGAAAGGTGTGGTGACTTGGGGAAAAAGAGTGTTGATTATCCATTTGATGAGGAGGCGTATGAAGAGGTGAATAATGTATATGGAGAGGAGAAGAATTATGACATGAACTCCAACACATATCACTCGGGGTTGAGTAACCGTCCTAATTTTGGGTATAGCAATGCATCAAATCAATCAAATCCAAATTTCCACAAGTCAAGCCAAGGTGGGAATTCTTATCAAAATCGCCAACAAAATAATTACAACTCGGGAAATTATCAAAGAAATTCATAAAACAATCGAGAAAGTAATTCATCAAGAAACTACACTCAAGGGCGAAGTCAAAATCAAGACCAAGTTAGTCAACAAAGTTCTACTACTCTTGATGACATGATGGCCATGTTGACAAAAATGGCACAAAAACAAGATGAAACTGATAAGAAGTGGTCTCAAAGAATGGAGATTCAAGAGAAATCTCAAGTGGCTTTGGAAAAACAAGTGGGGCAATTGGCTGAGGAAGTAGCTGAAATCAAGAAGAATGCGGGAAAGCTACCAAGTGACACAACTGTTA
Source organism: Bidens hawaiensis (assembly GCF_021521415.1). Taxonomy (NCBI): domain Eukaryota; kingdom Viridiplantae; phylum Streptophyta; class Magnoliopsida; order Asterales; family Asteraceae; genus Bidens; species Bidens hawaiensis. Next base: position 60,782 of record NW_027491910.1, read on the forward strand.
ATCCGGAACATCGAAGTTCAAGTTCCAAGAATGTGCATATTAACGCGGTAAGTCTTCTTCCATTTTTCAAAATTTCTAGTGCTAATGTTTATCCATCACCACAATTTGTTGATAGGGTGGTGGAAGGTGTCGATAACCAATGTGAATGTGAAAACAAAACAATTTCACAAAATAATAATAAATTGGCACCATCTAAAAATTCTTTTTGTAAAAACTGTTTTTGTGAAAAATGTTTAAATAACAAACTGATCAAAGCGGGATTGGTATGGAGACTAATACCACCCCAAGTAAGCTCCAAGATCCAGGAATGCCCCTATTATCAATACAAATTGGAGAATTTCCAACAGATCGAGCACTTCTAGATCTTGGAGCTTGTGTCAGTATAATGCCGGGAAGTTTGTATAACATGTACGATTCTGGTCCTTTACAAAAAGCGAACACCACCGTGGTATTAGCTGATCAGACTCATACACTTCCCCAGGGCATGGTGACTAATGTGATGGTCCATGTGAAGGATTATCGCTACCCAGTTGACTTTTTGGTACTTGACTCTGCTAAGAGTGTAAATTTAATACACGATACCGTCATACTGGGTAGACCATTCCTAGCTACAGCACAAGCAGTAATTGATTGTGCTAAAGGGACTTTGGGGATTAAGTTTGGAAATCGTGACAAACAGTTATTATTATTTGACGATGTTACTAACCCTCTTATTAGTAATGGAAGTCTAAAAGTGGACATTGTTGATGGGTGTGTTTCTTTGAGCAAAGATCACACGAAAGAGGAGTGCTATGTGGTTGGCAAGTTTAATCAAAATAATACAGAAGATGAGATGGTAAAGAAAGGTGCAGTTAATGAGGAGATAGTGACAAGGCAAGGAAAGCGAGAAAGAAGGAAAGCGGAAAAGAAACCACCCGAACATTCAAAATGGAGATCGAAAATGTTTGGGCCGGATCCGTGCGTGCTGGATTGGTGGCAGCGTGCTCTTGAGGAACAGGCTATAGGCGAGCACCACATTCGCCCACCATGAATGTTGCAACTTCTAATTGATGGTGATACTTGTATATTTTGTATATTTAAATTTTGAGTTTTTATTTTTTTCCTCTCTAATTATTTTGCATTCTTTTATAACTTATTAAAAAAAATTAAAATTTAAGTTGGTGAACGTGGGTGAATAATGCCTAACTCCGTTGAACATTGAGAACAATGTCCGGTTCAAAGTTGTAGAAGGGCGTTCGTTTGGTTAACTGAACTCGACTTTCAAAAGCAAAAAGATTTTTAGTATTTTTTTGGATTTTAATTTTACTATAGTGTTTTTACAAAAAGTTCTTTTCTAATATAGAATCCTAAAAAAAAAAAAGTTTACCCACCCGGGTTAGCATTCTGTCCAAAAATTTTTTTTCTTTTCCTTTTTAATTTTATTTGGTGTTATATATGCTTGCCAATAGATTTAACTCGTTTAACAAAGTGAATTATGGAGATTGATTTTAGCCTTGCATGCTTCTTTACGTGTTAAGAATCTTGAAGAGTATAGTTGAGTCTTTGAAGAAGACAAGTCATCCAAAGCCTAGGACGAACTGAAGTTGCTCAAATCAGGTGCTGTCATTTCCATGCTTTGTTTTTGTCATTCTAGTTAACTCATTGCTTTGTTGAAAAGTTTTTTGTGACCATTGCATCCCGATTTTAAATTAATACATTCAATCAAATTTTAACTCCGTCCTCGTTAATGTTCTTTTAAAAACTAAATTTTTTAACATTGAGGACAATGTTAACCTCAAGTGTGGGGATGAGGGAAAAATTAAAAATTTTTATTGCCTTATAGTAGCTTGAATGTGCGCAAAAGCCGGAATTGTAAATTGTTAATTACTATTATTAATGCCAAGTAAAAAAGGTCTTTGGTCATGGTCAGTTTTTAAGCTTCTCGAAAGGGGAAAATAAAAATGGACCGTTTAGATGGGAATAACGAGTCATGGGGACGGGTGCACATGTTTCACATCGGCAACCCATTTTCTTCCGTGCGTGTGTGAGATATGCCTTATATATAATACACATATAATATATAGATATATACACATGTCATATGAACGCTATAACGAGTGTAACCCCAGATGTTCATGATATCTACAACTCGTTTGTCATATGCATATCAAGATCTTAATACCACCACCTACATGAAGAAATAGGACTATAGAAACCCACATATAATGGCATTTAAATAAAAAAAATAAAAAACTACTCCTTACTCTACATTATCCCCTAAGAGCCAAATTTGTGCATTTTCCCTTTCATTTGTTAAACCCACATTACAAGGCGTGTTAGCCTTGGCCTTTTGTTGTAAACCTTGTGGCTAAAATCCGGTATATTAGAATTGTATATAGTCAGTTTGTTGAGCATAGTGCACACTGTACGCATATCTCAGGTCAGTTGTTTATATATATTGAGGTCATAAATTTTTTTAGAAAAAAAAGAAAAAAAAAGAGAGAAAATGAAAAAAAAATGATAAAAAAAGTTAGAAAATTAGAAAAGTAAAAAAAAAAAAAAGTTAATGCTTGAAGTTAGTATTGGTTGTAAATAACAGTCGGTTAGTAGTTGATTGTTTGTTTAGCTTGAATAAATTGGGTTTCATCCACCATAAGTCACTAAATAATTCCTATTCCATACCCGAGCCTAAGTCACAACAAAAACCCTTAGTCCTATTCTTTATGCAACCGGTGGTTAATGGGTGGAGATATGACTGGCTTGCAAGCTTATTACTTCGTGTTTATACTCGGTATAGAGGGCAGAGAGATACTGACACACTTTTTGCTGGTCTAAATATTAAGCCGAGAGGAGAGATACTATATTTATGAGGGGTGTGAACATGTGTGCCTTAACCGGAAACAAAGTAAACTTGTTTGGACGGTTCCATAGTTTTTAAATGCATTACTAAATTATTTGGTGGGTTATTAATTTTGAAAGTGTCAGTTCTTGGGAATTGGATATGACCATATACCTTACTAGTATTAATGATGATAATTGATGAACCATTGATCGAAATGGATGTGTTGCATGATAGTTTGCTTGAGGGCAAGCAAATGGTAAGTGTGGGAATGCGATGGTCGGATTATTTAATGTATTTAAATAGTTTATTTTATAGTTTTTATTTAATTTGTAGTTAAGATTATGGTACTTCAAATGTGTTTTTATGTTTTGTAGGTTTCAAGAGAGCACGGGTTAAAACGTTAAAGTATTCTATTAATCATTGGAAGACGTGCGCGTATTCACTCTTCATATTAATGCTCGAACAAGTGATTAAACCTACGGTGAAATTAAAAGAATTGGTAACATTATGTTACCAATTTAAAATAAAGTGAAATGTGTGCATATAGATTAATAATATGTGGAGTTTTAACGTGGTGTGAGCCAAAAACTAATTAAATGGAGCCGGAAAATGAAGAATTGAAGTGGACTCCACCATTAGTGGGTTGGATGTATTTTTTTTACAAACTCAAAGGAACTTGAGCAAAATAGTAAAGTGGCTTAAGGGGCCCACCAGGGAAATCATATGACAGCCCAACATGGGAAATATAGGGTGCTTCGTAAAGAATTCGGAGTAGGTTTTTGAACAGGCAGTTACACCATAATGGGAACGGCTGTTTTGGGGGTTACGGAGAGATCGGTGGACGGCAGTTACAGACAGCAAAGGCTGGGAGGAGAACAACAATTATAAAAGAGGTTCAACACCATTGGGGTTCAACATCACTTGACATCCATTTTTTGAAGAGAGCAAAACAAAAGTAAAGATGGTCTCCACAACCATGAGAGGCTAATCCACCGTAATCATTCCCGGGTATAGGGTTTTATAAGTTTTAGGGTTTTTTCACATCTATGATTTGAGACAATATTTTATGTAATCATTTGATTTGAATGACATGAATTAAGTAATCTTGTATTATTATGAACTTGCATCATTGACCTCGTAAGATGATAATTGCTATGGTTCTTTATTTGTGTTTAAGGTTGTAAATGTTCTTAATCTATATAGCATATATTTGTCCATAATTCATATTGTGAAGGTTTTCCTTGCATCATTTACTTGTGATAGATGAATATTGATGTCTTTCGTTATGAATTATTTGCTACATAAATAACCATAGTGATTACATGAACTCATTTTATAGTGTGTTTTGCCCGAATTGCTTGTATAACTTGAAACCTGGGTTTGATTCGTTTCATAATCATTGTTTACAACTCAATTATATTTCTTGAAAATTGTTACTTGTTTTCATTAAAACTTAAAAATATAATTATTTCAAATCAAAATCATATATGGTCTATACGACTACTAAAAAAAGCTTCATAATTATTAATTGATTAAATTTAGATCACCGACTATAAACTTTTCGTGGTTCGACACCCTTTTTACCCTAACTAGTTTAAGGTGATTAGGAACACAATTCTTCTTTATCTTTTACCGGTCCGACAACAACCAATCAAGTCCCATTCATTCCTCACACTCACATCACCTTGAAATTTGTGCCACGATACCGGCGTTTTGACGTTCATTTCTCGAAGTACGTGCATGGAAAAAAAGAAGTGTGGTTTGTTTATTCTCTCGATTTCCTACCGACAAGTAGAAGTGTTGTCCGTGTCAAGCTTAGGCATTTCCCATAAATAATCCATACAAGGTAGGGGTTCTGCCTGATTATTTTATTATATATGGCTTATACCCTAGTCGGGAATATAACCCGTACCTTGATCATATAATAAGTGAAACATATATTTCATAAGACGAGGTTATAGATGAAATATCATTCTTTATTTTATATATAAGGATTTTATAAATGTTACTTATGAATGAAGAAACTCGATATATACGTTTGTTCATGAAGAAGTAACGTAGTGTATAAATGATAAATAAAAAAGGGACTAGAGGCCCTTATGTTTTATAAAAAGAAATGAATATCAAGGTAAAGGTTATGCAAAAAGACTAAAGGTCTTAAGCTAGATCGTTGATCTAGTACTTATAAAACGTTATTCTCGTACTACAGGTCCGAGGTAACATCAAAGTACAAACCAGTGAGAAACACTGATCAAGAACAAAGGTGAATACGCTCAAACTTTTATAACTCTTTAAACGAGTCTTAGAAATGTTTACATGGGATTATGTATCCCTAAAACTTTATAAACAAAGGTAATCGCTGGCCCTCAGGCTATCGTATACGTTTTTCTAGATCCTTACATATGTGGGTAGACGGTGGGCACACCGCACTACACTTGCTAATGCCTCCGCCACGAAGGGCCGGACCTAAATAATGTTCGAGAGGGGATTATCTTGTGTATATGGGTAGTTGCTAAGTCCTCGACACTGCGGTGTCGCTGAGTGGTTTTGAGCATAACTGGATGTTTATAATAGTAATTCAGACTTTCAGAACTTGGTTATTTCCTAAGCCACGTTGGGCCTGGGCCTATGATGTCTCGAGGGGATAATTGAGTATCAAAATTATTATGTGTCAACGTGTTCACCAGCATGTGTTGCTGACGTATTTTATAAACTGTTTTACAGGTAATGAAGAATAGGTGTTTGGAGATGATGGATAGCCGTAAGACGATCTGATGGCTCAGTTGATGTTTTATTATTAAAATCATGTAAATTATGATTTCTTAACTTCAAACACTTTTGTACCGACAATCGGGCGTTTAACTCTCGTCTTTTGAATATAATAATATTTTAAATCAAGTCTTCCGCTTTACCACCTTAAACTCTTATGTATTTACAAAACAGGTACCAACTTATGGTCACACGCCTAGGCCCTAGATTGGGGTGTGACAGTGAGTTTCTCACACCCCCTTTTTAACGCTTTTATTACTTTTGGGGGTACCATATGTATTTTATGACAAAATCAAAGTATTATGATTTCGCTTACAAACTACAATTCACTATATGGACTTGTGTGTTACTCGATTACTTGCTCGAATTTACTTGCACGTGGTAGCCTCAATAAGTATGATCATACGCTCCCCTTTGCACTCAGAACCATTTTGTTATGAGTGGAAAATGGCCTCATTATCCGAGTACGTTGGTTGTTACCAACTAGAAAGGACCTTACTTGCGATTATCTGAGTACGTTAGTTGATACCAACTGGAAAGGACCTTACTTGCTCGTTTATCACTTGTTCATTAATTGTATGTTTTTATATATTGATATCAAACTGTGGGAACTCACCAACTATTCATATAGTTGACATTATTTTATACATATGCTACAGGTACAAGCATTAAAGGATGATACTTGTAGAAGACACTAGACTTAGGTTATTTAAACAAATGGATGAAATGTTTAGTCGTATTTATATTTCCTTGTATTCTTTGTTTACAAACTTGTGTATATGATGTTTAAATCAATTAATGATAATATTGTCACTTAATAGTGTCACATGTGTTTCAGGCCATCTATACGTTAAACTCAGGCGTTTCCGATTAAGCTGGGGTGTTACACAAAATGTCTTTACATATAATGATGTTTAAATCAATTATATGGTTTAAAAATTGTTTAAATTAGTTTGAACAGGTGTTAATGGAGGATTTAAACAAAAAAACGGTCAAAAAATTTTATTATCATAAATTTAAAATATAAATTAATAATTGAATATCTTAATTTTGTACAATTTTTAAAACAGGTCTGATTTCGGGTTTGAAAATTGACGATTGTCACAGTAATTCTCGTTTTGATGTCTGGTTCATATCATCTTGCTAGATGTTTTAATGAAATTCGTCATTGAAAGCCAATGAGCTGGCGGTGGATGATATTCGGTCTATTTGTACATATATTAGTATGTTAAGTTGGTCTTTTTACTCGTTAAGTTTAGGAACTTTGGTACTTCATACATCTTTATTGTGTTTCAGGTCACAGGTACTTAACGCGCTTAATTTGGACCTGTACGAGCATGGAATGAAGACCAGGGATGTCCAGCACGCGAATCAAGACAATTTCATGGACTTGCTGATTGAAGCCACCCATCGCGTAGCGCGATGGGTGTGGAAGACAGGGCATCGCGCTACGCGATGCCTTTTATTATGGACTGTGTTGACTTTTGGTCCATCGCGTAGCGCGATGGACCCAGTGAGGAGACCATCGCGCTACACGATGGTCCCCAAAATCGTGAAAGTTAGGGTTTTGTTTTATATTACATCTTGACAACCCTAGACGTGATTCTTCACCTTTCAGGCGATTTTCAGAGCAGAAATGAGAGACACCATCACTTCCAATCATCTCCAAGCATCATACATGTCCTACCAGATCATAACCGAAGCCCGAGAGATACCGATGCACGGCTAGTTCCTTCGAGTCATGCCCGGGATGTAGAGTATTGTATCTTTCAGTTTTTCTCATGTATTAAGAACGAATTGATTGTAACTATTGTTGATGTTAATCTATGAGTATTGATGTCTATTATGATTGTGCACAACGTCAGTTTAGGTTTATTTCGATCGGAACGATTAGTGTGCCGGTTACTATGATAATTGCTTGTAAATTATTTTGACCTGTTAATTGCAAGAAAGCATACGTTTGCCCTTAGTTGAGTCACACTGGCAGGGACCGTTTGATAACCAGTGCCGTGTGTTAGTGAGCGTGGATGCCTAAGGTTTAACCGGTTAGTCAGTCTATAGTTGACACAGGATAGTTTATCTGTTAAGTTGCATGAGTTTGCTGTTAGGTTACGTACTTGGATTCCCGGGTGTGATTTGTCTTTGTTAATTGATTGAATACGTGATTACTTGTTTGCTTATTATAAAATATAAACTGTTTGCTAGTGTGATCAGCACTTTAATTGAAACACTTCATAATGTTAGGAATCGTTTACACTTTACACTGACCACATACCCCTCGTGGTTCGACACCCTACTTACCCTGACTAGTTTAAGGTGATTAGGACACTAATTTATATTGTTTTTGACTAGATAGCAATAGTTTAGAATCAAAATGGCGCCGTTGCCGGGGAGTTAGTGCGCTTAGTGTTTTGTGTTAATTGATTTCTTAGTTTAATTTAGTTTTTGTTTTTAATTTTAGTTTAGTTTTATTTTCCCATTTTACGCGGGGTGTGTTATTTATGCAGGTAGCAGATTTATGCACACCCGCCATTAGGGAGACGGTCTCCACTGATTTACGAGCCAGAAATCGAACGGTTAGCTCGGCAGAACCATGCTCAGATCAGACAGCCAGATATGGAAGGTCAGAACCAGAACCAAAACCAAAACCAAGACCCACCACCCGAAATTAATGTTTTCCAACCAGAACCAAACCCACCGAATAATCAAAACTCACCAAATAATGACCTACCACCACCAATACACACCAATCAACAACCCCAAAATTCAGCCTGACACTCCAGAAACCGAAACCGAAACCTTGACAGGCCCGGGCCATCAGCCCCGAACAATATCCCTCTTCATCGACAGCCGATTATTCAAGATTTTGACCATGTCAGTATTCACACTGAAAGACGAAGAAGAGCGAGACGAGGAGGAATTTGGGCCGAGAAATGACAATGAGGGTTTGCGTGTTGAAGAGGTTGATGAGGTCGAGGAACCAGTTAGGGTGAGAGGTAACAGGTGGAGGAACAGGAATCTTGATGGAGGTGGTATAGGAAGATATCGGGAGGAACAGAGACAGCCAATTCAGGTTAATCGGGGAGGTTTTGAGGAACCAAGGGCCAGACAAAGGAATTACAGGGCTCCGGTTCAGGGTGTTAACAGTCGGTTCAGACCGGCTATTTCAGATGGTGCATCACCGATTGTCCCACAGGTGCGGGTTCAGGGACAACCAACATTTAAATCTCGTCCATCCTACATCAACATAGTTCCCCATTTTCACGGACTGGGATCAGAAGACCCGTATTCACACTTGTCAGATTTTTTAGCTATTTGTGGGTCTATTGGTGATGGTACTTATGATCAGGATGAGGTTCTGTTGCGGTTGTTCCAGTTTTCATTAAAAGACAAAGCAAAACACTGGTTCAAATCGCTACCGATGCACAGTATTGAGAGCTGGGCCGAGATGCAGCAGGTTTTCCTTAACGAGTATTATTCGCAGTCGAAGACTAACGAAGCCCGGATGGAGATTCGACATTTTGCACAGTCACCGGGTGAGGTATTTCATGAGCCATTTATTCGTTATAAGGAGATGATCAGGAAATCCCCGCACCACCAGATTGAGTTGTGGGAGTTAGTGAAGTGTTTTGTTGACGGGTTGAATTACGAGGACAGGAAGTACTTGAAATCGTCATGTAATGGGATGTTGTTGAACCAACCAGAAGAGGATGATTGGGATTTCCTTGAGTTTATGTGTGAGGATTCCAAGTCAGAAGCAGCAACTGAACGAAGACGAAAAGTCGGGGTTACCCGAACAGTTAAATCAGCTTCGAGCGAGTCAGTCATAATTACAGAATTGGAACGCGAACTCGCGAGTTATCAGAAAGAGAAGAAGAAAGAGGTTGGTAAAGTCGGGGTTAAATTCCTGGCTTGTTCAGATTGTGGCGAGTTGGGGCATAAGGTTGAAGATTGCCCCGGGGTTGATGATGACGAGTATACCGATGAGGAGGAAGTTAGTTATGCGTACGGGGAGTCCAAGGACCAAGAGTTTAATTCGAATACTTATCACCCGTGCCTAAGGAATCAACCGAATTTCAAATACGGGAACGCGTCGAATCAGTCGAACCCAAACTTTCAGGGGTCCAGTCAGAACCGACAGCAGAACAACTACCGTTAGGGTGGTTCGAACAGTCAGTATAACATTCGGGGGTATAACAAAGATGGTTACCGGGGTAACAGTTCGTCGGGTAATCAGAATCAGGACCAGCAGAAGGGTAGTTCAGGAAATTCAGACGAGTCAATTCATTCGAAACTCGATGCGTTGTTGAAGCTCGTGACTGATAATCAGAAGGAAACGCAGAGACAGTTCGAGTTGAGAGACAAGTCAGTAGAAGCGATGTCAAAGCAGATTGGTCAGTTCGCAATAGACGTGGCGAGATTTCAGAAGAACGCGGGTCAGCTACCAAGCGATACCACAGTAAACCCGCAACATGCTAGCTCAAGCTCGAAGAAGAGTAACAGTGTGCACATCAACGCGGTAAGTCTTGTACCTCATTTTGAAATTACTTGTGTTGAAGTTAAGTCACCACCGCAGTTTGCTGAGGCGGTGGTGAATGATGTTAATGATGTGAATGAATGTGTTGGTCAAAAGGAAACAATTTTTCAAAATAAATTGAAATCGAACTCTAATGAATCAACTTTTTGTGAAAATTGCACTTGTGAAAAATGTTTAAATGCCAAATTGACCAACACGGATGATGAGGAGGTGGGGGATAATACCACCTCAAGTAAACTCTAAGATCCGGGAGTGCCATTTTTATCAATTCAAATTGGAGATTTTAAAACTGATCGGGCACTTCTCGATCTTGGAGTGTGTGTTAGTATCATGCCTGGCAGTTTATATGATCAGTATGAGTTTGGCCCGTTAGAAAGTGTAAACACCACCGAGTTGTTGGCGAATCAAACTCATACACAAGCCCGGGGCATGGTCACTAATGTAATGGTTCAAGTGGATGAATTTGGCTACCTGGTGGACTTCATTGTACTTGATTATGCTAATGGTAATATTAAACAATCTGAAGTCAAACTGGGTAGGCCATTCCTTACAACAGTACATGCGGTAATTGATTGTGCTGAGGGATTTTTGGGCATTAAGTGTTGGAACCGTGTTAAGTGGTTATTATTGTTTGAAAATGCTACTAACCCTCTTGTTGACAAGTGTGTACCATCGTGCACAAATCATACAAGAGAGAGATGTTTTGTAACTGACAGGAACAAGCTGAAAGGTAGCAGTGAGAAGAAAGGTTGGAATGAGAGAGGCATTAAGATGAAAGATGGAGAGATACCGTCAGAAAGGAAAGGAAAGAGAGGAAAGAAATCGGTGAGTTCTATGGTGACCTCACCGGTTTATGAAAATACTTGAAACATTCGAGGCATTGTCGAGCTGTAGACACGCAATTCCGTGCTGACCGCGTGGCAACCTAGGGTTTGTAAGTATGTTCCATTTTATTTTCTTTTTTGTTGAGTCATTGTTTGATTTTTGTCTCGAGTTATGTGCAACAAATCTCAAGTGTGGGGAGGCTGTTGGTGAGGTGTGTATCATGAGGTTCGGTAAGCATTTGGTTAATTTCACGTCAATCCAGGTATGCATTGCAAATTCCGACTTCGGAAACGTGTTCAGGGTAATGTCGGGATGTCGAAAAGTGACCAGGTCCGAAATGCCCAAACCCCAATACGCAAAAACTTTCTGTTCACTGGGGACCATCGCGCTACGCGATGGCCCTGGACAGTTCACCATCGCGCTACGCGATGGTGGCTGAGACATCCCAGACGTCTGACGTCCGAAAATTTTAGGTCGCGCTACGCGACCTTGGCTTACCTGACCCATCGCGCTACGCGATGGGTCCTCGAACCTCCGAACATTTTTGTTTAAAAAAAATACATAAATAAAATAAATAATAATAATATAATTAATAATAATATTTATATATTTATATATTTGTTTGTGTTGCTTTTGGAACTTTGTGGGTGTGTTCACTATAAACCCTCACGAGACTTCATTCATCCACCCGGGCTACCGGGGGGTTTAAAGGGCTTGTTGCATACGCTAAATGCAACCGTTATTTCTACGAAAGTGAGTTAGGTCTTTTATTATTTTTAATTAATTAACAAAATTTTTATGAAACTGACTAATTCGGCTAGGTAATGAGTTTTATAATATAATAATAATTTTAACTCTCGAAAGACCTAAGTCTTATACTTGTGAGTGGTTGCTTATACATGTCTCGAGATTTGTGCAGATTTGGTTAGACAGTATTAGTCAATGGTGGAGACGTGTGTCACGAGTGTGTTGAGAGTTGTGGGCCGAGTTAGCATTGCATTGTCATTATTATCAGGTGATTTCGGTTTCATAAACTATTTTTTTAGTTGTATTTTTTTTATTTTAGTTGTTAGAATTGTAATTGTATAATTTGTTTTAGTTCATCACATTTGTTCCCTGAGTTTTTAAGTGGTCAAACTGTCAGTTCAACCCCGTCCCCCAAATGATTATTAATTGTTTATTATTTTAACATTGAGGACAATGTCAACCTCAAGTCTGGGGATGGGGGAAAATTGAAAATTTTTAGCCCGATAGTACCTCGAACAGTATTCAAAAACTTAAGTTATTAACTGTCACTTATTGCTATTAATGCCAAGTTAGAGGTTTTTAGTCATGGTTGGTTTTTCAGCTTCTCGATAGTTTTCCCGACAAATGTTTTTAAAATGAGAAGTTGAAAATGGAATCGTTTAGGCCAGGATAACGAGTCAATGGGACGGGTATACATGTTTCATATCGGCAGCCCATATTTCCAGACATATTGTGAGATTAGCCCCTATACTTAATACGCATAGTATATAATAGATATAAAACATGTCTTGTCATTTACTGAGGGAAACCAGTATATTTTACAGAATTAGAACTTGCTTGTCACATGCTTTTCGAGATCTTAATACCACCACCTGTATGGAGATTAGGACTTTAGAAAACCCATTCCGTACATATTTTACTCACTAAATAAATTCCTTACCCGACATTATCCCCTAGGAGCCCGTTTGGACCATATTCCTTTTTAAACTGAACATTACACACCATTTCAGCCTTTGCCTTTATTTTATTTTAACCCGTGTGATGAAATCCAGTTCGTTATCGAGTCGTATATATTTCGAGTTGTACTTAGTCAGACGAGTTGTGATGTTGTAAAGTTCAGAGTTGTAATTATCAGTTATTGATGTCTAAAAAAAATAAAAAAAAAATTGAAAAATCAGCAAAAAGACAAAAAGAAGTTTAGTTTGGTATTTCAGTTATTATTATTAGGAGTTGCGTATGTGAATAGCAGTTGATTTTGAATTAAGTTCGTTTGTATTCGTGAGTCTGTATATTGGTTTGTTTAACTGGGTTTCATCCACCTGAGTCACTAAATATACCTAATCCGCACCCGAACCTAAGCCTCAGCAAAACCTTAGTCCGAGTCTTTATGCAACCGGTGGTTAATGGGTGGAGATATGACTGACCTGCAAACATATTAAGTTGTAACTCATATTAGGTATTTTAAAGGCAGAGACATATACTGGCACATCTTTTGCTAGTCCAGATATTAAACCGAGAGGAGTGTTGATAGTGTGAGGGGTGTGAACATATATGCCCTAACCGGAAACATGTACACTTGTCTGGGCGATTCTATAGTTTTATGGTAGCATTAACTTTATTTGTGGGTTGTCAATCTAGAAAGTGTCAGTCTGGGAAACTGGGTATGATGTTAAACCTTACTAGTATTAATGGTGATAATTGGTTGACTTATGATGGCGGTTAATGTTTACTTTAGAGTTTTACTTGAGGGCAAGCAAAAGATAAGTGTGGGCATGTGATGTTCGGTCTATTTGTACATATATTAGTATGTTAACTTGGTCGTTTTAATCGTTTCGTTTAGGAACTTTGGTACTTCATACATGTTTATTGTGTTTCAGGTCACAGGTACTTAACGCGCTTAATTTGGACCTGTACGAGCATGGAATGAAGACCCAAGATGTCCAGCACGCGGAATCGAGACAGTTATATGGACTTGTTGACTGAAGCCACCCACTGCGTAGCGCGATGGGTGTGGAAGACAGGGAATTGCGCTACGCGATGCCTTTTATTATGGAATGCGTTGACTTTTGGTCCATCGCGTAGCGCGATAGACCAGGAGAGGAGCGCGCGATGGTCCCCAAAATCGTGAAAGTTAGGGGTTTGTTTTATATTACATTTTGACGACCCTAGACGCGATTCTTCACCTTCCAAACGATTTTCAGAGCAGAAAGGAGAGCCACCATCACTTCCAATCATCTCCAAGCATCATACATGTCCTACCAGATCATAACCGAAGCCCGAGAGATGCCGATGCACGGCTAGTTCCTTCGAGTCATGCCCGAGATGTAGAGTATTGTATCTTTCAGTTTTTCTCATGTATTAAGAACGAATTGATTGTAACTATTGTTGATGTTAATCTATGAGTATTGATGTCTAGTATGATTGTGCACAACGTCAGTTTAGGTTTATTTCGATCGGAACGATTAGTGTGCCAGTTGCTATGATAATTGCTTGTAGGATTATTTTGACCTGTTAATTGCAAGAATGCATACGTTTGCCCTTAGTTGAGTCACACTGGCAGGGACCGTTTGATAACCAGTGTCGTGTGTTAGTGAGCGTGGATGCCTAAGGTTTAACCGGTTAGTCAGTCTGTAGTTGACACAGGATAGTTTATCTGTTAAGTTGCATGAGTTTGCTGTTAGGTTACGTACTTGGATTCCCAGGTGTGATTTGTCTTTGTTAATTGATTGAATACGTGATTACTTGTTTGCTTATTATAAAATATAAACTGTTTGCTAGTGTGATTAGCATTTTAATTGAAACACTTCATAATGTTAGGAATCGTTTACACTTTACACTGACCACATACCCCTCGTGGTTCGACACCCTACTTACCCTGACTAGTTTAAGGTGATTAGGACACTAATTTATATTGTTTTTTACTAGATAGCGACAGTCTAGCATCAGTGGAGTGATTAGTAAGAGACTTGGTGTTCAATGTGATCTAGGTTTTCCTGCACCCGCCATTTAGTTTCGACGGCACGAGGTGATGATGTGAGACTAGGTGAGTGCGCGACGTTCACTAGTTGCATCCTTGAACTGAACGAGTTTTATTTCGCTACACTATTGTATCTTTGGGCGAGTGTTCACGAACGTTGGCCATAAATTAGGGTTTTATCAAGATCGGATGGCGAGTGCATATCAATGTAATAAATTTAGCCTATATCCCATTGGAGAATTAATTGACCGATAAAAAAATTCATGTTTGAGAAAAAAAAGGTTAAATTATATGAAGTTACCCTACAGGCAGGCCGACATCACTATCGATAGTAGGCCAACATCCAATAAACCTTGCAGTCATTTTGTCGCGGGATCCACATCACACGAAATCCCATGTTTGTAGTGATGACTCCTTTCACCCACCCCAATTTTCTTGGATTTATGATTGATACGCTTTAGTTTTGAAAACTATTCTAATATAATAAACTGATCACGATAATATTCTTAGGCGGTTTGCTATGGACGTTTAGGGGAGGGTTGAAAGGGCGGTTTTGGAAATTAACACCGCAGAGCGGTGCTATTATCGAGGCATTCAGGGGGGATTGAGGGGAGAAGTATCACAGCTTTAGTGGTTATATAAATAAAAATAATAATAAAATCACGTGGGCCCCACAATTCCAAGAAATATTTCTCGGATGCTCCAATTCTCGGTCATTTCTCAAAGGAATGGGGCGGTGTTCCTATGACTTCTCCTCCACTACGGGTGGTCTAATACGAATAGCGATATCAGCAAAAAATAATAATAAATGCTGCATCATACGATACAGTTTGCCTATTTGGTATCGTACCTTCTAGCCTCAACTAACAAGCTTTGTACAAAAATATGTAGCATGTCAAAAGAGTGAAGGAAGATCCTAGAATATTGGACTCTATGTGCCACGGGTTTGAACTACCCAAAGAATAAGCTTATAAGACCAAGAACAGGTGACCATGTGTGAGGTTCATGAGAGCATTCTCAACCTATTCTCTAAAAATATATGAGGAAAATTTATAAATTACATGGTATGGTTATAAGTAGTTGTGAGTAGAGGAGAGAAAATGTTATACGAGAAAATTAAATTTGTAGTTTCACTGTTCACGTCGTATAATATTTTCTAAAAGTGGTTGTGATTGAAGGAGAGAGAAATAATAATGATAAAAATATAAAATTGTATTATTTAATTGAAAATAATAGATAAACTGTAATAATTTTTATTATAATTATATGATATATGATAGGGAACAGAATATGAATGCTTTGAGGATGATAGGGAACCAAGCACAAGCCAATTGGGCAATAAAACCAATAAAATGGTCACTGAATATGGGTAAGATCATAAGATATGCTAAACCATGCTACTAAAAATCAAATATAGAAAAATTCAGATGCAAATAGATTCTTAGGCCATGTGTAGTGTAGGAGCTATTTTAAGGACGATTTTTGATACGTGACGTCACATCAGCAGAGGAGACGATTTTAATTTTAGAGTGTCGTGATTTGTAGCCCAATATTGTCCTATCATATCGCCATGTCATTTTATTTTTTTTTCTTTTTATAATTAAAATTGTGTAGTGGTAGGAAGCTTGGATTTCTCAATGGAGACCAAAGTTCAATCCTTACTTACAACACTTTGGGAGACATGGGTGGCCCAATGAAGGAAGATTGGGATCTTTGTATCCCTGTTCGATCTTGAGAGAGCCTTGTTTTTACCTCTAGTGGGCCTTCGGGCGGGTGGGTTTTCCCGGAAATGAAGATAACTTGAAGCTGCTTAAGGGCTCCGTACGGCTGGATTGGGCTAGCTAGCGGTGACCTTTTGTCTTTGGGTCACCCCGTACGAAGTACCTAGGCAATTCTTTGTTTGCTGGTCGTTCAAAAAATAAATAAATAGCTTCATTAAATTAAAAAATAAATAAAAATACATTAAAATTAAAAAAAACAAACATTACAATAAAAAAAATACATAACAAAAATTAGAAAAAAAATTAAAACTAAAAACTAATGTCGTTGGTCGTATACTCCCCGTATTTTTTGTTTTCGTTTTTCTTTCAATTCTTCGGTCGCTTCGGTTTCATCGATTGAGCGCAAGAACTGGATGTATCGTTCCATTTGCCGCAATCTATATGAATCGGCAAACTGTGCATTGGCTTCGGTGTTAGCTGGATGGTGGTGTGACGGCCCAGACTCTCGGTCTCGAAAAGGGCCGAGCATATCTTGTAGTGGCTCCACGTGCTCGTGGGTCCCCTCCTTTTAACTCGTGTCAACGACGAACCCTCCACATTTCCCCCCTTCGTTTTAGTTCGTGTCTCCCGGGGGGAGGCAACTCTTGTACGTCGTCGTCCCCTAAGCTAACCTTGTCTTCATCGTATTCGTCAACGAGGTCGAAGTTACAAGCATCGGAGCCGGAGACGGGTGTGCTTTGACGAAGTCTTCGACCTTTGGTCGGAGCCAAGCGACCGGACCGGAGGGTTATTCACGCCATTTCGGGTGTTTCTGAATATGCTCCCAACAACTTAAGAACTTAAATGTCCAACTCCCATGACCTCTATATTCGGTTAACGCTCTTTGTTGGATGTCGGCTTCGTTTTTGCCGCTACTCAATTACTATTGCTCAATCGGTTGTAGATCCCATTGAATTTTTGGCAAGCGGTGTTTACAACCCTCTAATGGGTTTGAACACCTTATTTACTCCTGTAATCCAGCTTCACGCTTGAAAGCTCGAGCCAATTTTCAAATACATTGTTCCAAAATATTCCATGTCTTTGAAAGTTGGCTACGAATAAACTTATTTATACAATTAGTATTAATTTTAAAGAAATTCATAATAAAATAGAAAAATAATAATAATAATCTACCAGCATCGGGATCCTCTGAAATGGCCACCCAAGAACGTGCGAGAAATACTTCCTTCTCAATCCACGATATGTATTGTCTTTCTGCCGCCGGCTCCTCCGGGGCCTTCTTTTTGTGTTTACGGGGCTTTCGGGTTGAACCGGCATCCCGTTCCGGTTGAGTCTCCAGCAACGTCTTTTGCACCGGATCCGGTTGGCTTGACCCAAACGATGTAGAGGTTTTGGGGGTTCAATAAATTGGCGTACATGCCAAAGCACGTGCCGGAAAAATTATACGGACGCTTGGGAGCAAATTGAAAGTTTATATTTCGTTGAGGGGGATTGTTCGGGTTAGGAAAAGGAAAGGGATAGTTTAGGGGATGTTGGTTTCGTGTGTTGGTTGTATGGAGCTGTGTATTGCCCAAACCGAGCCATGAGTTGTTCAGGTTGTTTCTCGAATTCATTTCGTAAGGCGTGTGGAGAATTGGAAGATTGAATGAGGTGTTCTTGTTGAAAGAGTTGGTATTTTTTGTTGAATATTTTTTTGTTTGAGATAATGGGTATACATATAGTGTGTTAGATGAATTCTTTTAACTGCCGTCAATGGTCAAAATAATAAAATATTATTTACCTTTTAAACCTTCCTGGCAATAAATACATGCCCCCCCTCCTCCCCTCTCCAATCTTCCCAAAATCAGAGGGGGGGGGGGGGGGGGTGGAGGGTACTATTGGGGCTATTTACGCCCAAAATCGCCCCACTATAGCCTTAGTACCCAATATTAAGAGTTTATTTCATCTTTTAAAAATTATGCATATTCTCCTTGATTTTGACTAACAACAATTTTTTACGTAAACTTTCATAACAGACTAATTCACATTTACATTGGAAACAAAAGATTTAATGATTGGCAAAGGGATTGATGTCCCATTGCTTTTGTGTCCATGGTATGAAAGAAGACTGAGACCACGAATCATGTGTTATAAGGATGCTCTAATCTCTATTGCTTAAAAACCTTTGGGGCGATTGCTAGTTGGTCGTTAAAATGAAGCATATGAAGATGTTTTTAGTGGAAGTTGTTGTGACAGAGCCACCACTATTGTGATGTCGACTTGGTGGATGAGGTGACATAATTGCGTATTTCAAACAACACATGTCCCAGTTGAATCAATTTTGAGCAACGCCCTATCCTTATCACTCGTTAGGGTATAAAAGTTTGACTTGTTTGACTTACGAGAGTTTGAGCTATGCTTGTTTCAAGATCTGTTTTTTTTTCTTTAAATCAAGCTTGAATCATGAGTAATTTATTCACTCACAGTCGGCTCGTTATTTATTAACTAACTTAGATACATTTGTAATTATTTTGTTTTACATTTTGCCATTATACTTTATACATAACATAATATATATTATTTTAATACTTTTTTTTCCTAACTATATATATAAATAATTATATAAATATTATTTAATATATTAATAAACTTATATAAACCATAGGTAGGTTTAGGCCGGCTGGCTAACTCGAGCTCGATAAGTGAAGCTTGGACTCGAGCTCGTTAATTAAACAAGCTTGTTTTAAAGCTTAAGCATGTTTAATCTTGGCATTCAAATTTTTAACACACCAATCTTTAGTTGCTCACGAGGCAACTTGGCTCGTTTAAACCGTGTCACCCTACGTACGAGGATAAGAGATGATTACCGTAGAAGTTGAAGGAGACAACAAGTTGGAGAGTGATGTATGAGGGGGGTAAAGAGATAAGCAGTTATTGTTTAGGTGGTGATGCATAAATTTCAGCATATGCAGGATCAAAGGCGTGATTGGATTAATGCTTTACTCATTGACAGCTAATGGGACATTCTCGAACCCTGACACTTGACAACTCTTTCGAATTAAGAACATATGATATAATCACGGATTTTAACTTAACTTTTACTTCAGAAATAATCATCACCATCGTACTCAGTATATCCCACCAATAGCAATGCTATGATAGGGTCTGAGGAGGGTAAGATGTAGACAGCCTTACCTCTATCCCATAGGGATAGAGAGGCTGCTTCCGGTGAGACCCCCGGCTCGAATAATTAACACAAATCTATCATTAAATATTCTGTTTTGAATATTATATTAAGAACATTTCTTCAACAGTTCAACATGCAATCTTAACACAAAGACTTTAAAGATGTTCAGAATAATATAACACATTTTAGTTTTTGCATATACTAAAATGTATTACTATCTCCAATGCTACGTGTATCTTTAAGCGTCCTTAACTGTCACGTCATTTATCACGTAATATTCTTACAAATCTTTAAAAACCTCAATTTTATCTCCAACTCAATAAATATCCTTACCCTCTTTAATTTTCACCTCATCACTCACCCATTACACACGGCATTTACATAAAAGTCTTCTTTTTTACTTTGGGCCCATCTCACCTTCAAAACGCAACGCAAACCGAAGCCCTTGTGGAAGGCTTGGTGGCTAAGGGCAAGTTTCTACAATGGCAAAGGCTACTAAGGGCCATCAAAGGCTTATTTTAAGCCACAAATTGCAGATTGTCTTAGTTTTGAAAACAGGTTATTTATAGTAATTTTATCATCCCACGATATATAAATACTATTATTAAACGACTTAGTTTTGTTATTCAAAAAGGGTTATGAGAATAAATTATTACCTGTTTACCTTATGAAACACTACAATTTAATGTGAGCACAGAAGTGCATGGTCTTTTAACGTGAAAAGAAAATAGTAAAATTAAATTTATAGGAAACATGAGATATTTAAAATACAAGAACAATATATTAAATGTAAAGAAAGGCTTTCACATAAGATCATAGCATAGTAGCAGACTTCTTTGGAAATCCATCACTTAAGATCTAATGGTAGAAGGCTTGAATTCTTTAATGGAGACCAAAGTTCGATCATCACTTATGCCACTTTGGTGGATTATGGCAATGAAAGATTTGAGTTATGCCTTGTGCAAGGTTGTCAGTTCAAATCCTGAGCCCACCCGGGTTTTCGTTCCACAGTGTGTTACGCCAGAGATTACTGTTCTATGGCGGCACAACAACTCTCAAGTGGCAGCCGGCGGTATGGTTTTCCGGAGGAACGCCCAAGTCAAACTCTGAAGCCAGCTTGGGCCTGGTTAAGATAGCGTAGTCTGGCCAGAGTAGCAACGGGACTCTCCAAATTTAAAGAATGCGGTAGCCTAAACAAAAGAAATTCGCCGTATAAAAAAAGTAGACTTCTTTGGACCAAGCGATGGGAAAATATAAACATTTCGAGTTTTTTCTCTCTCACGAACACAATAATACAGTTTTAAATTGTTACCTTCGGAAGCTTCCACAGTTCCACCGACTCCAAATCTTGATTCTTTTTTGGCATTCAAGAAAATAGTGATGCTTACTTTCCAACTCATCAATGCATTGATTGGTGTTCAACTCTATTCTACGTCTTTGCCAAAAGATCTCAAGTTGGTAGAAGATCTAATAAGGCTGGTCATGACCCAAGTGCATGTTTGGTACCAAATAACTAATAGCAAATACAATGAGGGCGAGGTGTAACTTTAACCAAATAACTAATAGCAAATACAATGAGGGCTGTCGGCCCTCACATACACCAATGTTAAAGAGAGAACGAGCGTTGCTGCTGATGTAGATATATTATCACAAATCATCTGTATGAGTCCACAGTTGTTTTTGTCAAGTGAGGAGCAAAGTGAGTGTGTTAAGTTCGTGAGATAGGATGGTTTGGTAATCAAACAGGTCGTGAAAGACGCGTTTGGTGGCAAAACATGTCATGAAAGATGCGTTGAGACCAAACATGTCGTTAGACGTGTTTGTAGGGGACATTTTTGAAAACTTGTATTTATGAGGACAAAAATGAAACCTCTCTGTTGATAGGATATTTTGGTAATTTTCTCCTTTAACGGTCTTGGTTCACAATTTCCAATCAAATTACAAAAGGCTAGTAGATTCTAATATCTATCATGTATTCATATTTGTACGTCTATGAGAGCATGTAAGCGTGCTATTTGGATTGTACTTTTGGGTGTTTCAGACTGGGTTCCATGAGTTTGAGAAACTTATTTTCAGTACTCATACATGATCCTTATCTTCTCTGGTTTATTCGGGTTCGGGTTATTCGGGTTCAAATTTTATTGAGTACGGGCTAATGGGGTTTGACTATTTGACCTAAAAAATTAATATCATCTTTAAATTCAAGCATATCATCTTTAAATTTTAACTTACTTAAACAAATAACAAACCACAAAATATACAAATCCATTAAAAAGTCAAATGAAGAATTGAGCCTGAAAAACCGATTAATTGATTGAATGAATAGTCATGTCTAATCGCTGAAATGAATGAATGTTGGAATACTAATCGATAAATGGGTTTGGAACCGGAACGGGATAGACGAAGTAAAAAAGCGACTGGATAGGCAACTATATTTATTGAATAGGCTAAGGCAGAAGATATAATAATTTAATAAAAGACTTAGTCAAACGGGCTATTCGGGATTTTTTTGTTCAGGCGAAAACCATTAAAAAGTACTCAGTACTCGACTCGTATTAGTTCGGGTTGTACTCGGGTTTGTTAGATTCGGGTTCAAGTTTCACGAGTACGGGTACTTTTGGGTTCGGGATGACAGTTATTTGGATGGAGTTTCGGGTTGCGAATAAAAATGGCAGCCCTAAGACCATGTGAACCACGAGTAATCCTAATTTGTGAGCTCGGTACCACATCTTTTTAACTACAACAAACTAACATACTCCTTAATGGGTAGCCATCCCATTGATTTTGCTTCTTCGGTACCACCATTTAACAACCTAAAACTTAAGTTCGATTAAAATAGTTATTATTGCAGTTTTGGTTCATATATAATGCATTTCCACGATTTGTTGTGGTTTTTGTAATCTGGTTATGAATATGCAGATGTTTGATTATGATCAATGAACAAAGTTTGAGAGAGAATTCGATGGTTGAAGATATACGTATTATTATCTCTTTGATAACCGTCAATAATACAAGGTTTAGGGATATATATACATCCCATGTTACAGATAATGGTTATCCAATTAATAAGATATTAAATGGTATAACCTAAGTATTATAAAGTATACTAAAATAAATAAATACAATAACAAACTTAAGTAATCTAGCTTATCTAAACATAATTTAATATCCTCCCATAAGCTAGATTGTCGTCACGTTCATAAGTCTTTTGAAACGAAAGAAGTCCTTTGGTTGCAATGCTTTGGTCAGTATGTCTGCCATTTGATCTTTGGTTGCACAGAATTGTATGTCAATATCTTGATTCTTTACTAGATCTCTAATAAAATGATACTTCACTCGTATGTGTTTACTTTTTCCATGGTACATTGGTTCTTTAGCAAGACATATTGTAGATTTGTTGTCACAATATATCTTTAGGGGCTGATTATCTTCAAGTTTAAGTTCTCTTAGAATTCCTTTGATTCACAATGCTTGACACCCTGCTTGAGAAAGTGAGATGTATTCTGCTTCAGTTGATGAGAGTGCTACCACCTTTTGTTTCTTTGATTGCCATGAATTATCCCTGAACCCAAATGAAATGCATACCCCGATGTACTTTTACTGTAGTCAAGATTTCCCGCATAATCACTATCACTAAAACCAATTAGTTGTCCGCTTTCTTTTGTGTAAATGATTCCATGATTTAGTGTGCCTTGTATGTAACGTAATATCCTTTTCCCTTCTTCCCAATGGGTTTCTGTGGGTTCTTCCATAAAACGACTAAGTTTACTAACAGCATACATTATGCCTGGTCTAGTGTTAGTGAGATACATTAGACTTCCTATTAAGCTTCTATACAGACTGGGGTCAATTAACTCTTTCGGGTCATCTTTGAACAATTTTAAACCATATTCCATAGGTGTGATAATGGATTTGCAATTTTCCACGTTGAACCTTTTTAACAAGTCGTGAGCATATTTTTGTTGTGAGATTCTGATATCATTCTCATGATGGATAACTTCCATTCCTAAGAAGTAATGCAGAGTACCCATGTCAGTCATTTCAAATTCGTCTTTCATATTCCTTTTGAAATCATGAATTTCCTTTAGGGAGTTGCTTACTATAATCAAATCGTCCACATAGAGACATACCAATAATCCTGTACTATTGTTGAACCTCAAGAATAAGGTATGCTCAAATGTACATTTGTTGAATCCATGTTTTCGAAAATATGTATCAATTCTACTATACCATGCTCGAGGTGCCTGTTTTAATCCGTACAGTGCTTTCTTTAGCAGACATACCTTATGTTCCTAACCTGATTTTACGTACCCGTCAGGTTTATCAATATACACCGTTTCATTTAGAGTTCCATTCAAAAAAGCTGATTTTACTTCCATTTGATGCAAGTGCCATCCATGTTTTGCAGCCAATGCTATAATCAATCTCTCAGTTTTAAAACGAATGATCGGAGAAAATACTTCTTGATAGTCAATACCATGTTTTTGTGTGTATCCTTTAACCACTAGTTTGGCTTTATGCTCATCTACCTCTCCTTTTTCATTGTACTTTGTTTTATATATCCATTTCACTCCTATGGTTTTGTGACCATCCGGTAAATTTACCAAATCCCAAGTATCATTTTTATAAATGGACTCCATTTCTTTATCCATGGCCAATCTCCATACATTTTCTTTGTAAGCTTCTTCAAAACAATGAGGATCACTATCAATGTATAGTGCGAAGTGTGATCTGCTCCTTGTATGTTGTGATGTATTACCTGGTTGTTTGTATAGTTTTGCTAACTGTTTAGGAGTAAATGGTTTAGTCTTTTGATAAATATCATTCAGTGCTCTTTCTTTTATTGATGGATCGTCTACACTGGCTGTCGCATCAAGGTACCCTCAATTCCTATGGTTTGAGGTTGAGGACTTCTTCTCCGATTGATGTGTTGTTATTGTTGTCCATATTTTCACTTGTATTTATTTCACTTTCAGCATCCGCTTCCAATCTTTGGTTTACAGACCGCAAACTGCTGTTTTCGTTTTCGTTTCCAGATATCCAAAGTAGCGTTCCATTCATCCTATTATTTTCATTTTCTTCCCAGGTTCTACTTTCGTCAACAATAACATCTCGACTTACAATAATCCTTTTGGTTATTGGATTGTATAATCTATAACCTTTACTATTTTCACTATAACCCACAAGAATCATCCTTTCTGTTTTATCATCTAATTTCCCTCTTTTTTGTTGTGGATATGAACATACGCAAGGCTACCAAATACTCTCAAATGTTTGATGCTTGGTTTCATTCCAGACCATAGTTCTTGAGGAGTAATATCAGGTGTACTTTTCGATGTTGTCCTGTTTAATATATATATAGCACATGCTACGGCTTCACCCCAATATTGATTAGACAAATTTTTTGTCTTTCATCATGCTTCTACTCATCTCCATTATTGTTCTATTTTTTCGTTCTGCAATTCCATTTTGCTGCGGCGTGTAGCTCGTGGTCAATTGATGATGTATTCCATTCCCTTGCATCGCCATAATATGATCTTGAGATTGTGTTGTTGCCGATGATGATCTTGATTGTTTGAAAGAATAATATGACACAAACTTACAACGAATTCTTCTTGAATATATACTAGCTCTGATACCAGATTGTAATCTGGTTATGAATATGCAGATGTTTGATTATGATCAATGAACAAAGTTTGAGAGAGAATTCTATGGTTGAAGATATACGTATTACTATCTCTTTGATAACCGTCAATAATACAAGGTTTAGGGATATATATATACACATCCCATGTTATAGATAATGGTTACCCAATTAATAAGATATTAAATGGTATAACCTAAGTATTATAAAGTATACTAAAATAAATAAATACAATAACAAACTTAAGTAATCTAGCTTATCTAAACATAATTTAATAGTTTTTTACCTGACCCGCCATGACCTGACCTATTAACCCCTTATGACACGACGTTGTCTAAGCTAACCAATTTTTGGCCCCCACTGTCATAAAATTCTAGATTAGCCATTGACAGTGTATACACAGACTGGACAACTTATAATAAATCAATTTTTCATCCCTAATCAATTTAATACAAACCTTATCCTATTTTAACACAATTTTGATCAAACCAATAGAAGTTTATGAAGTGATTTCTTTGGAAATCATATAGTTTCCATTTTAGCTTACTAAACACCCTATAGATTCAAGATCTCACATCAACACCCATCAATAGATTCAAGATCTCAATTTGATGCTCCGTAAGACCTCACCTTAGTGCCTTCCTTTAAGATTCATAATCTCACGTTATTGCATATCTACTCAATTTAGTGTTGAGTTCCAGTAGTGATCAGTCAACGGTTTCGATTAAACCCGGTTTTAATAAAGTTTCATAAGTATTAATCTCATTAATTATTATCAACGTAGAGCAACAAATAAAATGGGTAATCATCACTTTAGTGGAACCTCACAGGATCCGGTTACAAATAATATGAGTACAGATTAGAAAAACCAAATTAAATATGATTCATAAACCTACAATATTTAATTTTACCTCGGTTATGAATTACCAGTCAAGACACCAATTACTAACAAGATACGCTAGATGATCAAACAAGACGAAACCCGTGGCGGTGCACAGATGCAGTGGCGGTGGTGAGTTGGGGTGGCTGGACAGCGGCGACGGCGACTAAAGGCAACGGCGGCGCTAGATGGCGGCAGCGACTGCTGTTCACCAACGGGCAGTGACCGACGGTGGTGGAGTGGGTGACTTGTGAGACAACTTGGTGGTTAGTGTTTTGTTAAAAACTCTTATATTTTAAAATCTCCTTAGGTTAACTAGTTATAATATAACAAACCATAATAAAGAACAAAATAATCAAAGAAAGAAATGAAGAAATGAGAAAGAAAAGAGAAGAAGTAAAAGGAAGAATGGAAAATATAAAGGAAAATCCCATCCCACATTGGTAGAGGAAAGAAAATGGAAGGCTTTCACCATGGTATAAATAGGATTTCTAACTCTTGTCCCACATCGCTAGATTACAAAACTTGTAAGCTCTTTATAAGAAAGAGAGGTCACATGATAATATTCTTATGTGCCAAATCACACCCAGTAGTCCTAGCGGAGGGTGCGAAGCACCCGACGCGCATGGGCTCGAGCGAAGTGCGATGGGCGCAATGTGGCGCTTTAATGGCGCAATTCGCATGCTCGCATCGCCGCGAGCCGCTTAAGGGCCGCCTTAGTGTTTTTGCACCTTCGCGATACGCGAAGAAGTATGTTTAAGCTTCTTCGCGATACGCGAATATTCCTTCGCGATACGCGAAGATGCTCAATTTTAAGTATAAATAGGGAGGAATTATGGACTTCACAAATCGTTCAGTTTCATTTTCTCTCTCAAAAATTTCCTTATATAAGGCTAGTATTATGCCAAGTAATTGTAACGGTACCTCTCCGATCGAAAGGAACGTTTATAACACGAATCCAAAAGCTCTACCTTACCAAGGTATGACATTGTGCCATCGTGTAAAGTTTCATGTCTCTTGATTATCATTATGATTATGGGTTTATACTAATAGAGATATACTACATTGTGCTTAATCTAGGTGCTAAACATCAGAAGGCTTGTTAAATATAAACTTGCAAGGTGAGACATTCGAAATTTTGCACAACTCACATTTGCGTGAGACAACTGATTTTCCAATGTTGTCATGATGCTTTTCCAAAACCATCAAACTCGTGACGGATAGTTTAAATATTTTCAAAGGATTTAAACTACATTACAGTGATTAAGTCTCTGTAGACTTACGGGATGGTTACTACTGGTATTGTGGGGTTTTGTATACAAGGCTTGCCTACTGGGCTATTACACGTTACTTATTGGACAGGTGTTAGCCAATAAGTAATATGACCACAGTCACAGATACGGTCGAGTGACAAGTGTCTTTCGTTAATTTGTAAGCAGACAGATGTAAAAACATCTTAATGATGTAACTGTAAAATGTGTCATTTATAAATGAATGTACTCACCAGTATTTCCTGCTGATCAAATATTTTTAAACATGTTTCAGGTGACCTGTTAGAGACAAAGGAATGATGCCTGCGGGCTTCCAGCTTAAATAAGTGGCTTGTCACCAGAATAAAGAAACGTGTTTTGTAAATTAAGGTTTATCCCTATAAAACTTATGTTTGTATAAAAAAATGGGTTTTTATCCCAGTTTATGAAATAAGAATTTTGGTGTTTTTATAACTCTGATTAATTTTCCTAACTACGGTTTTGATGAAATATTCCGCTGCAAATTATTTTAATAAACATCGATACCGCCACTCAACGTTCACGGCTCCCCTCCCGGGGTATAAGGGTCGGGGCTGTGACAGCTGAAGTGGTATCAGAGTCACTGGTTTAAGCAATATAGGTATTTTAACAATACCTAATTAAGTGTTTGGAAATAAATGTATTAACCTATGTGTTAACTTATGTGTTAACTTTATGGATGAAATTTTAACTACACATAAATATAAATAATATGATTTTCTTTTGGAGGTCATTGTTTTATTGTTTTTGATTAAACAGCATGAGTGAGCTTATAGAGGCTTTTGAGAACATATCGGTCCATACGGAAGAGATGGAGACAGTAAATCCAACAACTAAAGAAAAACCAAATGAACCAATGGTATTCACTACCCAGTCCTCGACTTCAACCCCAAATCAACCAAAAAGAAGAAAACAATATATGGACTGGAGAAAAGGAATGAGAAAACAAAAAAAGAAAAGTTATGATTCCAGTACCAAAACCAAAACCAAAACCAAAACCAAAACCACAACCATAAATTCAACCACCAATTGAACCACAACCCCCTCCAACACAACCCATTGCCGAACTTCCCATGGAAGAAAGGCTAGGCCAATGCCTAGATCAGTGTGAGTTCTTTCAACCAATAATTAACAACATGGGAGCAGGAACCTCGACCAACCCAAACCAAAACCAAGAAAACCCGCTTCCCCCTGATGACCTCATAAACCAATCTCAGTTTGAAGAATGGTGGATAAACGATTGGCAATTTCACACAATGACCACAAACCCGTACGCACCATTCCAGCCGGAAACTGGCAACTACCCCACGATGACACCGGAACTGACCACACAACTCCGTCATTACGGGAAAGAACTTAATGAAACCGCCAACCGACTGAGAAACATCGGGGATAGCTTGATCTGGAGATTTTACGATAGAGAACCTTATATATAATATAACTAATATAATATATATATATATATATATATATATATATATATGTTTATTACCGTAATTTCCTCTTTGTATAAAAAAAGTAGTGTATATGTATAAAATATAGTGATGCATATATATAGATTAGATATAAAATATAGTGACGCATATGTATAAATATATATATAAAAAGAGTAAATGTTGCAAAGCTCGACGATTTTGACATATTCTGTGCCTATGTGTTAACATGTTTTGTGCTTATGTGTGGATAATACCTTGCTTATTTTATTATTTAATTATGATATTAATATTCCTTCTTGTTTGAAATTCAGATTTCAAATCAAGTTTCTGTTAACAACCGTGAAAATAATCATGAAAATTCCAATCAAGAAAATGCTCTGAATATGAATGCTATTAACGAGATGATAGCTCAAAGAATTGTTGAAGCAATCCCACAAAATGCTGCAGCTATTAGACAACCAGTAATTGTCATTAAAGATAAAACCGAGAGCAATAAACGAAAATCTGACACTGAAGCTAGTAATAGTGTGAATGGAGGAAATAAAAATAAACAACCTAAAAAGTTAAAAACTAATGGTTGTACTTACAAAGATTTCTTTGCCTGTAAGCCAACCGAAATTTCTGGAAATGAATGAGCTATTTCAGCACTACGCTGGTTAGAAAAGACAGAAGCTGTTATAAGAATTAGTAAATGTGCTGAAGAAGATAAGATATTATATGCTTCTAATCTCTTTATTAATGAAGCATTAGAATTGTGGAATACAATCCTCCAGGCAAAAGGAAGCAACATGGTTTACATTATGACCTTAGGTGAATTCAAAGAAATAGCAGAAAGAAAATTTTGTCCTCCACATGAAAGATAAAAGATTGCTACTATGTTCTTGAACCACAAGATGGAAGGTGTGAAATGTCGTGAGTATACGACAAAATTCTTTGAATATGCAAAAATAGTACCGGCTCTGGCTTCGCCAGAAATAGTACTAATTTCTCCTTATATTTGGGGATTAGTAAGTGAAATCCATGATATGGTAAAATCGACTAGACCTCAGACTATTGAGGAAGCAGTTGAACTAGCCAATACCATGACAGACGGATTAATCCGAACACAGGAAGAAAAAAAAAGAAGGATTTAGCCCAGAAAATTTCCCAAGAATTCCGAAAGAAAGGGACAAGGCAATCCTATGCTCAGCCTTTCTGTAAAATCTGCAGAAAGAGGCATTCAGGAAGATGTGCTTTTTAAAAGACTAAATTCTGCAACTACTGTAAGATGGCTGGTCATAGGATGAATAGTGTAGAAGAAAAGAAACCCGTGTTTGCTATAATTGCGGAGAACCTGGCCACATCCGTCCAGAATGTCCCAAGTTGACAAAGGTGCCTGACAGCAAAGCTAAGAATACAGATGGACCTAAGAGGAACACACGAGCTTTTCAGCTTACTGCACAAGAGGCAGCAATGATTCCGAACGTCATTGCGGGTACGTTTCTTATTAATGACGTTTACGCTAAAGTACTATTGATTCCGGAGCAAATCAAAGTTTCATAAACAAGAATTTTTGTCAAGTCCTAAACTAACCATTAACCAAACTTAAACAAGTTTGCATAGTAGAAACAGCCGATGGAAATTCCACTTATATCCATGAAGTACTTCAAGGAGAAAATATAGACTTATTAGGTCACACGTTTAAAGCAAATTTGCTTCCAATGAATTTGGTCGGATTCGATGTTATATTTGGAATGGACTGGTTAGCATCCAATCATGCTCGAATTCTATGTAATAAGAATTCTGTTGAGATTCATATGCCAACAGGAGAGATTATTACAGGAGACCTACGAAGTTTATATTGATAATGAAAGCGACAAATTTCTTAAGAAAGCAGGGTATAGTATATATGATTTCTGTCATCATTAGCGCCAAAGGAAGGGAGCTAAAAGAAATTCTGGTAGTATCAGAATATTCTGATGTCTTTCCAGAAAATTTACCGGGACAACCGCCTAATCGTGAAGTAGAATTCAGAATTCATGTGATCCCAGGAACATCACCAATTGCTAAAGCACCGTATCGCTTAGAGCCAACAGAAATGTTAGAATTGAAAAGGCAATTAGAAGATTTGCTAGAAAAAGGTTTTATACAACCAAGCTCATCACCCTGGGGAGCACCAGTGTTGTTTGTTAAAAAGAAAGATGGATCGATGCGTACGTGTATTTATTATAGAGAATTAAATAAGGTCACAATTAAGAATCGGTATCCCTTACCGAGAATTGATGATCTATTTGATCAACTTCAAGGAGCTCGATATTTTCAAAGATCAATTTACGCTCAGGACACCATCAATTAAAGGTACAGGAAGAAGACATTCCTAAAACTGCTTTTAGAACCAGATATGGTCACTAAGAGTTTACAATTATGCCGTTTGGTTTAACCAATGCACCAGCTGCATTCATGGATATGATGAATCGGATATGTAAACTGTATTTGGATAAATTTGTAATCGTTTTTATAGACGATATACTTATTTATTCCAAAACTAGTGATGATCATGTCAAACATCTTCATACACTTTTAACACTATTGAGAAAAGAGAAGCTTTATGCTAAATTCTCAAAGTGTGAGTTTTGGTTACAAGAAGTGCAATTTCTAGGTCACTTGATTAATCAGGAAGGTATTCATGTTGACCCTGCCAAAATAGAAGTGATCATTAAATGGGAAATTCCTAAAACTCCTACAGAAATTTGAAGTTTCTTAGGATTAGCATGATATTATAGACGCTTCATTCAAAACTTTTCCCGAATAGCAGTTTCGTTAACAAAGTTAACATGTAAAATGTTAAGTTCGAATGGGGATATAAGCAAGACGAAGCTTTTGTAACTTTGAAACAAAAATTAACAAATGCCCCAATACTCGCATTACCAGAAGGAACTGAAGATTTCACAGTTTGTTGTGATGCTTCCAAGTCAGAATTGGGATGTGTATTAATGCAACGTGAAAAAGTTATTGCTTATGCATCCAGACAATTGAAGAAGCATGAAGAGAATTACACAACACATGATTTAGAATTGGTAGCAATAATTTTTGCCCTAAAAATCTGGAGACATTATTTGTATGGCAGTAAGTTTACTGTATTCACAGATCATAAAAGTTTAAAGTATATATTTAGGCAAAAGGAGCTTAACATGAGGCAAAGACGCCGGATGGAAATTCTTAGCGACTATGATTGTGAAATCCAATATCGTGAAGGAAAGGCGAATGTAGTAGCCGATGCATTAAGTAGAAAAGATCACAAGAAACCTAAAAGAGTAAGACCTCTAAGATTAGAACTTCAAATCAATTTAATTGAAGAAGTGAAAAATGCTCAAAAACAAGCAATGGAAGGAAATAACATTGCTGATGAAAAAAGAAATGGTACAATTGACCAACTGACAAAAGGAAATGATGAGATCCTCCGAATGGGGAATAGAATTTGGATACCAATCATTGGAAATTTACGAGAAAGGATTCTCGAAGAAGCTCATAAATCCAAGTATACGATGCATCCCGGAAAAGATAAAATGTATCAAGATTTAAAGAAAACATATTGGTAGATAGGAATGAAAAGGGACGTAGCTAATTATGTTTCAAAATGTATAACTTGTTCGCAAGTTAAAGTTGAACATCAAAAACCATCAGGATTACGTCAACAATTAGAAATGCCAGAATGTAAATGGGAATTAATAACAATGGATTTTGTTACTAAATTACCTACAACGAGAAGAGGTAATGACACAATCTGGATGATTGTGGATAGATTAACAAAGTCAGCTCATTTCATACCAATGAAGGAAACTTTTAAAATGGATCAATTAGCAAAACTATATGTAGACAAAGTTGTCTCATTACATGGAGTTCCAGTATCCATCGTATCTGATCGGGATAGTCGTTTTATTTCTCATTTTTGGAAGAGTTTCCAAATAGCCATGGGAACAAGGTTAAACTTGAGCACAACATACCATCCACAGACTGACGGTCAAAGTGAAAGGACCATACAAACGTTGGAGGACATGCTAAGAGCTTGTGATAGATTTTGGTGGAAATTGGGACGACCATTTACCACTAATAGAATTCTCTTACAACAACAGTTATCATACAAGTATTAATGCTGTCCCATTTGAAGCACTTTATGGAAGAAAGTGCAGAACACCAGTGTGTTGGGCAGAAATAGGAGGAAAACAATTATCAGGTCCTGAAATCATACAAGAAACTACTGACAAGATAATTTAAGTCAAGGAAAGATTAAAGACTGCACAAGATCATCAGAAGAGTTATGCAGATCATCGACGCAAATCATTAGAATTTCAAGTTGGAGATAAAGTGTTACTAAAGATATCTCCATGGAAAGGAGTAGTCCGATTTGGTAAGAAAGGAAAGTTAAGTCCAAGATTTGTTGGACCATTCCAAATTATTAAAAGAATTGGACCAGTAACCTATCAGCCGGAGTTACCAGAAGAAATGGCCGGTATACATGATGTATTTCATGTAAGCAACCTAAGGAAATGTCTAGCTGAAGAATCGTTAAAAGTACCCCTTCAAGATATAAAGGTAAACGAAAAATTGAAATTCGTTGAGAAAGCATTATAAATTGAAGATAGGAAGATCAAGAATCTCAAGCATAAAAGAATAGTACTGGCCAAAGTAAAATGGGATTCAAAACGTGGATCAGAATATACTTGGGAATTAGAATCAAAAATGAAGCGGAAGTACCCACACCTATTTCAATAGATCTCGAGGACGAGATCTAAAATAAGGAGGAGGGACTATAACAAACCATAATAAAGAATAAAATAATCAAAGAAAGAAATGAAGAAATGAGAAAGAAAAGAGAAGAAGTAAAAGGAAGAATGGAAAATATAAAGGAAAATTCCATCCCACATTGGTAGAGGAAATAAAATGGAAGGCTTTCACCATGGTATAAATAGGATTTCTAACTCTTGTTCCACATCGCTAGATTACAAAACTTGAAAGCTCTTTATAAGGAAGAGAGTTCACATGATAATATTTTTATGTGCCAAATCACACCCAGTAGTCCTAACGGAGGGTGCGAAGCACCCGACGTGCACGCGCACGAGGTCGGGCACGAGCGAAGTGCGATGGGCGCAATGTGGCGCTTTGGTGGCGCACTTTGCACTTCGCACGCTCGCATCGCCGCCTTAGTGTTTTTGCACCTTCGCGATACGCGAAGGAGTATGCTTAAGCTTCTTCGCGATAAACGAAGATGTGACGTGAAAGCTACGCAACATTGACACGTAGCCTGACACGTGTCGAGCCACGTGGCATAGCTAGGGCTGACTCGGCAACCCTACTGCAGCTTCACTATACGCGAAGATGCTCAATTTTAAGAATAAATAGGGAGGAATTCTGGACTTCACAAATCATTCAGTTTTATTTCTCTCTCAAAAATTTCCTTATATAAGGCTAGTATTATACCAAGTAATTGTAACGGTACCTCTCCGATCGAAAGGAACTTTTATAACACGAATCCAAAAGCTCTACCTAACCAAGGTATGACATTGTGCCATCGTGTAAAGTTTCATGTCTGGTGATTATCGTTATGATTATGAGAGATATACTACATTGTGCTTAATCTAGATGCTTAACATCAAAAGGCTTGTTAAATATAAACTTGCAAGGTGAGAAATTCGAGTTTTTGCACAACTCACATGTGCGTGAGACAACTGATTTTCCAATGCTGTCATGATGCTTTTCCAAAACCATCAAACTCATGACGGATAGTTTAAATATTTTCAAAGGATTTAAACTACATTACAGTGATTAAGTCTCTGTAGACTTACGGGATGGTTACTACTGGTATTGTGTGGTTTTGTATACAAGGCTTGCCTACTGGGCTATTACACGTTACTTATTAGATGTCACACCCCGACTAGCACAATGCGGAAATGTAAAACGGGAATGTAACAGACACCTCTGGTATCAACACATTGTTTATAAAGAAACATTACACACTAATTTACAATATATTACATTTCTTTGTTCTATCATTGTTTTACAGTCTAGGTGATACAAACAAAACTAGTTCGTTAACTATACGTTCTTACTACTTACACCCTTGCCTCTATTCACTTAGCATCAACCACATATCTTGGGCAAGTAACAGATCACCAAATCATTCCGATTTAGGTACATCTGAAAAGCAGTTTAAAACGGGTCAACTACTAGAGTTGGTGAGTTTCACGAGTTTCAAGAAATCAGTAATGAGTATTCACAAGTCAACACTTGTAATCATGAAATAAGTATGTATGTATGTAAATGATGTATCTGATGTAATTATGCTAAGCTACAGTGAAGCCTGGACTGTTCGTGCTGCGTGCCTCCATTTCCCACGCTCAATCAACCACTGTGGCCTCTTTCCGCCCACATCATGCCCCGGTAGCTATGTCTAACACTACATAGCCGGTTCGTAAAAATATGGACATGTGCAAATGGGATAATGTCTCAGCAACAGTGCTGGCCCCGCCTGGGTTTGTCAAACCAATAGTACTATTCACAAGCCACCGGCTCGAAGTTAATCACTGTGATCGTGGGGACTTTAGTGTGTTAGCACTTAGATAATTCACATCATCACATGTTTCAGATAAGTATATAGATATAAGCAAACATGCTTTTCACCCCAAAAGTTCGTAAAACAGTTTAAAAGTGGGGTCATGAAACTCACGGTTTAGTAGATATTCAGTACTGCATCAGCTCGTGGTTTGTTCGGTCCGCTATCAGTAGTTCCTATAATCAATATTATAATAATATTAATATTTTAATATTATTATAATCTCAATACTAAACTGGGCTGTATAACTAATCTGGGTGTAGCTGGAACGCCCAGAAAGTGGCAATAGGCTTAGGTTGTGATGTTGTTCAATGTCTAATACTTAAAACCGAACTTGGCTCATATTCCCGTTTTCCCAGCTGGGCCAAGTTGTTCGTTTACGCGTTCAGAAAACAGTTATGGGAAAATAAGCTTGGGTAAATGTATTGGTTAACAAAATGATTTAGTTATAAAGAAATATCACATACTGGGGTCCCGGATTAGCCACGGGGCCCGATTCCGTTTATTCAGTTTAATTTAAGAAGAAACGCGCAAAATCCGCCCGGATTGTCCAGGTTTCTCATAGAAAAGTTCGTTTTCACATAATTAGTCCAAAAATATGATTTTTGATCACTCTTGGTGTTTTGATATTCCCGCAGGTTCGTTAGTCGCAAACTTGCCGGTTTTTATAAAAACTGAATTTGTTTAATATTCAAATTAGCATAATTAATTAACCGTTAATCATTAAATTATGAAAATTTAACCACTTATCAATTAAAATATGTAGATTTTTATAAAAATATTTCTGGAATTAATTACCGATTTATTAATTTATAAAAATTCATGTTATCAGCTATATTTCGCATGAAAATCGTCCGTTTACCCCAAACAATTTCCAAAAATTCCAAAAAATTCTTGAATGCTCAAATCATGTCCCAAATCAATCTGTATCAATTTCAAAATGTAAAAAGTTCGTGCGATATTCTTTTCGGCCTAAATTCGGCTACAAAAATTCACAAGAACGCATATAAACAAAACACCTTTAAACTTCTTCAAATAATCCCAAAATTCATATGTTATCAAAATACATGAAATCTGAGTTCCCAGAAAATTTTCATAATTTTTGAAGTATTTTAGCTATTTTTCCCAAATAAACGTCCCACTTCGGTAATAAATTCGCCAAATATTCTCGGATGGTCGAAAAATTACCAAATTTAAACAGGGATTCATTGACATCGTTCCTGATGTCCTTGAAAAATTTCAAGTCCTAACAATATGCACATCACAACCTTAACCTAAATAGCCCTTAAGCAAGTGTTTCGGCATTACCTTAGCGGGTTTGGCTCGTTTCGGACTTTTTAATCAAGTTTTCAGGTTCTTGTGCTTCTAAGAAAGCTAGGTACAACTCCTATATCACAAACCAAGCAATTTTTCATCAATATAACAGCCCTTAACTTAGGGTTTCGGCTAGTGCACAAAAACGAACTTTTGAACCGTAAAAACGCCGTTTCAACCCTTTAATCCGTGTTTATGGCCAAAAAAACTATCAAAACAGGTTCCTTACCATGTGTATGATAAAAACATGTTTATGGACCATTTTTAGGATTTTTACACGGTTAGGAATGATTTTTAGTAATCAAGATATGTTTTTATGGTATTAAACAAGTTTAAACAAGTACAAAAGCTACTTATTTAAGCTCCTTACCTTAGGGTTTGAAGGTTTTCTGGAAATTCAGCTTGCAGCTGCTTGGACCTCATGTTTTATAACTAAAATGAATAAACAAGCTTCCAAAATATGTTTTATAAAAAGAATGGGGGGTGGGGGTGGGCTGTCCGATCGGAAGTCCATGGGCCTCCCCTTTGGGCTGTTTTGGCTCATTAATCAGGTTTCTCAAGCCCAAATACGAAAAGCCCGGTCCAAATTTAGTTCGGGTTCGGTTTTTGGCACGAAAAACTTATCGGGTGCGTTAAACAACGCGAAAACAAGTGTTTTTCGGCTAGTTTTGTGTAAAATTATAAAAACATACTATATGTTTGTAAAAATCAAAAATATTTTCACGGATCGCTTAAAACATTTCAAGTAAGTGTTTGGTAAGTCTTTTTCGGTTTAACGGATGATACAATGCTTGGTTTGTAACTATCTTCCGCGTTTAAATCTATAGCGGGTAGTTAAACGAGCATATTTTCGTTTAACTTGTTTGCTATCAAACTAAGGCCATTTTTCTAATATTTTAGCTTGTATAAATCGTATATCACTTATAGATGCCCCCCCCCCCCCGAGATATCTGGGTCATAACCCGACCCGTTCGGTTAATCGTTCGTTTGTTACGCAAAAGGCGTTTATTTGCTTAATCGGTAAATACGTACTGAGGTGTACCTTGTTTTGGCTCAAATGTCACATTGGATAAGTGTTAGCCAATAAGTAATATGACCACAGTCACAGATACGGTCGAGTGACAAGTACCTTTCGTTAATTTGTAAGCAGACAGATGTAAAAACATCTTAATGCTGTAACTGTAAAATGTGTCATTTATAAATGAATGTACTCACCAGTATTTCCTGCTAATCAAATATTTTTAAACATGTTTCAGGTGACCTGTTAGAGACAAAGGAATGATGCTTGCGGGCTTCCAGCTTAAATAAGTGGCTTGTCACCAGAATAAAGAAACGTGTTTTGTAAATTAGGGTTTATCCCTATAAAACTTATGTTTGTATAAAAAAAATAGGTTTTTATCCCAGTTTATGAAATAAGAATTTTGGTGTTTTTATAACTCTGATTAATTTTCCTAACTACGGTTCTGATGAAATATTCCGCTGCAAATTATTTTAATAAACATCGATACCACCACTCAACGTTCACGGCTCCCCTCCTGGGGTATAGGGGTCGGGGCTGTGACATATAATAAACTAGTTATTCCTAGCCGGGCCCCCAAGCCCATCTCTAGCCCAGTCCATAAATAACACCATCTTGTTATAATTATTAGTCAATGCCGGTAGTAACTTAAGCAAATTTTATGCTCGTTATGCAAGGTGTAACTCTCTCATATCATAACACGGTCGGCCGCATTGACTTAACCGAACCGGTCCACAATATCCAACAGTTTCCCGCTTAGACGGTTTCTGGTTACCTTAACACTGACACCCAGCGGTGCTCTAGCTACACATGGTTGCCCCAACAAGTTATGTCACTTTAAAGTCATTAACCAAAACATCTTGGAATACACTATTGCAATCGTTGTCATCTTTCCGTTCTGTATAAGACATAAATTAAACAATGAGACATGGATAAGATTCAATCTCACATGGTGTTCAATCATTATTGTTCTTGATATAGAATCAAAGTAGTCCATTCAAACACACAATATTTTTGGGTGAGGCCTCACACCTCACTAGTTTGAATCAATGAGGGCGCCATGATGTCTAACTGTTACATATCGTGTAAGACTAAAGAATCCCATATTGATTACATACGATTCCCACTGAACTTTAGAATATTCCCAACCAATGCCTTTATATCCGCTAGTTACGCGACAACGGTTAACACTAATCAAGGAATAGCCTTTTGTAAACAAAAGTTCAAATATGTATCTCAGGTCTAAGGATACTAAATGAGTATACCAATATCAAAACATCATATGACTAATATCCATGAAGATGGTTTGATGCGAGTTACATTCAACGTCATTCATAATAAGGTCTGTGAGTTTGGAAGTCAACTCCTTGAGTCCAAAGTCAGAATAGTCTTAGTTCAGAATCTTTCCCACGAGTCAGACCGACTACAGATAGTTTAGAATACAATATTCATGGATTAAACATATTAAACTGAACACAATTATAATATTCATCGTTTGCATTTAACCATTAAATCAAAAGTGAACTCAAAAGTATAACTGTTTAAATGTTCATACACCCAAATACTAAATCAAAACAAATGACTAGCTAATCTAAAACCGATAGCATCCCTGTGTTGATCATGCTTGTCCTGAGTCATCGGCTTAGTAAACGGATCTGCTAGGTTTTGATCTATGTCTACTTTGCTTATTATGATTTCTCCTCATTCCAATATTTTCCGTATAAGGTGGAACTTCCTTAGATTGTGCTTGGCTTTGTGATGAGATCTGGGCTCTTTGGTCTGAGAAATAGCACCTGTGTTATCATAGAACACCTCGATTGGTTTATGAATACTCGGAACCACATCGAGGCCAGTGACAAATTTCTTCATCGAATCAGCCTGCTTAGCAGCATATGATGCAGCTATGTATTCATATTCGGTGGTAGATTCCGCCATCCACTCTGCTTGGAGCTTTTCCAGTAATAGCTCCTTCATTGAGAGTGAATATGAATCCTGATTGTAAGCGAGAATTATCTCGGTTAGTTTGAAGCTAGCATCAGTGTAACACTTTACAGCAAGCTCTTCTTCCACTCCTCTAAACACTAAGAACATATCCTTGTTCCTTTTCTGGTACCTTAGAATGTTTTTCACTGCAATCCAATGGGCAACTCCTGGACTTTGCTGTAAGTGAATAGTCATGCTCAAAGCATACGAGACGTCAGGTGTGGTGCATAACATAGCATACATGATAGAACCACTCGCCGAAGCATATGGAATTGCTTGCATGTACTTAGTTTCAATGTCCATTGCCGGAGATTGCGATTTGTTCAACACGATTCCTTTAGCAATAGGAACACCTCCTTTTATTGGAGTTATCCATTGAGAAGTGTGCCAATACGTTGTCTATGTATGTACTTTCACTTAGTACTAAAAGTCGCTTAGACCTATCTTGGTAGATCTTGATTCCTAGAATATAAGAAGCTTCACCAAGATCTTTCAATGCGAAACAAGATTCTAACCAGTGCTTAACCTCTTTAAGCATAGGAATGTTGTTTCCAATGATCAGTATATCATCCACATACAAGATGAGGAATGATATAGTACTCCCACTAGCCTTTCTGTAAGCACAAGGCTCATCTTCATTTTTAATAAACCAAACTCCTTGATTTTCTCATCAAAATGAAGATTTCAGTTGCGAGATGCTTGTTTGAGTCCATAAATGGACTTGTTCAGTTTGCACACCCTATTAGGATATTTGGGATCGACAAATCTTTCATGCTGAACCATATAGACATCTTCAGAAAGGTGTCCATTAAGAAAAGCGGGTTTGACATCCATCTACCATCTCTCGTAGTCATAATATGCAGATATGGCAAGTAATATCCTTATTGATTTAGTCATAGAAGCGGGCGATAAGGATTTATCGTAGTCAGTACCCTGAGCCTAAGTAATACCTTTCGCTACTAGCCTTGCTTATAGGTTTGTGCATTTCCATGCATGTCGGTTTTCTTTTGAAAATTCACTTGCTCCCTACTGCCTGACCTTCAGGGGTTAACTCAACCAAGTTCCAGACTTGATTGTCATGCATAGATTGCATCTCGACGTTCATGGCTTCTTGTCATTTCTCAGATTCCGGATAGAGAAAAACTCATATCTAGAATGTTTCATGCAACATGATTGCTTAAAAGTTAATTAAATTGTTTAAACGAGTGTTCGATTTTGGTTCGGTCCTTGACTCGGTATGAGACCGAGGATGGTTACAACATGTCCAAAACCATAGAACTAAAATAAAGTAAAATTTCCAGATCTAGACTCAAACAAGAGAGTTAAGCGAGTAAACTTCCCGAAAACGACCCAAACGTGCCTAAAATGCATAAATACATGTTTTGAATGCCCACAAGCCTTAAATAAAGATGAAAATAGTTTTCTCAATATAAAATAACTGAAAATATCAAAAACACATGCTCGAAAAGGATTGAAATGCAAGAATCGACTCCAGTGACTTTTAAAGTCAAACTTAAGCAAAACTAGCTAGAACGATTTGCAAGTTCAAACAATTTAGGAGGAAGAGAAGAAGATGAGCAAGAGAAATTGGCTGAGATAGAGGGGTATTATGGGGAAAGATTGGGATTTGAGGGATTGGATAAAAAGTTTGTCCGGTGGATAAACCGGTACACATTTGATTCTTTTGTTTAAATGATTTTTGATTTGAATAAATTATAACCAGAAATAATGATTATAACATAATACAAAAACGCTTAATACAACTTTAGTTCGTTATGATTTTCATCAAGCCAAGATTTGTTCCACACAATGCTCACAAACATCCCATTGGAGGTGCTCTTATTACAACTTTAGTTCGTTATGATTTTCATCAAGAAAGCTCATATTTGAACATTGAATTGAGTACTTAACATTATAGAAAGTAAGACTTCAAATGTTTATAAGCATTTATAATATTATAGTTTAATGTTGTTACAGTCGCATATACAATTTATTTGTTATAGTTGTCATTGAATAATAGCGAGTATTGTCATTGAATAAATCACTTAAGTGTCATGGTTCTTAAATAATTCACTCTTATTCAATGACAACTATAACAAATAAATTGTTTATGTGATTGTAACTATATAAACTATTATAATAAATACTTAATATTTTAAGTACGTCTTACTTTTTATATTCTTAAATACTCATTTCATTGTTCAAATATGAGTTATAAAATCATAGCAAACTAAAGTTATAAGACTTAACTTTCAGGTGGTGTTTGGGTAAAAAAAATATCATCATTCAGGTTTGTGAATGTTAGAGCTCACTATACTTGTACACCCAACTACAGTAGAAACTCTATAAAATAATACACTTGGGATCACCAAAATTTATTAATTAAAAGAGTTATTAATTAATCGATAAATTAATAATTATTAATTTATATATTAATTAATATTTTATTAATTCATAGTAGAATGTTCTGACTCACCCAGAAGAAAATGTAGTTGCACAGTTGTTGACTGATGAAGAAATTATTGAAAGCGTTATTGGAATTAATAAAGATGATATCGATGAAGAAGATGATGAAAGTTCTATAATGGAGCCCCCTTCGCGAAACGAAGCTATTAAAGCGGCAATCACATTGAACAATTTCTTGTTGAGCTATGAGAAAACAACACCAGAAGTTACTACCATGCTAAGGAAAATTAGAGACGAGATTCAAGGGGAAATTGATTTCAACAAAAAACAAAAGACAATTGAGTCATTTTTCAAGAAACCTTCATAAATCATTCATGTAATATGCTATATATAAGGAATTATTAATTTATATTTTATATGGGGTCTAAAGAAATTATCAAAAATGTATTATCTTATAATTTTAGTGAATTATTAATTTAGCACCCTATCCCTGAATCAGAACCGGCAAAAAATATTATCTTAGAGAGTTTATTAAATAATCGAGTATTAATTTATCGAATTTTTACTGTAGTTTGAGATTTGAGAATTTGAGGTTATTAACAATTCAGTGGCAAATCATAGTGAGGTAAGTCTAAAATATTAAAGAGTGGTTAGCATTCATTGACATGAATGTAGCATTGAGGTGTAATTAATTTTTTGTGTACCTGTTGTCATGTTTTGAGAACATATGTTGAATGACACATCGTTGAGGACACTTTATGCATCTTTGTCATAAATAAACCTCACGTAGCCTATACAATATCTCGTTAGACCAGGAATATTGTGATTGGTTATCAATATTGAATGTTGTTGTAATCCATATGTTTCTCTTCTTTTTTTAAACAGCAAAATTTCACATTTATCATACATTTGAATTCAAAATCTTACATTTGTAAAAAGAAACATCATACCACTAAACCAGTAGACTAATAGGTCATGCGTTAATCCATATCTTATAAATAAATAGATATCATAGTAATGAAACTTTCATAATTTTCTTTTTCTGTGACAGTAAACAGCCCTCAATACTTCGTTTTGTTTATTCGAAGTTCTTGTTCTTATTCGATGGTTTCATTGCATTTTGAATTAAAAAATGGTTACCTATAAGACAAAAAATAAAATAAACTGCATTGAAGACATTTGGTGAGTAATATATCATTGTTTTGTTTGTGAATAGCGACAAAAGACAACTACAAAACCAAACGGCTTGGCCGGATACCAAGAAAAGGAAAAAGTTTATCAAAGCATCTACCACTTCCAAAACAAATTAAGAGTTAAGACACGTCCAGACGTTTTTCTTTAATAAAAAATGCTCCATTATGACCTAAATGCATTAGGTAAGTAATACTATGACAACACAAATGTTGAGTATTGTTGTAAGCAAACCGAGTAACTACATTTTCTTAACGGATGATACGAATACACATATTAGTTCGTGTTCGTTTCTTTGTTTAGTTTCTTTGTTTAGTTAAAAAAACAAATAAACAAACGTGAACAAATTCACGCTCGTGATTGTTCCATATGTACACTTACAACCCTAACGGCGGGCCGATTGTCGGTTTATGTATCAAAAAAAGAAAAGTCTTTTAAACATTTGCTTAAAGATCAATGGTAATTGATGGTTTGACACACCTCTTTCAAATCGGATTCTACGTCTAACTTGTAAAAATTAACAAGAAGATGAAACAAGCAGGGGCGGATCTATAGTAGAAGTGGGTGGTTCCGCGGAACCACCCGAGTTTCGAAATAATAGTTTAATTATATATAGAAAATATAAAAGGAACCACCTTATAAATAGGAAAGGAACCACTACATAAAAGTTCGAAATGCTGGTTCAGCCGGTATGGTGTTTGTTTGGTTACCTTAAGGTCGTAGGTTCCATTCTTGTTGAAGGATAGATTTGTTTTTTTTTACCAACTTACCTTATGGGTTTTATTAAAACACTAAGACCACAACAACAAATTTGGCGCCTCTTCAATTTTCCCTGTCCTCTCTTCAAACACAGACAGCCTATCTCCCCTGACCCCTCGTCCCCGTTCAGCCGTTCTCTTCTTCCGACTTTGAAGGTATGTTCGATCTTCCATGTTCTTTCCCAATTCCCATCGATATGTTGAAATAATTTTTGGGATTTTTGCTTTCTTCTATTGTCTTATATGGTCTAGGTTGTGTTAATAAGTGGTTTGGTTGTTTAACTCTCACATTCAGCTCTCAAATCTTTCTAATTAGGTGGTAGAATGAGATGAATAAATGTTTTTTTATTGTAACAATTATGCTTACAAGGTGTTCGATGAAATGCTTCTTAGAAAGTTTTCTATAAAATGATCATCCATTTGTTAAATTGTTGCTTTAGTTTTAATTGTTCTTGACTTCTT
This sequence comes from Bidens hawaiensis, assembly GCF_021521415.1. Lineage (NCBI taxonomy): Eukaryota > Viridiplantae > Streptophyta > Magnoliopsida > Asterales > Asteraceae > Bidens > Bidens hawaiensis. The sequence continues at coordinate 105,315 of NW_027491910.1, forward strand.
GTTAATTGTTTTTGATTGTTACTTTAGTTTTAATTAGTTAGATTGTTGGTTTTAATTTCTTAGTTTGTTAGAATTTATTAGTTTCTTATAGTTTTTAATTTGTTAGTTTGTAATTGTTGATTTGTAGGTATTTTGAATATTAAGAGATATTTACAAAGTGAACCATCGAACCTTGGATCATCAATTTCAAGTAGTAAACCGTCAAAAATAATTTTTGATGATCTTTCATGGGATCCTTTCGAAAGGCAAACCATTTCATCTTATCAGCGAAGTCAAAAAGATGAAATTAGACGGGCATATCTACTTAGAGGTACGTGTTAACAAACCGGGCATGATTTTCCTCTAACCAATTTAGTTGGTAAATTAAGACACTTTAATGACGGTATCTTTTTTATTATTTTATCGTATTTTTATTATGTAATGAGCTTTGGCCGAATCATCGAACCGACCCGGAATATTTTATACCCGATCGACTCTATGAAATTTAAGCATATAAAAGTAGTGCACCACCTAAAAAAAATTCCTAGATCCGCCACTGGAAACAAGATAATATTTTTTATCAATCATGATATGATAAGCAAAATCATCTAAGAGGTCAATTATTATAAACGCACGAGCACATGACAAACGATACATAACAGATACTTTTTCAGATACCTTTTTTTCGCATGTTTGCAACTATTTTTTTATCCCTCTTTAATTCGCTGCTAGCTGGTTGTACTTAAAAAACGTATCTTAATAGTTAAAGTGTGAAAATGAGGTCAGCTCACTTGATCGAGGTTCTTGTTTTAAATGAAATGTCTTGGGTTCTAAGCTATGCACTGAATGTATTCATGTAGAAGTGTTGCAACTTTGTTGTTATAAATTAATAATAGTTGACAAGGAAATACTATTAATCAGTAAAACAGTGGATGTAACATTTTTTAATAATTTTGTTTGCTAAGGGTCGATAGATTTGCGTGTATTTAAATGCTCAACTCTTTACAAGTCTAAACTACTACCTCCAACAACCCATGCCTTATAAGTCATGACTAGGTCGAATGGGTTTTTCTAAATTAAGGTGGTAGATTTGGTGGTTCAACAAACGGGTGTCCCCATCTATGAAAGCTTACATGAATTTCAGGCTATTTACATCAAAATTTTCAAAAACGATTAGTTATCAAACCGTTCATGACACGACCCAAAGACAACACGATAACATGTTTTGAGTTGTTTGACACAACTAATTTGTTAAATGGGTCAATTCAAACATGACTCATTTAAAAAGTGAGTTGACAAGTTAACACGTTAAAAGTTACTAAAAATGTTAGTATCCAGAGTTTAAAGATAAAATGATTTTTTTAACAATAACTCACACTCTCTCTAGTTACTCCTAAAGTGCGCCCTTTTTAACAACCACGGGACTCGAACCCATAACCTTTCGAAGGGCATCCAACTTCTTGATATCGTAGGCTAAAGACCCTTTGGTTAATAAAAAGTGTTAAAGTTAATCTATACTTTGATTTTTATTTTTCCTTCGTCATTAATTTATAAAAATGAGCCTAAGTGAAGAAACAGAAGCCCGAACTGGATAGTCCGGACTTGAGTTTACCCCAGATGTGAGTCCTCCGGATAATGATATAACCAGATTCAAGCTAACGGCCTGCAAAACAGATCACCGTGAGTCTCGCTACGAGAAAGACACGATGGGGGGTCTTTCCGTAACCACCCTCTGGCGTGAGAATCAGTACTGTATTCTGATCGGAATAGTACAAGTACGAGTATATTGCGTAAGGCTTGAGAGTGTGAGTGTGTTTTCCTTAAGTAGATTGAGTTGGTATTTATAGCCGGAAGGTGAGGGAAGGTGATTGGTAGAGTTGTCACTATCGTAATATTCTTTTCTTCAACTGAATGGACACGTGTCGAGCCTCTATTAGATGTGACAGCCTGGACCCATCAATTATCTATGCACGTCGTGGGACGCCCATTACATGTCCAGGTGTCATCTTTCCATTGGCTGATGTCACTATTAGGTGGTTATGAAGGAATCTTCTAGAAATAGTTTGTTACAACTGTTCTTCCATATCACTTGGGGATCACGTGTGTAGGGAGTCCCCTATGTTGCTTGCGGGGTTCCTTCCGCAGATGCTCATTTGGTAATTTGCGGGTTATGGAGACCTCTGAAGCCTTTCTTTTATGAACTGTGGATGACTTTGCCAGTCCACGCGTTTATCTCGCGGATGCTTCTCAATGATCCGCAGATGTCCTCTGACGATCCACGGATCGGGTTGGAGATCCGCGGGTAGCTTTGTTACCCTACCTCTATACTAAGTGTCTCTTTTAAACTTTTTCGTCAGATTTTCACTTTAGACAATTAAGTTCTAACAAATCATTCCATAATCATTTTCATTCGTTTCTTTTGATTTCGAGCAAAATATATAAAAACTTTTTAAATGAGAACTAGGATAACTGGAAAAAAAAGACCGATAGCTTTAAGGACACTACTTACAACAAAAGTTCATTTGAGACAATACAACCAACTATTTAAATTACAAAAGTTCATTTGAGACAATACAACCAACTATTTAAATTGTTATCTAAGTGACTTGGTAGCAATTTAAACAATTGTTCAAAGTTTATTGGATTTTTTTTTTTTGAATGGTGGTTTTTTATTCAAATATAGAATGCTTGCAAGGTGCTACAACAAAGTACTTACAACACCTAAAAGCCATATCGAGTTTGTAAAATACAAATCAGATTTGCCTCATAGGGACCAATCCATGTCCTCCGCTTTCGTCCTATTGCTCTTTTTAATCCAAAGGAGCGTGTTCACCATGATAAGTACGTGTTAAAAGAAGTACTTTTTTTAACGAAGAGTACACACCACCTAAAATCTACTTCTAATATCAACCTGTTGTGACTTTGAGAGACTTTAGCCCGTACCATTTTGATGGGGAAAACATTTCATTGCCAAGGGGCCTCCGCCGATGGAACAAAGTACTTAGAAGAAATATACACCTTAAAGCCATGCCGACTATGTAAATTACAAATATTGGTTGCACCAAAGGAAACTAGTCTATTGATATTACTAACAGACGACTTGAAACTCAATCCGTACAGGAAATGATTTTAAGGCTAACATGTATATGTTTTGGTTATGGTTTAAGAGTTAAATCCGTCAAACTAAATTTTATCAACCCAACACAATTAACAAGTTATATAATTAGGGGGGGGGGGGGGTTGTAGAGGGGCGACTTTGGGGGTGGACCGTGGGGTGGCGGATAGAGGCGACTCCTATCCCGATCACTATTTATTAACAGAAAAAAGTTTTGCACACTTAAACGGCTAATCATAATCCAATAAACCTATTTAAAAGTTTAATTGTTCAAATATAATAAAAAAATCATTTTTTAAGTGCCAAATTTTTTTTTCGTTTTTAACCCAAAAGATTTGAACGATAATTGAGGTCGACCCTATACAGAATATAATGTGGTGTGGATCGTAAATAGGCCAATTCAATGAACCTATGAAGTGACTTAAGAAATTATTGATAAGATAGGTCAGTTGATTTTCTACGTTGTAGATATTTTGCGTGAAATACAAGTGAGTGATCACTTTTGAAACAAGTTGGTATAAAAGGAAACAATTAATTATCCACTATTTTATCCTCGTCGCCCTTCTTGTTCACGCATCCTAAACTTATATGAATTCAAATCACAAAATACAAGCACAAAAAAAACCCTATAAAATAAGTAAATACAAAAACAAAAACAAATCTTTTAGTTAAAACTTTTATTACAATGATCCCAACCATATCAAAATAGATGAGTAGAATCCATGATTCCTACAAACTTTGAAGGCCAAAACATCATCAAACATGACCCAAACGCTAAAGCTAAACAAATTCACTAAAAACATAATAATATTCCTAGCTTTCACTTTCACCATCTGTCTTATTGTTCCTTAATTTTCATGAAATTAAACCCAAAAAAGAGCATGTTGCCGGTATCTTCTCCTTCACGCCACCAGCACTTCCTTTATTGAAATCATATGCCTTTAATTTTGCCACATTCAACACTAAACAAAACGAACCCATCTTCAAAACCATCATCTTTACTGCTACTATAGTCTATAAATTCCCTAATTTCACTTTCTTTTAATACGTCCATTCTTGAGGTAGCCTGAACTCCGACATGGCCGCCGGAGGTTGTTGCCGGTGACTGTTCCGCCTCTGCTGACTCATAATCACACTCTGCCGGTGCATAATCTCCGCATCTACAAAATTATCAAATTTAATAAATTAATAATCACATTTTGTTTCTTGAAATGGTTAAATTCAAACTTACCGTGGTTAAACCGAACCTTGGATTCGCCTTCCATATTTTCCAGATTCAAATTCAAAGCCCGCACCAATCTATCTGGAAGTAAAACAGTAGAACAACCTGTATACATCCAAAACGCAAAACACCAAAACGACGTCAGATCTAGAACCACAAATTTAATTTAACAAAAAGACAAAATTAAGTACAAATAATCAATTAATTTTAAGAAACAAAATACCTCGTTTTTTGGCCGGCTCAGTTGCGGCTCCGGTCTGACGTGGCAAAAACACACCCGTACCGGAGGACTCACGTTTGGTGTTATTAGGGTTTCCGAGAAACACCGCCCGCATACCCGTACCCGGGTGGCGTTGCGGCGGCGGACCACTTCCAATTCCACTCCGGGATCTGTTCACCATCATCATTTGCATGTACTGTTTTGCAATTTGTTGCTGCTTCAACTTCTGAAACTGAACAAAAAAACAAAACATAAATTATTAAATATTTAAACTAAAACTTAATAATCAAGAATTTGTAAGTACCGTACTCACTTGAGCCACTTGAAGTTGCTGATAATGGAGGTCATGGGTTCCGATGTTGTTAGGATTATAGTACCGTGAAGCAGCTTCTTCAAGCATTCTGATCCGAGCAAGTTCTCCGGCGGCGGCGTAAAGCAGATCCCAAGAAGTTTGCTTCCGGTTATCCTCCGGCGGCGAAGAGCAGTTGGGGCTTCCTCTGCTCGACCCGTATTTGCAGCCACACAGCGTAGATTGCGGCGAACCAGCCACGACCCCTGTCGCCTATTTCCACAACAATAAACCCCCAAATTAGTAAACCCATGAACAAGTTTCAAAACAAAAAAAAAAAGCCCAAAAATGGGTGAAAACGATACCTTAGAGTAGTCGTTGTCGAAGTTGAAATTAGCGAGGTTTCGGGTCAACCCGTTAACATAATAATCTTCTTCGTCGCTTTCTGTGTCGGGAGAAGTGAGATTTGGGTAAGCGTAAAGGTTAGAAGTAGGTTTTGCGGTGGTGAAATCCATGAGTATGTCTTCGTCGGTAAGGAACTCCGGTGGCAACCAGAACTCGCCGTCGGCTAACTCTTTCTCCATGGATTTTGAGTGAGTGAGAGTTTTGGCGGGGGATAATTAGGGGTTCACACAGTTCCTTGAGATTTGAGAGAGAGAGAGTGAAGGGATATTATTTAATTCAAGGAATGGAGGAGAAGTGTGAAGTGTTGGGGTATAAATAAAGGTGTGTTTGGGGGAGTGAAGGGCACGCGCCCACAGGAGAATGTGGGGAACAGCGGGATGGATTTCTGCTCTGTTTGCTTTTCTGCAAGGCGAGGGAGGGAGGGTATGCAACTTAAATTAAAAGCCATTGGATGGATATACGGGTCGGGTGGGTGCTTCACTATGTGAATACTCACCCACTTGCATGTGGTGAGATCACCAAATAATATATACCTACCTGCCTGCCTTTTCTACTCAAATTTTATTTTTCTTTTATTCTGAATATTCCAAAAAAAATAATATAAAGAAAATATTGTGTAAGTTATAAGGATAGGTGTGGTGTGAAGGTTATTTAGTGACAGAATTGTATGAAAACAAGAAATTATATTGTTTTGTGGTTTTAAGCGCATATGGATGAGCATGAATGAGAGTGTAAACACCGTCATGTAGGCGTTGTGTATAGGTTATGTGTATAGAACTCACGTGTCTAGTAGGTGTATCCGTCATACTCGATTAAGGGATCATATCTATTGTGTGGGTGATTTAATTTTTAAGTTACTCTGAGCAATAAGAAGATGAGGTATTTATGATGGTACGCCATGCTCCCTAATGGCATTGGTGTTGGATTTTATGGACCGGTTCGGTAAAGTCAACACGGCTGACCGAGTTTTGATCCGTAAGAGTTACACTTTGGGTAACGAGCATAAAATCCGCTTAAATTAGTTAACAGGTATTAACGATATTTAACGGGATTATTATTTATACTATACATAAATAATTATTTTAAAGCTTATTTATTAGATAAATAAGATGGAGCGGGCTTTTAAACGAGTTGGGCTTTAAGGTTAAGTTAGGGTTTATTATTAATAATAAAAGATTATAAATATATAAGATATATAAATACATGCATGAGTTCTTGAAAAACAAGAACAGCAGCCGTGACAAAGAAGAAGAACCCCACCTTTTGTTGTTCACGACATCAAGCAAGAAACTCCGTATTGCCGCAAGCACTTTTCCGCCCACCGCTGCTGTCGATCGCGTCACCGGCCGTCGCCACAGCAGTTACCACATCACTTGCTGCTACTGTTTGCTGTTGTCCCGAACTTCGTAACAGTGGCGGATCCAGGAATTTTTTTTAGGTGGTTCCCTCTTAATTTATAAGGTGGTTCCTACGCGTCTTCTATATATCCGTACACTATTATTTCGAAACTCGGGTGGTTCCGGGGAACCACCCGTTTGTATGCTGGATCCGCCAATGCTTCGTAACCCGCTGCCGCCGCTGCCGTAGTGCACCGGCGCCGCCCCATTGTTCGTTTCGTCACCTAACATCGCCCGTTAACTCTCGGTATCTCAACCGGTTATTCATTAACCGAGGTATAATTTATCTCATCGGTAGTTACACGTAAATTATATATTATGTCTGTGCCCTATGTTTTGTGGCCGGATCCTGTCGGGTTTAGTTGCAGTGCTGATTAATCGTTTTATTCCGCTGCGCATTTATTAAGTAATAAGATTAATTATTATTTGTCATGTTTATTAAACCGGTTTTAATAAATAAAATTTTGACTGATCACTACTGAAACCCAACATGCATTTATTAAGTAATAAGATTAATTATTATTTGTCATTTTATTAAACCGGTTTTAATAAATAAAATTTTGACTGATCACTACTGAAACCCAACAGTGAAATCAGAGCCTTGGTTACAACGTATGAGTCGGTACCAGTCTTTTTACCGGAACTAGAGCACCAACTTTAACTGGTTTTAAAGTTTCTGGTCTAATTAATTTTCAGGGCAATTTTATATTTTGGTCAAAATTTTATTTTGTTTTATTTGACCAAAAGCTTGCCTGATTTTTGGTTGTTTGTTATGCAATATGTAAATCTGGTCTGACTGTGTTTGTGGTTGTTTGTGATGTTTTGGTTTTTGATTTTGGCCATATGGATGGTTCAAATTTGTAATAGTTAGGGTTTTTCCTTTATTATATTTATTTTTGTAATATTGTATTTCATTTATAAATATTGTATTAAACAAAGACCCGAAGACAATGACCATGAAAACTAAACGGGAATCACGAAGTCAGTTGGAGTTGCTCAAGACAACGATTGGATGCACTCAAGTCCATCCTTATGGTTGTTTGTGTGTTATGACCCCGTGACCCGTTCGGTCTTGCTAATAGGCTCTAGCAAGATCGAACAATTATTGGCCATATAGATTTTCATATTTATTTATTGCTTTTGTGGTTGCTTATTTTATAATTGTTATATAATAACCAACCTCACACCAATATATATAAATTTTAGAAGGAGTTTTAAAATATTAAAAACAATCATAATAAAACAAGTTCTAAAAAGGGTTTTACAACTTGTCAAATTTTGTCTTTAAAACAAAGTTTGATTTAAAACAAATTATAACCAATCATGTTTTGTAAAATTAAACTAAATTTGATTTTCCAAAATTAAATAACTTAATAGGTAACTATTAACTTAAAGTTGGTTATTTATAATGCGAAAAACTTAGTTTTAATAGGTTATATAAAACTAAGTGTCCTGAGAGATGAAAGGGTTCATCAAGTTGTCCCGATTAATACAGTAAAACTGGAATTTTACTCTATTCGGTAATATTTAAAATTAATCCCAATTTTAAAATCAATAGTCTATGTCATCCTACTATAAGCCACACTTGAGGCATACTGCAAAACTTCAAGTGTTTGGAGCTACAGCACCGCACTTGATTTCTAGCTTATCCCTTCAAGGTGAAAGGGTTTCGTTGACACATCCGGCCCTTCGCGAGTGGCTATACTAGGACGACTATTACTTTACTCTCTTGTTACGTGCTACAGCTGTCTGGAGACTAAGGTGGGCATAGATGAGGCTAAACGTATCTACTTAGACAAGTGTTGTCTTAATAGGCCTCATAACCGAGAGTTGTGCTTTATTCACAATTACCACTTACTAATGTTGTGTGCTACAGCTGCCTTTAGTAACTGAAAGCCAGATTCTCAAGTTCTTATTTTGTTAATGTTATTGGGTCATTAATAGTAGGATTAAAACAACGAAAATACTAATTAAATTACTTTTGCTTATTTAACAGATGTCAACTGATAATAACTCCTCATTCACTCTCAAGACTATTCTTGGGAAAGAAAAGTTGAATGGCATCAACTTTCTTGAATGGCACCACAATTTGGGACTTGTTCTCAAAATGGCAAAGAAGCACTATGTTCTCGATGGACCTGTTCCAACTGAGCCTGAAAACAATACTGCTGCTGCTAGAAAGGTTCTTGACAAGCATATTGACGACTCTACTGAAGTCGCCTGCATTATGCTAGCCACCATGTCTTACGAGCTTGCTAAAGGCTTGGAAGATTTTGGTGCCTATGAGATGCTTGAGCAACTCAAGGGCATGTTCTAGAAACAAGCCCGTCAAGAACGCTATGACACCATGAAACAGCTCATCAGCTGCAAAATGGAACAGGGATCACCTGTTAGTGCGCATGTCGTCAAGATGAAAGGGTACATCGAACAACTAAGGAAACTTGATTATCCCCTGTCAGATGAAATGGCAGCGGATTTCATCCTAAACTCTCTTCCCAGCTCTTACGACCAGTTCGTAATGAATTTCAATATGAATGGCTGGGTGAAGACTGTAAGGCCCCGTTTCCGGTAACCCTACTTTGGTGTTGGATTTACTCATAAATACAATTCTAAAATCAAAGTTAATTAAAACTCTCGCGGAATAACTTAAAACTTCAACCATCACATTACAAAACATCCATTTTTGTCTTAACATACAAATTGTCTTTCCATAAACATTAATTAAAACAGTCATGACACTTCTTCGTAGATGCCAGTCTCTTCCGTTCATGCCATGTGCCCCCCTCCTCAAGCCGGCTGCCTCAACCTATTTGCCTGCATGCATATTAAAAGTCAGCTATGCTGAGTGAGTTCACGTTAATCAATTAACATACATTACATTTATATCCTCACTCATACGTGTCCGAAGATATGTATTCATACCTTACCTGTTATTTCTTCTTTCATACATGCATGCATTCTTACATACTTTCTTTCATATAACCCTATGGTATACCATAAACTATTCTATCTTAAACATTACAGATATTATAAGGGTCTGGTCCCTAACATCACATATATTATAAGGGTCTGGTCCCTAACATCACAGATATTATGAGGGTCTGGTCCGTATCATCACAAATATTATAAGGGTCTGGTCCCTTCTGTCTCGAATAACCTTACCTTTATCATACGTGCATACTTTACATATCTTCTAGTTATAAATATATATATACATAATCGTTCATACAATCATTATGTAATGATACATTCAATACACAATCATACACGTATCATACACTCACCAATCAAGTAAGCGTATTATTTACCACATAGGAGTATGCACACAGCCCCGAAAACATAACAGATAAGGGGCTAGAACTCACGTGAAGTCGGTTTCTCTCGCCGTTGATGGTAATGCCCTTCCTTAGTTATGCACGGCTAACTGTACAATAAATTACGCGTGTCAATTATCTGTTACTAGTATCTCTTATATCTATGCTAATGAAACCCTCAACTAACGGGGGTCATGGAATTTCGCATGGAAGAATTTCTCTTCTCATGGAAGAATTTCTCTTTTCATGGAAGAATTTCTCTTCTCATGGAAGAATTTCTCTTCTCATGTGAAAAACCCATTTTTTACATCTCTTTTTTTTGCCATTTTAAAGCTATTTTACTTCGTAACTCTTCCTTAGGACCCGATTTTACCCTTTTTATGGGTTTTGGGTTGTACCAACTTTGTATACTTGTGTTTTATGAGGTTCGAACATCACCTTTTTGTCCTATAACATACACGTGAGGTTATAACTCACCAATTTTATGTTTTTCTTGTATTTCATAGCCCGCTCTATCATCCTATCAGTTTGCATGTCAACACCGAATAAAAACTTAACCATTTAAACTGAAACATACCTTTTGCTTCGGGTTCGATTCGGATCCGAGACGACTCGAGGATCTGGACGTGATTCTTGTTATTTGAAGACACTTTGAGCACCAAGATCTTCCTTACTTTAACCTGGATTTGGATTCGGGTTTTGAGAGAGTATGTGTGTGTGTGTGTGTTTGTTATGTTTTGAAAGAAAAAGAAAGTATGGGGAAGTGGTGGATATTTATAGGAGGCTATGGGCCCCACCACCCACTCTCAATTCCAAATCCAATATTATCCAAACACTAACATACAATTAAATAAACGACACATGGTTAATAACAAATCCTTCTGTTATTTAATATTCTTAAAATACGGATGTTACAAAGATAGTGCCGGAGCTTCATGGAATGCTCAAAACGGCTGAGATGAATATTCCCACTAAAAACAATCAAGTTCTTATGGTTCGATCTGTTGGTGTCGTCAAGCCTAAACCCAAGAACCGGGGTCATAACGGTAAAGGCAAGAAGAAGGTTACTGTTGCTGCCAGGTCTGCCACCAACACTAACAAGGGTGTTGCAGAGGTACCATCGCCGCCTCCTGAGGAGCGCCAGTGCAGCAGGTGCAACAAAATGGGACACTGGAAACGTAACTGTCCTGACTATCTTGCTGAGCTGAAAAGGCAGAGGACCAATGGTGAAAGCTCCTCTAAAGGTATTTCCTTTTACGTTATTGAACTTTTCACTATCTCTAGCAACACATGGGTATTTGATACCGGATGTGGTTATCACATCGTTAATGTCTTGTAGGAGCCTGAAAACTGGAAGAAGCTGAAACAAGGCAGCATGGAACTCATCGTTGGTGATGGGAAGAGAGTCCCAGTTCTTGCAACTGGCACATATTTTTTTGCTTGTCCATCTGGCCTTATATTTACTTTAAATAACTGTTTGTTTGCACCTGGTTTGACCATAAACACTATTTCAGTTTCTTTACTATTTGAACAAGGATTTAAGTACGCTTTTAATGGAATTGCTATTTCTGCCTACTTGAATGATATATTTTATTTTGAGGCTAAACCTCGAAATGGTATTTATGAGATTGATGTTCAAATAAACAATAATGTATATAATCTTTCTAAACGTATCAGATCTGGCATCAATGATACATTTCTATGGCATTGCCAACTTGGCCACATAAGCAAGGCACGAACTAAGAGACTCCAATTAGAAGGGATTCTTGAATCCACAGGACCAGACTTTTTTGATGACTGCGAATCCTGCTTAGCTGGCAAACTCGCCAAAGACTCCTTCACTCATAAGAATGAACAAGCAAAGGATATGCTAGGAATCATACATATTGATGTATGCGGTCCTTTTAGAACCATGTCTAGAAATAATGAAAGATACTTCGTTTCTTTTATTGACGATTACAGTCGATATGCTTATGTGTATCTTATGAAACGTAAGCATGAAACTTTAAGTTCAAAGAATTTCAAAACGAAGTGGAAAACCAACTCGAAAAAACTATTAAAATGCTTCGATCAAATCGAGGTGGAGAGTATCTCAGCTCAGAATTCATACATCATCTAAAAGAGCGTGGAATTGTTTCACAACTCACTCCACCTGGCACACCCCAGCACAATGGCATGAGCGAGAGGAGAAATCGAACCTTTCTAAACATGGTCCGATCGATGATGTGTAGAACTAACTTGCCTCACTCCTTTTGGAGCTTTGCCCTTTGGACCGCCCCCCACATTGTTAATCTGGCTCCAAATAAAAGGTAAGCAAAACCCCATATAAGATATGGCATAGGCGAAAGCATAATTTGTCTTTCCTTAGAGTATGGGGATGTGATGCTTATGTCACTAGTGACTCTGATGATAAGCTCGATCCTCGCGGCGTGAAAGTTTTTTCGTCGGTTACTATAACCAAAGCGGATATTATTTCTTCCATCCTAATACAAATGTGATTTCTATCAAAAGGAAGGGCCACTTTCTCGAGAAGGAGATTCTCGATCGAGGAACTGGAGATAATATTGTCGATCTTGAAGAAATTCAAGAACCACAAACATGCGCTGAGGAAGTTGGAACGTCTGATCAACAAGTTGTTGTTGCTGAGACATCAGACATGAACACAAGCGTTCGCAGAAGTAATAGGACTCGCATACCGAATTCTAAATACCTATGGCATCTAGATGGTCCTGAAGTCCTCTTAGTAGCCGAGTCAAGCGACGAACCTACTAATTACAAATCTGCTATCTTAGATGCGGAATCTGAGAAATGGCAAAATGCCGAGATGCAATCTATGCGTGACAAACAAGTCTAGAACTTGGTTGAGCTACCCCAAGTGTCGAGCAGTAGGGAGCAAGTGGGTTTTCAAGAAGAAAACCAACATGCATGGAAATGTATACGCACTGCTAGTAGCGAAAAGCTTTACTCAAACTCAAGGTGTTGACTTTGATGAAACCTTCACGTCCATTACTATGATCAAATCGATCAAGGTGTGCAAACTGAATAAGTCCATTTATGGACTCAAACAAGCATCTTGCAGATGGAATCTTTGTTTTAATTAGAAAATCAAAGAGTTTGGTTTTTTTTAAAATTAAGATGAGCCTTGTGTTTATAGAAAGGCTAGTGGGAGCACTATATCATTCCTCATCCTGTATGTGGATGATATACTGATCATTGGAAATAGCATTCCTATGCTTAAGGAAGTTAAGCACTAATTGGGATCTTGTTTCGCAGTGAAAGACATTGGTGAAGCTGCTTATATTCTTGGAATAAAGATATACCAAGATAGGTCTAAGCGGCTTCTAGGGCTGAGTCAAAGTACACACATAGACAATGTAATGGCACGCTTCTCAATGGATAACTCCAAGAAAGGAGCCGTCCCCATGGCTAAAGGAACCATGTTGAACAAATCACAATCTACAGCAACGAACATTGAAACTAAGCACATGCAAGCAATTTCATGTGCTTCAGTGATTGGTTCTATCATGTATGCTATGTTATGTACTAGACCTGACGTCTCGTATCCGTTGAGCATGACTAGTCATTTTCAGCAAAATCATGGCATTGCCCATTGGACTGCAGTAAGGAACATTCTTAGGTACCTAAAAAGGACCAAGGATAAGTTTTCAGTGTTTGGAGGAGTGGAAGAAGAGCTCACTGTAAGGTGTTACACTGATGCTATCTTCCAGAATGACTGAGATGTTTCTCGCTCACAATTTGCTTGGATGAAGAAATTCATAGCCCACCTCGACCTGGTTCCAAGTTTTCAGAAACCGATCAACGTAATCTGTGATAACACAAGAGCCATTGCTCAAGCCAAAGAGTTCAAATCTCCTCACAGGGCCAAGCACATTCTAAGTAAGTTCCACTATATACGGGATATACTGGAACGAGGAGACATCATAATAAGTAAAGTAGACACAGATCAAAACCTAGTTGACCCGTTCACTAAACCGATGACTCAGGACAAGCATGATCATCACAAAGATGCTATCGGTCTTTGATAAGCTAGTAGTTTGTTTTGATTTAGTATTTGGATGTGTGAACATTTAAACAGTTATACTTTTGAGTTCTCTTTTGATTTAATGGTTAAATGCAAATGTTGAATAATATAACTATCTTCGGTTTTAATACGTTTAATCCATGAATGTTATATTCTAAATTATCCATAGTCGGTCAGACTCATGGGAACGACTCTGAATTAATACTATTCTGACTTTGGACTCAAGGAGTTGACTTCCAAACTCACAAACCTCATCATGAATGACGTTGGATGTAACTCGCATCAAATCATCTTCATGGATCTTAGTCATAAGATGTTTTGACATTGGTATACTCATTTAGTATCCTTAGACCTGAGATACATATTAGAACTTTCGTTTACTAAAGGCTATTCTTTGATCAGTGTCAACCGCTGTCGCGTAACTGCCAGCTATAAAGGCGTTTGTTGGGAATAATCTTAAGTTCAGTGGGAGTTGTATGTAATCAAGATGGGATTCTGTACTCTTACATGATATGTAACAGTTAGACCTCTTGGCGCCCTCGTTGATTCAAACTGGTGAAGTGTGAGGCCTCACCCAAACTTACTGTGTGTTTGATTGAACCACTTTGATTCTAGATCGAGAACAATAATGATTGAACACCATATGAGATTGAATATGATCCATGTCTCATTGTTCAATTAATGTCTTATAGAGAAAGGATAGATGACAACGATAACCATAAGCTCACTATCTTGCAATAGTGTATTCCAAGATGTTTTTTGGTTAATGACTCATAACTAGTTGGGGGCAGCCATGTGTAGATAGAGCACCGCTGGCTGTCAACGTTGATGAACTTAACCAGAAACCGTCCAAGTGGGAGACTATTGGATTTTATGGACCGGTTCGGTAAAATCAACGCGGCTGACCGAGTTTTGACCCGTAAGAGTTACACCTTGTGTAACGAGCATAAAATCCGCTTAAATTAGTTAACCGGTATTGACAATTTTAACGGGATTATTATTTATACTATATATAATTAATAATTTTAAAGCTTATTTACTAGATAAATAAGATGGGCCGGGCTTTTAAACGAGTTAGGCTCTAAGGTTAAGTTAGGGTTTATTATTAATAATAAAATATTATCAATATATAAGATATATAAATACATGCATGAGTTCTTGAAAAACAAGAACAGCAGCCGTGACAAAGAAGAAGAACCCCACCTTTTGTTGTTCACGACATCAAGCAAGAAACTCCGTATTGCCGCAAGCACTTCTCCGGCCACCACCGCTGTCGATCGCGTCACTGGCCGTCACCGCCACAGTTACCACATCACTTGCTGCTACTGTTTGCTGTTGTCCCGAACTTCATAACCCGCTGCCGCCGCTTCCGTAGTGCACCGGAGCCGCCCCGTTGTTCGTTTCGTCACCTAGCGTCGCTCGTTAACTCTCGGTGTCTCAACCGGTTATTCATTAACCGAGGTATAATTTATCTCATCGATAGTTAGACGTAAATTATATATTATGTCCGTGCCCGTGTGTTTTGTGACCGGATTCTGTCGGGTTTAGTTTCGGTGTTGATTAATCGTTTTATTCCGATGCGCATTTATTAAGTAATAAGATTAATTATTATTTTTCATGTTTATTAAACCGGTTTTAATAAATAAAATTTTGACTGATCACCACTGAAACCCAACAATTGGAACGTGACTGCGTGCCAGCATCATGCCCACGCTCACAAAATGTGTAGTACGCCACATTTCCTAATGGTATCGGACCAGTGATGTGCGGTGTCTATGTTCCTCGTGGCAGCCAAGTCCACAGACAATGTTAGGGCTGAGCACGGTTCGATTCGATTCGGTTATTAGGCAAAACCGAAGTTTTGTTTTTTTGAATATACAAACCGTTCAGTTTCGGTTCAGTTATAGTCGTTTTTGTTTTCAATTATGTGTAAACATTGCAAAAAATATATATATGAAGATGATTTTAAGCTTGTAAGTGTGTATTAGAGTACCACAAATATATTGAATACAAAAAACAAAAATAGGCGTGGGTTACGTGGAACCATACGGGCACAAAGTTGCTAGAGTAATAGAGTTTAAAACTAATAAAAAGGTTCTTAATAAAAAAAACACTAAAAGTTTAGTCATAATCTCCATTCATCATCATGTTCATCTTTAAAGTTTAGTCTCAGTGCTAGTCATCTTTATAATTTTCATCACCATCAATCAGCTAGGTTAGGTTTTTTTTCGGTTTTTTAAAAATAGAAAACTAAACCGAAACCAAAAATTCAGTTTTGTCAAAGAAAACAAAAAAATAACCGTCAGTTAAAGCTTCGGTTTGGTTTTTTTGGTTCGGTTTTTTAGGTTAATTTGGTTTCGGTTCGATTAATTCGATTTTATGCTCACCCCTAGAGAATGAAGATGGAAGATTTGTTATTGGGAATAGACAAGAAATGTGAGAAATTAAGGGACGACTTGGAGTGAGACAAGGAGTGGGTGAGACATCCATGGAGGTTGGGATCCGTTGCCAACGTCTTTGGTGACATCTGCTACGCATGCAAGAAGATGTTTTAAACATTTAACCGATTTAATTCAATTAAGAATTGTTTTGTAAACTCTACTAAAGCAAGAGAGCTGAAAGATTGATGATCTCCAACGCATAAAGAAGTTAAAGTATTGATGAATGAATAGCAAGAAGTAAACATATGATGAGTTAGTTAACACTATTCCAAACTAGTACATCAATGTTTATGTCTTTCAACAAACAAGTTCTTGTCAAGCATTTATTTTTTAACAAAAGAACATGTTCTTAAAATTGATCATTCAATCCAAAAAAGGTAGCAATACTGGTTCTTACACTAACATTGGATATACAATACACCACAGTACCACACTACTACCACACGACAATCTCTTAACCTCAATTTTGCTTTGGCTTGCTGTTAGCGCCTCTAATAGTCGGCCATAACTATTACAACTTCACCCATGTACCATGTATTCATAATAGAGTACATAATGTAAAATGCTGGTGAAACAAAGTTGATGAATACAATTTTGATTGATGTTGAATAAACGTGCACACACAGCTCGCGGCCCCCATTGCCACTTCATCGGTGTAGCATCGGCGTCTAAGTGGCTATCACTCGTTGCATCCACATAAGCGTGTTGACAGCTCCGCCCATGCCTTCAGCACTTAACCCCTTCTTTCTCTTGTTGCCTTAACACCCCCGAACACCACGTCGTGCTTGTTAGTGGGGCCTTAAATGTGGGTTTGGGGGATGCTTTTTTTCCCAAATCCGTTAGCACATTAATGGCCAACAATACGAAATCAAGTAGGGGTCCATTCCTAATGCACCAACCTTACTTTTCTCCTTTTCTTTTAATTTGTTTCTTTTTATTTAATTTTTAGCTAGCTCACAACCAGCAATGGATTTAGTAGGTTTACTTGGTAAGTTGGGGCTAGTGTTGTATATATACACACAAAAAACCTGATTGCCTGCCTTAAAAGCCTCCTGATCACCCATTAATTAAATCATGAGTCCGCTAATACTCACAACGCATAATTATTAAAATATTAATTGACATCAAAGCGTTGCTTTAAACTCATAACTAGAGGTGGCAAATGGGTTGGGTTGGGTTGGGTTGAACGAGTCATGGGTCGAAACGGGTATGGGTCAGAATGGGTCAACTAAAAAAATGGTTGTTTTGGTTTGGGTAAGAACAGGTTAGGGTCAGAAAGGGTTTCAAGTTTTTTTTTAAGCGAGAATAGCGGCGGAAACATTTTAGTGTTTTTAGATTTTTTGTTTTTTATTTATATTTTGAGTTATGATTTTTTTATTATTATTTTTGAATTTTTTTCTAAGGGTTTTTCTATTAAGATAAAAAACCCCTCAAAAAATATTAAGAACAAAAATATCATAACTCAAAATATAAATCAAAAACAAAAAAAGTAAAAAAACTAAAATGTTTCTCCGTTGTCCTCGTTCCATAAAAAAAACCAACAAGAATTCGAACCGAAACCGAAAAACCGACGGAAATGAAACAAAAAACGAACCAAATCAATCGAATTCAAAAAAATCGATCAAAACGAAACTAAAAAATTGAAACCGAACAAAAACGAAACTAAAAAACGGGAAAAAAAACGAAACAAAAAACCAAAAAAGAGCCCGGAATCGACCAAAAAGAAACCAAAACACAAACTGTCCTGTGTGAAAATTCGTATTGGCTTGAAACCTGAACCGAACCTGTTCCAATCTCAAACCCGTTTCGTGCCGAAACCTGTCTTGTGCGAAAACCCGTCTCGTGCCGAAACCCGTTCCAATCTGAAACTTTCCACATTTCCTTAGGACACTAACCTACATCGACCCATTTCTTTGAATATGTCGACCTATTTGAAGAATTAATCTTGATTTGTTAAGTGATTAAAGTTCGGGGTTTGTTTTGTTAAGTTTTATATTAATATTTGTTTAATATGGTAAGAATATTATAGATTATTCTAGAATAAGTTTGTCTTGTTTCTCAAGTTAGGTTTGGCTTGGAGAGTTAGTTTAGTAGGTCTATAAATAGGGTCTAGATTATTAGTTTTATGTGTGCGAGTCAAGAAGTCTCTTCTCCATGTAAGTTTGTTATGTTCGTGATGTTTGTTTGTTAAGTTCATTTGGTTATATGAAAAGAGTCGCGGGTTATCACCCTAATATATCGTGTTCGTTTGTTTGTTTGTTCGTTTGATCTAATTGTTTGATCCGTCTTGGCCAACAATTGGTATCAGAGCTTTGGCTCATTGAATACACGGTTCTTGATAATGGAACACATAACTGACCATGTGTTACAACAGGCTGTCTAAAAAACAAACAAATCATCTAAAGCAATTGGCCTTAGCTTTTGTAAATTTTTATTGCAAAACAAACATCTAGCGAAAATTTTTTTCTTTGAAATTTGAAATTACTTATTTTTCTAAATCAATGTGAAAATTCGTTACTTATAAAAACTTAATATTAATAACTAATACAGTATATTTATATAAAACTATATAATATATTTATGTTGGCATTAATTTTTTTAAATCGGGAAATAATTATTAAGAAAAGAAAATAATAAATTATAAAGAAAAAAAATAAAATATAAAACTATTAATAAGAAAAAGAAATATGTATTTAATATGAGAGAGAAATTAGAAAATTTTGTAAGGATCACTTATGCGTAATGACATATGACAGTAAGACCTATGTAGAATAAATAAGTTGAGTTAAAATAAATAAATTTATTTAAATAATAGCACAATATGAAAAACAAAAAATATGTTCAAAAGATGGAAACAAAAGTTGTTGAAAATTCGTAAATCTCTAAATATTTTTTTGTATACTGTATTTGTAATTTTAACCTCCATATCAAAATTAGAAGTTTCGTTTTTTTTTTTATTTCAAATTTAGATAATGAAACAAATAAATTACCGTGCGTTAAAAACAGGTTGTCTCAAAATCAAATCAACAATCTAAAGTGATTGATTTTAGCTTTTATTAATTTTCATTGCAAAACAAACATAAAATGAAAATTTCTTTCTTTGAAATTTGAAATTTATCTAAATCAACGCGAAAATCGCTACTCAAAGCTTAATATTAATAACCAATACAACATATTTATATAAAATTAAATAATATATTTATGTTTTTATTAAATTATTTAAATCAAAAAATAACTATTAAAAAGAGAAAATAACTGATTAAAAAGAAAAAAAAAGTTATATATAAAACTATTAATAAGAAAGAGAAATGCATTTAATAAGAGAGAGAGGTGGAAAAATTTTGTAAGACACTATTTATGTGATGCCATGTGAAATTAAAAAACATTTATTTATTAAATAGTATAAATTAGTTTTCTTTTAAAAAAGAAAATGTTTTTATAAGGCACTTTTTGGCATTATGAGTAGTTGATAGAAAAAAAAATTTCAAAATAGCCTTTTAATAGAGAGAGATGCCAAGTTTATCCTCTATTTCTAGCTTTGTCCATCTTCTATCGAATCAACGACGATGTGTTAGGTTGTCTCGCCGATAAATTAACAAACCAATCACAGTAGGACGCGTGGCCGGAAACACATTGCCCCCAACGTGTTAAACACCCTATCTTCTCGTCCCCATCGTGTTAAACGCATTGATGTAAGATTTCATATTTTTAATTGTTTAATTGTATTGTATAATCTTAATTATTTCTTATTCACAGAGGTTAAGCCTGAATACAAACGAAGAGATAACAAGTCATAAGAAAGTTGACGAGAATACAGTCGAAGCTAAAACAAGTCATAAGAAACTTGAAGATGTATAACAGTTCGGTTCATTGTAGGTTGACATAAAAATGGATGAATTGGATGTTTAATGTTTATTGTTTTAGTTAGACGTTTGTGTTTAATGTTTTATTGTTGACACCTCAACACAATACAATTAAACAATTAAAAATATGAAATCTTACATTGATGTGTTTAACACGTCGAAGACAAGGAGATAGGGTGTTTAATACGTCAGGGGTGATGTGTTTCCGGCCACGCCTCTTGCTGTGATTGGTTTGTTAACTTATCGGCGGAACAACCTAACACATTGTTGTTGATGCGATAAAAGAAACACAAAGCTGAAAATGCAAATTTGACTATTTGAGAGGATAAACTTGAAATCTCTCTATTAGACTGCTATTTTCAAAATTTTCCATAGAAAAAAACTTACCAAACTAGGGAAAAGTTTTCTTCGTGTAGGGGTGTTGGAATTTTGTCCCCGGTTCCAATGAATTTCTTTTTGTCCCAATCGCTACATATTTAGCGATTCATTTACTGATTGCATATTAAATTAATATTTAAATATTATTTTATATTTTATCCAAAATAAACGTATTGAATTATTATTTTTTTATTTTTTCTTATATTTTTAGTCAAAAACTAAACATGTTGAATTATTATTTTTTTTTCCTTTTATCTAAAAACTGAACATATTTGATTTAACTTTTTACGTAAAAATATTGAGCAACGGTGTGTGCTGTTAAATTCATTTTTCTAAACAAAATTACTGATTCACGTTGAATACATGAATTCTTATTTATTTATTTTTTATATCTATACTTTTAATCTGTTTAAAATATATGTAACTATTAATCGTGCACTATGCTTTGTTTTTAATATTGTTAGGCCCCTCAGTTTCTAAAATTGATAATTAAAATAAGATTTTTTTTTAGGATATTGCATAAGACATACAATCCCCCATTGTAGATGCATAACTCTACATATAACATATGCAAAGTGAGTGATGAGGGGGAGATGTGGTGATCTCCGTGACCCCGCACAGCCTCCTTGCATGTATAACACATAGGTTAACGAGGATCTACAATAGTAAATGCAACCTTAAGTATAAAAGTAAAATATTCGTCTCTAATATTTCAATTTATCATATGTAGTTTTGTCCTATAATTTAACTAGAAGATTGAACTCGTAATTATATCTTCAAAAACCTTTTCTGGAACATTGTAGATGTTAAAACCACTTTCATACTATACTTTCAAGATATACCGTAAATGATTCCCCACCAAACGGTATTCTTTTATATTATGACTTAAAATTTTTATCTTTTCTCATATAATTAAATGATAACTAAATACAATTATATTTCACAAATTTTACTTATAGCAAGCTATTGGTAGAGTTTTGAAAATAAGACTAAAAAAAAAAGCATTTCCTATATTATACATGATAGAGAGTACGCTGTCTGTTAAAACCTCTGGCTTCACAATGAGGCTAATGCAAGGAAAAAAAACTTTCTAAGAAAAGTATTAAATAAATTACTATTACAAAAGCGAGTGCAAGATGAAAACAACATAGTAACATATAAAAGAGAACTGGGTAGAAAGCAAGAAATGTTAACGCTAACCAACCAAGAAGCATTCATACACTTTCTTACAAAATGCATACACTAAGTCCAAACTTAAACCTACGCAAAGAAAAATGTGGGGAAAAGGTAGGACGCTAAAGTTAAACGCAAGTTAAATCTATACGTTTCTCATAAAAACCATAACCTTTATAGAGCTTTTCTTAAAGAAAAATTAATAAAAAAATAATAATGAATTCTATCTCCAGTTATGTACTTGATAAAAATGTACAGTTTCAACAAATCTTGTCAAATATGCTCATTGAACTTACTTCTACCCATCTTTCCACTGTGATAGTTCCAATATTGTTCTTAGTAGTATCGGCGTTTGTCTCTCCTCTACACATGCCCAAATCATCTCTATATCACCTTTCTTAACTTGTCCGAAATACATGCCATCCTATTTTTTTCTCAAAAAAACTTTATTTCTTATCCGGTCCAACCTTACTAGTTACCACCAATCTCCAGAAAATATTAGATAATATAGTATTTTAATAAAAGGTATTTATTAGTTATAATAGTTGTATCACGTAGTTTATTAATGTTCGTGTTCAAAATATTTAAGTATTTAGTTAATTACTCTCTCTGGTTTTGATCTTGCTCTCCAGTGGACAGTGAGTACGACATATGCTATTATTAGAAAGTTAAAAATCAAGCAGTAACTATTTCATTTGACTATTTTAGTATTAAAGTGACTGAGTTTGTAAAACCTCCGCATATATATAAATATAATTCCAACATGTTGGCATCTTTTGACTCTCTGTCTCCCAAGTTCCAAGTGGAGAGACAAACCGCAAAGTCGGCCATTCATCAAGTAGCGGTCTCCATCGTCCGATAGTCGTCTTATTAATCGACATGTCATTTTCTTGTATTAACACAACGTGCCGGCATGGACGGCGGGCTAACTCAACTATTTCCTTTAGCTTGTTGGGAGGTGTAATTCACATATATAGAAAAATATGCCGAAATTAAGTAGCATCCAATAATTTGCTTTTGATACATTTGGGTTTCTCCCTTTTGCTTTTGATACATTTGGGTTTCTGGCCCCGGAGGCCATGAATTTTCTAAACAGGGTTCAACGTGTCGTTCATGGTACTTTATCGTCTCCTACGACCCAACGCTTTGTTTTTAATAGAATTGGTTTTGCTATTCGAAAGGGGGTTGCGGCGCAGCTTATTGCCCGTTTGCCTGCCACTTTATTGTAATCGTTTTGATTTTAATAATAAATTGTTATACAAAAAAAAAATATCATTATGTTATTTATGGATCGGATATATAATAACGAAACGTTAAAGAACACAATAAGTTTCTTCCATAATGGATTATGACAAGTGAGATTTCGAATAAGCGTTTTCACGATCTTCTTTATTTAAAGAAACAATACTTCGAAATAATGAGTCCCTGTTGATATTGGCACATTTGAAAAATGTTCAAGAGTTCTTGTATAAGTTCTTTTTCTCTTTTCTTGTCGCTGCATATCTTGCATATATATCTCACCTGCACATATCTTATTTTTGTTTTCGATGGCTCTACTTAGTTATAGCCATAGTTTGACAAGGTTTAAATAGTTGATGACTCCATCTATGCTTGAGTAGTGAAATTTCTTGATAGATTTCTTGTTACTCCGAAACAATTGTGAAATTCTTTAAATGACAATATGCTAAGAGTGGTGGTTTCGTTTATGGGGTCAAATATTGTATATCAATCGCATCGATCTTATTAGGATCATACCAAATTCCATTAACTGATCGAATGATCATCTTTTCAAAAAATGCGAGACATCTAAGTTACACAAGTAAACTTTATTCAATAATAAGAAAAAGAACATACTGAAGTTAAAATAGGATCCTAGGTTGCAAACAATATTTCGATTGATAATGAACAAAAAAGAAAAAATAGGATTCTTGGTTCAGTTTTTCGGCCACCTTAACGACATAAAACAATATTAATTAGATTTTATTGAGTCTGGTTTGCAGGGGTCTTACTGTTTTTGAAACTAAAGCCCATGATTGCTAAAAACATATATAGATTGATTGTGAAGGAATGAAATTAGATTTGGCAAAGATCCCGGCGGTTGCGCGTGAGTCAATCTTAATCAAGTGGGTCGGCGGTTGGGACTTTCCACTGAATAAAGAAAACAAGAAGTAGTCGAAATTCTAAAGATAAAGGACAAAAGAACATGGGACTAATGCCTAGGATAAGGACACTAATAAGATCCCAATCAAACCTTTATCTTTAATTTGATTTCCTTATTGTAATATTAAATCTTTAAGTTAGTTAAATTAAACGAATAAAGTTGAGACCAATTACTTTATGCATGTGAGCTAAACAACTTTACTTTTCTTGGAGACATATGCAACCTTTATGTATGACGTAAAACGGAACGAGAGGTAAAAGTAAATTTATAAAAAAAAAAAATACTAATACATTACACAGAGATTTTAATAATGCTTACAATCGAACGGGATAAAACATTAACAATAACCCTTGGTTAACGAACTATTTTTAAAATAGGTTTAATATGGTTGTACGTAAAAAAAACTAACGTTTATAAAGTTGATAAATAACAGTTGCAATATAAGAGTTCCCGGTTGAGAGTTGTCGTCGGCAAAGGGATCCGCTTTCCTCGTTTCTTTTCATTTTAGCCATAGAGGATTGTCACGTGGCTATTGCAGATATTGTTGAAGCAAGTTTAATCAAGCCGGCTCGGATTGGGAAAGATACGTTCTCTATGGTAGTTGAAGAATGCTGAAAATGTTGTCAAAGATGTATAAATTGTTTTTAACTTTTTATGTTGTTTATAAAGATAAATTTTCACGAATCTAATTATATATTTTATTGTTCCCGATGATAAATATTGCTTTTCTAGATGATCTTGACCATTTAAAGTATTTAAGTTTAGATTTCAGCCGTTTAAACTCATTCAAAAGTCTTTTAGAAGGAGCTGTTGAGGGCAGTTTTAGACTCTCTTGGGAGTTTTGGATTCTTCCCCCACGTTTAGTTTCTTATCCCCACGTCGCCAATTCTTTCCATATCGGGCTCTGTTTTCACTTCCAATTGTACCCACAAAAGGCTCCAACGAAGATCCGTTCAAGATCAGGTAACAATAAAACCATCCCACTATATTTTATGGTTTTGTTTAGGTGCTGTTGTACCCACATTAGGTTTGCCTTCATACACGGATTTGTTTTTGTTGCCAATTTAACCATATATTTGTTGTATTTGAGTTTAAAGAAGCATAATGGATGAAAAAAAAATATGATCTTTTCAGGCTATTGTGAAGCAACAAGGTGGGGACTTCACCATTTGAAGAGGATAAACTATGCTCATGTTTCTTTTACTTATTTTTATGGACTAAACGGGTGCCCGCGCGATGCAGCGGGAAATAACCTTCGTAATCATGTTAAAGATCTATGGGTGCTTCTTGTTTCGTTTGTAATCGTGACACCATTTATTGGGATAAGTAGATTCATAGTTCTTATTTTAAACTCAATTTAATAGCGAGATACAGACGAAAACAGAACCTAACCATTGTTAATGGTTTGGTTTTGTTAGGTTTCAATTTTCAAAGGTTTAGTTTTAGTTGTCGGTGACCAAAAACCGTTAACAATGGTTTGGCTTATCAAAACTGGACGGCAAACGCTTATACGTAAAATTTTAATTTTTTAACTGAAAAGTAACTATGACAATATCATAATCAAATTAAAGAGAATTAAATGCTCGTTTTTATGGTGTAATTTAAAAAAAAAAATATTAACGTACGAAAAAGTTATGACCGTTCAAAAATTGTGGGGTATTTGAGTTAAAAATGAAATTATAAATAATAGATGGTTATAAGATGAAGGACCAAAATTATAACTAATCTTTAAATTCATAAAAGTTGATTAAAATTGAGAGGACAAGGTTGTAACTATTTTGGAGAAAAATGAAAACACGTGAGATTTAATGATAGAATGACTACTTTACCCTCATTCATTTTAGGTTGTACTACGTGTTTAAACATTTATAAATCCCTTAAAATTCATGGTCTTAATTTGCCCATGACTCCTATATTATATATAGTATAGATAGGGTATGGATAAGGACATAGGGTAACAATAACATGATAAATTATGGTTATGTTTCTTTTACTTATTTTTAGATTTTGGAAATTTTGTTAGTTTAAAATGTTGTTCTTTTGTTTTTTTATTAGTTTTATCACCCCGCCAATTACCAAATAAAAGTAGGGATGATATAAAGTTATATCATTATGACATAAAGACACTCGCCTACTAGGCGGGTATAAAACTAGTTTATATGGGTGAGGGTGGACTCGAGTGGAGAGGACCAAATAGCTTTTAACTTGAGGGGTAGGCCGGAAAAGCTTTCTTTTATTCGTTTGGGGAATTCCAATGCGGTTGAACATGGCAAAAGCTCAAGGGTGTAATGTGGTTATTATTTTCTTTTAATTTGGAATTAGTTTTTTTTTCCAGACTTGTAAGTGAATTTTTGAGAATAGTAAAGTAGTGATTATATCGAATTAGGAGGCAAGCGGGTAATAAGCTACGTTGCTCTCCCATTTTGAATTGTAAAATCCAATTTTTTAAAAACTACATTGGCTGATCTTTAAGTAATAACATTACTATGCGTGACCTGGAACTCGGCTAAGTAAAAGATTTCAAAAAATCATCTAAATGGAAATCGAGAATGTTATACATTGGTGGTAAATTTACGCTTATCACTTCGGTTCTTGGTTACGTTGGGTTATATTACATGTTCTTATTTGTTATCTCTGGTAATGAAAAGAATCTTGAATCTATTTGATAAAAATTTTATAAGGGTAGAGGTGAAATCCGAAAGATGACACTAGTCAAGTAGGGTTTGTTGTTAGCCGACGGTGATGAAGGGTTTTTTGGGAACGGTAGATGCTTTCAACAACGCTCTTTCGCAAAATGGAGATGGTGTATTGCCAATGATTTATTTTAGTTTTTATTTATTTATTTATTTATTTTTATTGCTAAACGTTTCTTTTTTTTATTGCTAAACGAGTTAAAGAGTCATTAAAGTCATTCATGGTGATACCGTGGGATTGGCATAGGATTGTTTTGACCGTTTCCAAACTTAATACTAATGGAGTCATTCCCATTAATACTTGATAAAAAAAAGGCGGGCACTGGAGAGGATACAATGTTTTGGTAATAAATCTATCTATACTATTAAAGTAATATACTTTTTAAACATATGGTATCTACCTATTGGTGTATTACTATAGTTTCTATACATATTAAGATTTCTCAAATTTTCTAACTAATTAAATAATTCAAGAACACATAATATTATTCAAAAGTAAACAATTCAATTAATATATTAATGTTAATGATTATGATATTAAATAAAATAGTAACTCCTAATTTACATGTGAAAAGTTGAATACTATTTAACTCTACATATTTTGTTCATATACATTCAAGCACAATGTTAATGGATTAGACACTTTTACATTAACGATTTTATAATCCTCTATGTCGTTTGAAATTAACCGTTATTCTTCGTATCCAGTAGACTAAGATATGTTATTCATCTTTTCCGGTAATGTTTATAATTTTCATGTTTTTCCAATTACATTATGAACATCCAATAGAAAAGCTACAACTGTGACTAAACTTAATACTCTCTGTTGTCCTGTTTTACTAATTGTTATATTTTTGTGTATTAAAATCCATCATTAAATCAAGAAAATAAGACAACATGCCATATACGTTTTTTCTGTAAACATTTATGGTGTTTCTCATTTTCATATGGTAACCTTGTTATATTATATTATATTACAAATGTCTTCAAAATCTAAGAAACGTAATTTTGTTCAATCAACCTCTTCCAATAAGAGGAGTAATTCAAACGATTAGTCATTTTAATATTCTTTATTTACCCTTCAAGTGATATAATTATGCTTTTTTTTTCATAATTGCAGCGTCAACACCAAGAGAACCCACTTAGTAACATTTCGAACGGTAATAATTTATTTATAACGCTTTAATATAGTAATATATATTTAAATTTATTTTGTTATGCTATTAACTTCAAGTTAAAGCTTACGTCAAAGGATACAATCTTACAATCTTAATAACAGAAAATGTTAAAACTTAGGTGTCAAGCCCACATTTCACCTAATTCCTAATCTCTCATCTCATTCATTTTAGCTATTCATGGGTCATCGGTTAAATTTCATTTTGTCAAATGGGTTATAACATAGTGTGGTTATATTAATTATTGAATCAAGTGCCATTTTCATACCTAAGGTTTGACCAACTACACAACTTTAGTACATTTTTTTAAATTTCTTGCAAATCAAAACATGGTGTTTCCAAAATCATGTTATTTTAGTACTTTTCGTTAACCCTGTTTGTTTTTTCCATTAAGTCTACATTAAATTAATTCACAAGTATTTTGAGAATCACAACTAAAATAACAGACCTTATTTATCTTTATCATTTGACAAAACCAGTGTAATACACGGGTTCAAAAGCTAGTAACTATAAACATGAACAAGTATTTCTACCGTGCACGCTGCGGCCGAGCGGATTAAATGCGTTGCATGTTTGAAAGCTATCACGTTTTGCGACGGGCAAGTGGAAAGAAGTCGGTTGATATCGGTTCTATTGTTATGGTGAAATTTTTGTGGCAAAAGTTTCATTACCAAAGTTGATGGACCAAAAAGTAAATATATGAAATTAAGTTGAAGGGTCAAAAAAATATATGTGTAAAAACCTTTATGTCAAAAGTCTAATAAACCAAAGTTTGTAACAAAAGTTGAGAGGCTAAAAAGGTAATTATTTGAAACTATTATGATAAAATTATAAGAAAAAAACTTTACTGTTTACCTTTTAAATGCATATATAATGCTTGTGCAATGGTTAGTTGTATATTATGTAGGAAGATTTAAACATTGATAAATAGTAAATGTGTTAGTGTAGGAAATAATGGTTTTCAATATATATATATATATACACACACACACTATATATATATATATACTGTATAGTCAAATAACAATTGATTTTTTTTGTACTATCAATTTTACAAAATGTAGCATACAGAATTAGTCAAAATAAGTAACCTAACATAATGAAATATGTTGTAACCGTCCTTTTCAATGTTGATTGACAACATATTTTTAATACATTTAACACTTAATGCCGAAATTCAACTTCGGTTGTTTTTGTTAACTTGTAATAAATAAAAGTGCAGCATAAGATGTAATAATACCACCAACCCAAATCCAATTAAATTATTTAAGTAAATGTGATGAATACTAACTATTAAAATTTAAAGTATATTGTTTAGATATTCCTATTGAAGTTATGAATTTTTAAAAATATATTATTTTTTACAGATATTAACACCGTATTAGTTTACTTTTCTCAGTACAATTGGCAACATTTTTTGGGTCCATTATAAATACTTAACCAATTCGCCTAAATCCAATTACATTATAAATTTTATATAACGTGTATGTATTTTCCGGCATAGTGCTTCGTAAGGACGACCGAAATGATAAGTTTCAATTATTTTTTGAAAATCTAATTTCTTTTGTTAAGTCCTTAAGTTCTATATTACGTGTTTGTAGTATTTGTTACCACATTATTTGTGAATATATATGCTTTTATAGGTTTTTTCATATTTATATGATTTTACATTACATTTATTTTTGTATTTAAGTTACGCACGTAATAGATATCATGTTGTCGTCCCAAAAAATATACTACAAATTATCTTGCCATTTAAATTATGTGTTTGTTAGACGATTTATATATATCCACCCGTATCGTACACGGGTCAATAGCCTAGTATCCAATATTGCTTAAGTTAGAGTTGCATAATCAGTGTTTGATTTCAAATCGACGAGGTCTATATGGTTGGGTGCGGATTGGCGTTAGAACCCAAGAAGTGGGGTTGAGGCTTCGCAATTCGAGGATCTCCATTATGAGGTTGATGACCTCCAATGGTTCGAAAAGGCTGACCATTGAATATGGGATATAGATTATAAAGATGTTTACGTTATTAAAAAAATGTTAGAAATTTCAATGATCGGATCACTCTTCCTGATGACACTTTCCCCACTAGAAGGGATCATTTTCTTCATAGGAAAACAAGTATTTTTTTTTACTGAATGGTGCTTCTAAATCGGTTTCCTATGAGACGAAGTTTGGTGGATAAAGGTTCGTATGAATTCTTTATAGTGCCTTTCTTGTGATAAACCGGCTAAATTTATCGATAAATTTATATATATATTTTTTTGAAAGAAATAGCTAGTGAAGATAGTTTGGTTGGTGATACCGATATCTATGTGGCTCGTCTTGGATTTCCCCTTATTGGCCAAAAAGTTTTGAGTGTTCGTTGCGTGGATTTAAATTGGATGCATAAAGCCAAAGGGAGTGTGATTGAGGCTATTATGATCACTTTGTGAAGAGGTAGGTCCCAGCAGAGCCCAGTTGGACCCGCAAGACTCACCTTGAACAGGGACGTCTGCGCGGTTGGAACCGCAAAACTCACCTTAAACAGGGACGTCTGCGCAATTGGACCCGCAAGACTCCTCGAAGAGACGTCTGCGCAGTTGAACTGGCAAGACTCCTGAGGGACGTCTGCGCAAAGACCAACTGGATCCGCAGGACCAACCATGCTCAGAGACGCGACGTCCTTATGCGCAGTACGCAAGCTGTTCCCGCAGGAAAAGCCTCCCAATGGTGACGTACTCCGCCTGTTCCCGCAGCTACGGATACTAGCCATCAGGGAAGGCTACCCGCGCAGCAAGGCTACACGCACAAGGCACTAACTCTCAAATAATTCAGTAATGTCACCTGAAGAGGGAATGAGCAAGCCGGGAATACTCCCGCCCAAAGCCGGGAATTCTCCCGCCCAAATGAGCCAGTCCGTACGATACTGGAGGATCTTTTGTACTGTACCTGCCAAGGTATGGACAAAAGAACTGACCAAAGCTGCGACAGCTCACTGACAACAGTACGACGGGCAGCACGCTCTAGTACTTAAAGTCACTATCAGCCGCTGCCTACTCACCAACCCCTGTCGGGGCACGTCCATAGCCTGCAGTTGGTGGAAAAGGAATAGTACACAGCCGGCCTGGTAACTATCAGCCGCTGCCTACCCACCAACCATCAGCATGGCACGTGCGTAGCCCACAATTGGTAGAACAAGAATATTATTCAGCCGGCTGTACCTGCTTGGAAACCTACCTTCGGCTATAAATACTCCAACACCTTGGAACGGTATCATCATCTCCTCTCTAGTCATTTCTCTTAATATACACTTATATTGAAGAGCAATCTAGTCTGATTCTCACGCCGGAGGGTGGTCACAAGGAGGTACCCCCCCTTCTCAGTGACGAGCTCACGGTCTGTTTTGCAGGTCATCAGAAGAGTAACCATCTTGCCGGACCTAACCCTCGTGGGAAACATCTATTTAACCCCCAGATTATCCGTAATCTGCCCGGGGTCGATTAGTGTTTCTTCATTGGCGCCATCCGTGCATAAAAGCTAGAACTTATTCTTTTTCAGTTTTTTCAAACTTCTGGAAAGATGGTTATGGTTACTCCGTTGCCAAGGCCAACGAGTGACCAAGAAATCCCGGTAACCACAACCCCAGCTACTGGGGGAACACCGGCGGGTACACAATATTTATGAACACTACCCCGGTTACCCAAGCCGGGGCAAGTGCAGTAAATTTTACGAACACTACCCCGGTTACCCGAGCCGGGGCAAGTGCAGTAAACAATCCTTCACTGGGATTCACCAATGCCCAGTTGGAGAGACAACAGACGAGGCTCCCCCGCCAAACACTCGATCAAGTTAAAGCGTGGGCCGAAGCACGTCAGAAGGAATTCCAAGCTGAGTTGGATGAACGCTTGCGTTCACTCCAACAGGCTGACGAATTCGGAAGCACTCAACAGCTCAACATGAGCAGTGAGTGCGAATACTCGGACAATGATCGGGAGGAATCCGACACCGACGCAAACCCTCGCCATAGGGCAAAAGGGAAGCGTAAGGAAACGGACTTCCAACCGAGAAGGAATTTCGGAGTCACCTTCAAACCAAGGAACGCGGGGGGAAACCCACGCGACTTCTCCAAAACCTTTAGACCAACTGCTGCAAATGCGGGAACATCCAAGTTTGCAAGGGACATTGCGGAAGCAATCGCCCCGAGAAGTGCCAAACAGATGTCCAACATCGGCACTTATGATGGTATATCTGACCCAGACGATCATTTGAACAGATTCATAGCGGGGGCAACCGTCAGCAACTGGACGGAACCCACGTGGTGTTATATGTTCCAGATGACGCTGGTTGGAGCGGCTAGAGCGTGGTTTGACCGTCTACCGGTCCACCACATCTACGATTGGGCAGACTTCCAACAGAAGTTCAGCCAACACTTCAGTCAATAAAGAAAGTACACTGAAGAGCAATGGACGATCCTCAACTGCATCCGAGAGGAAGATGAATCTTTGCTAGACTTCATCACTCGATTCAACTCAAAGAAGCTGAGTCTGGGAGCTATTAGCGAAGATCTTGTTCGCGCTGCTTTCATCCAGGGCGCGAAGGATCCAGAGCTCATCCGCACCTTAACGGGTAAAGACGGCATGCCATCCACATGGGATGCCATCATGACAGCAGCTAAACGCTTCGCGGAAACGGAAAAGCAACTGGGTAGAGATCTTCCCCAAAGCACAAACCTCTACACCCAGAAAACAAGAGAAAACAACGTCCTTACCGCCCGACTTAACAAAAAGAGGAAGCTAGGTATTTGGCAGTCAAGGGTAAACTTTGACACCTCATCCGGCTCGCACCCTCGGTTAGGCGGAAAGGACAACATGCAGTCGTCGAACCGGAACTCCAGATGGACGCCACTCACCAAAAGCGTCACCGAGATATTCGCCACTGAGAGGCTCCCATGGCCAGAGGCTCCAATTATCCGATAGCGTCCAAACGCTGATCAAAGCAAATTCTGTGACTTCCATAGGACAAGAGGCCACACCACCGAGGAATGCTTAGACTTGAAGGACATCGTCGAAGCATTTGTCAGAGATGGGACGCTCACGCACCTCGTGGCGTAATGAACGCTGAGCAGGCTAATGCGTGTTGAACCCCAGTTGGGAAAAACACGAATGAAACTGCAGCTTCAATGTTGGAGACTACATACTGCGTAAACAACGAGATTCCGAACCAAGTACATATCGGCTCGAAAGGCTCGATGACACTCCCATCCCAAGAACATGGAAGGGAGCTCAATTACACAGGCTGCATGTAGATCAATTCCAAACTTGTAAAGAAAAGGCCCAGAGCCACTTCTAATGGAAATGATTCTCCTTATCACATTGACGCTAATGATCTTACATTTATACTTATAAACTTTCCACACTGATATGCCGGTATTCACCGCATAAATAAGTGGGGAAGTAAGTCGTTGCGTGTGGACGGCGGCAAAACCCGCATAAACACAAAAAACGGCAAAAATTTCTAACAGATGAGGACAACCTTCACGCAGGTCAGTTACAGGTAAAGTTTGGTCATCCCACTAAATGAAAGTGCCGGTCCTATCCGCACAATCATGATAGAGGAAACTGAACGTTAACCTATTAACAACCGCGCGTCGAACGGTTAACTTATTCAAAACACTGATATGCCGGTATTCACCGCATAAATAAGTGGGGAAGTAAGTCGTTGCGTGTGGACAGCGGTAAAACCCGCATAAACACAAAAAAGGGCAAAAATTTCAAACAGATGACAACCTTCACGCAGGTCAGTTATAGGTAAAGTTTGGTCATCCCACTAAATGAAAGTGCCGGTCCTATCCGCACAATCATGATAGAGGAAACTGAACTTTAACCTATTGACAACCGCGCGTCGAACGGTTAACTTATTCAAAACACTGATATGTCGGTATTCACCGCGTAAATAAGTGGAGACGTCGTTGGGTGTGGACGGCGGCAAAACCCGCATAAACACAAAAAACGGCAAACCTTCACGCAGGTCAGTTATAGGTAAAGTTTGGTCATCCCACTAAATGAAAGTGACGGTCCTACCCGCACAATCATGATAGAGGAAACTGAACACTAACCTATTGACAACCGCGCGTCGAACGGTTAACTTATTCAAAACACTTGAAAAATTGCTGTTAAACTAAAGTATGCACGAGCGAATCATATATTGTTTATGCAGCAAAACAAGTGCCAAATTAAGCTATAATATGCATGAGAAAGTCATATAACGTTTATAAAGCAAGTTATCCAGTGAAATTGGCGGTCCTACCCGCACAAACATTTATATTTCATAAAAATTCAAACATTACAATGGCCGGGTATCTACCCGCCTACAGAAATATAAATCTATCCTAACGGTGGGAAGGGATCTCAAGGTTCAAACTTCAGGACCACTCCCTCCAAACCCACTTGTACCCGCACCATCAGTTGGCTGTGGCGGTTCAAGGAAAGTCTTGAGAATGGTTAGCCCATCATCAGCAGCAGCAATCTCGTTCACCTTCTCCACCACCGGATGCGGGAAGGCAGCATATTGGTTCACTGCTTGGTCATAAGCAGCTTCAGTATCCACATCATAAAGAGGGAAGTTGGAAGGCGGGATGCCCTTCTCAACAAACCCCAGACCAAGCAGAAAACCAGCCTTTTCCCCATCCTCATGGGAAGCGTTGAGGGCTGCGCTCATGGCATCGTCATAAGATGTGTTCGTGAAGATCCGATGCACAACCTACAACAAGAAAAAATACAAAGTATCAAAAACTTTTCTAAGTACAAAGAAAAGCGTAAAGATATTATGAAGCTACGCATACCTACGACAACGCTTCTCGTAGAAGCCATTCCTTGGTGATCAGAGCCTCCTGGAGGGCCACTTGAGCTTGGTTACGGGCGCGTTCGGCTTCATTTTTGTTAAGGTTGGCAAGCAACACTTCCTTAGCAGCAGCCTCTTCAACGCCCTTTAGCTTACGCTCAGTGTGGTCAAGCATACCCCTCTGATCCAAGATCTCTTGGAGCTTCTTGGCGTCTTCCATAGCCAAAGCATCATGAGTCTGCTGAAGCCTCTCTAGTTTGGCTTTAAGCTCCTTATTTTCGGCGCGCAGAGGTTCAGCAACGGCTTCAGCCTTGGTGGCCCTCTCGGTCGCGTTCCGCGCAGTTTCCTTAGCCAACCGAAGATGTTCGTTAACAGCTTGGGTAGCCTTAGAACGGGCCTCGAGCCGGGCCTGCACTTCAACCTCGAGGGCCTTGAAGGCCTTTTCCTTCTCCGCAGCAATTGCGGAAAGTCTCCTGTTCTCCTCCCGGATAGCCCGCGCCTGAGCCACTTCTTGGATACGCGCAGCCTTTAACTTGTCGTTTTCACGACAAAGCAACTCGACGCGCGGCTGCATCCGGGCAAGGAGAATCCGAAGTTCATTTGTCAGCTTACCCTCCTGGTAGCTAGACATGGCTTCCCCCAACGCGCCACTTGGGGCCGCGTGACGCGCCCACTCGACGCAGTCCACAGCCGTCCGAAGGGTTGTTCCCCGGCGGATGTTCCACCGTGGAACATACACCTCATTCGAATCCGACACTGCAAAAACAAAAAGCAGTTAGGAAAAGATGATAAAAATATAAAAAGGCCAAAATAACCCTACGCACCTGTAGGGTCGACAACAGGCCGGTAGCCGCCAAACCCATCACCCGAACCTAACGGATAACCATCTAAGAGGTCAGGCAGATGGGAAGGAGGCAGAGCTTGGCTAGAAGCCCCGAACATACCTGCTGAACCGGCAGGGGACGAGGTAGTCGCCGGTGCCGGAGGCACGGTTGAAGCCGCCGCGGTAGAGACCATCGGAGGTGAACTCACTGGAGGTGAACTCACAACCGTGGCCGCCGCTGCGGAGGAGCCCGCGGAAACAATCACCGCCGGCTCAGTGAAGGATTCCGTGAAGATCGCACTGACAGCCGGCGGGGATGATGTTACAGTTGGAACAGTTGCCTCAACAGGATGAGCAACCGAACCAATACTACAAACAGGCGTAGCCGCCTGGGTCATCGCCTCGGGTAGGTTGACCAAACCTACCGTCATGGGTCCAGAACTGCTCCTCCCCGCATCACTTTGGAATGCAGTAGCATCCACGCCTGCATGAAGACGATATTAAAAACAATGGCGGAAAGAATTGCGGGTAAGATTAATTTACACTTACGAGTTTTCTTGAGCTTGAAGGTTCTGACAGGCGGGGACGAACCCGATGGAGCCGGCCTCTTCACGCCGGTCACCGTCGTCGAACTGGGCTGCCCGGAGGTGATAGCTGTCTCAACCTCCGGAACAGTGGTCTTACCACCACCAGTGTTCCCCGCCGCCTCCTCGCTCTCGGTCTCCGAGTCAGACCGGTTGCCCTGACCAGCGGAGGCAACCTTCGCCTTGCCTTTCCCGCCAGCAGCCTTCTTCTTCCTCGCGAAGAAAGGACCATCTGCGGATTCCTCATCAGAAGATGACAAAATTAGAGGAACTCCAGCAGAGGTTTGAGCATTGAGTGGGCGAGGGTTAAATAATCCCTTACCTGGCCGCCTGGCGCTCAGAATCTCGTGGCCCGGCGGGTGGACCTCCACAAACCGATCCGCCGTTTGCTCCAAGATGGGCAACTCGTTCTCGTCGAGAGCACGAGTACCCAGCCGAGCGGGACCACCGCTCTCACGCGGTTGCAGAGCGACTGCAAATTGTTCCCCTCT
Source organism: Bidens hawaiensis (assembly GCF_021521415.1). NCBI lineage: Eukaryota > Viridiplantae > Streptophyta > Magnoliopsida > Asterales > Asteraceae > Bidens > Bidens hawaiensis. The sequence continues at coordinate 141,908 of NW_027491910.1, forward strand.
GAAAATAAACAGAAAAGCAGTTAGAAGAAAAACCCTAAATCAGCAAAAAGATATGAAGCATATCGTACGGGATAGAGTTCAAACCGTATTCGAGAACGATGGAATCTGTGGCGCCTCCGCCCCAGCATCCTTCCATACCCGGCTCATCCCAAGCATCACCATCCCAGACTCCGCAAAGCGGTAAACCGGAGTCTGGATCTGGGAGATCTTGGCGAACCATTCCGCCTCTTGGTAATTGGAGGCGTGAAGGCTAGGGAGCGCCCTCCCGTTCTTGAACGTCATCGCAATGGGGACGATGCGAGCGGAGACATAGAAAAACTCCCGCTTCCAAGAACGAAGACTGCGCTCGGTAGCGCAGATCTTCAAACCCTTGATCCGATTGACCAAGGTATACCAGCCCTGGATGCACCTCCAAGAGTAGAAGGTCATCAGGCGGTCGACGCGGGGCTCAACGCCCAGAATATGGCACACCCATTCAAAATGGCGAACCTTTGCGATCGCCATCGGGTGCACCTCCGTTAGGTGTACACAGTGTCTCTCCAAAACACGGTACACAAACTTCGTCAATGGGAACCTCAGATTCCCATAGACGAAGAATGCAGCATACACCCCTATCTTGCCCTTGGGGGCATCATACACCGTCTGGTGAGACTCAGGAAACTCAGGCTCGAAAGGCTCGAGCATGAACTTCTTGACGATGTACTGGTACAGGTCGACGGAAAGAGCACACTGGCACTCGCCAGCAGTACTCTTATCATCCTTATCAGACGCAGACATCGGATTCTCGGTGTATACTTCGAACTCCTCGACAATAGCCTCAGGATCACGAATGGAAGACATGTTTTGGAAGATGGAAAGAAGAACGATTTCAGGAGAATGCTCGACAAAAGTAGAGTATTCGCCGGAAATCGCTTAGAAGAAGAAGTGAAACTGTGAATTGAGATGCATCCTCTCCTCCCTTTATATACTCATCGCAATGAATGCGATGAATTTAATGCGGGAGAGACGGAAAAGCGCAGGTGCAATGAAACTATGACACGTGGAAAAAGCAAGCTGACAACAGCTGTCGACAAGACGTGCGCCGTAAACTTCGCGGCCACGCGCCCGAAAACTCGCGCCCACGCGCCTGAAAAAGCGTCTGGAATGACCATATACTGTCACGTCGCCATAACTTCATGCACGTCCTGAAACTGTCAGAAGAAACAGTCAGACCACGCTGATGTCCCTTCAACAGTTGGACCGTTCTTATCCTTTCACCAACTCTTCGAATTTTAAAAAGATTCAAAAGTAAGCGGGACTATGCCCCTTACCTTGGCAACCAAGTAACTATAAGACAGGTGCGGGTACAGTGTCAAGGCAAAACCCTTCACATACTTAGCACCTGCAGGGAATTGAAGCCAAGAATACCTCGGCAACCAAGTAACTATAAGACGGGTGCGGGTACAGTGTCAAGGCAAAACCCTTCACATACTTAGCACCTGCAGGGAATTGACGCCAGGAATACCTTGGAAGTAAAGTAACTATAAGACGAGTGCGGGTACAGTGTTAAGGCAAAACCCTTCACATACTTAGCACTCCGCAGGGAATTGAAACCAAGAAGGATCTTCTGGGCCATGCTTGCGGAAACGGAAATAACATCCCCGCATAGCAGGAACGTTGAGAACTAGATTGTTTGAAGCTCCAAGATGGAATTGGTTGTTTAACATAATTGATCACTATGTTCAAAACTACCAACACCTCATGGAGAATCTACACAAGTGGAACTCAACGCTCCTGACTTGCGAGGAGGTTACAGACCTACCCGCATCATATCCAAAGATCAAGCAGAAAAGTCGGGAATTTCTGCACGTGACATTAGGACTTCCGCGGGAAGAATCCCCATGGAAAACCTTAAAACTAAACCCTTTTCAAAACCCATTGCTTAAGTCCAAAAGTTCACCTCACTTATTAACAATTCATGAGAAGAAAATTGGACTGGGGGGACTTGATTAGGTAGGTCCCAGCAGAGCCCAGTTGGACCCGCAAGACTCACCTTGAACAGGGACGTCTGCGCGGTTGGAACCGCAAGACTCACCTTAAACAGGGACGTCTGCGCAATTGGACCCGCAAGACTCCTCGAAGAGACGTCTGCGCAGTTGAACTCGCAAGACTCCTGAGGGACGTCTGCGCAAAGACCAACTGGATCCGCAGGACCAACCATGCTCAGAGACGCGACGTCCTTACGCGCAGTACGCAAGCTGTTCCCGCAGGAAAAGCCTCCCAATGGTGACGTACTCCGCCTGTTCCCGCAGCTACGGATACTAGCCATCAAGGAAGGCTACCCGCGCAGCAAGGCTACACGCACAAGGCACTAACTCTCAAATAATTCAATAATGTCACCTGAAGATAGAATGAGCAAGCCGGGAATACTCCCGCCCAAAGCCGGGAGTTCTCCCGCCCAAATGAGCCAGTCCGTACGATACTGGAGGATCTTTTGTACTGTACCTGCCAAGGTATGGACAAAAGAACTGACCAAAGCTGCGACAGCTCACTGACAACAGTACGACGGGCAGCACGCTCTAGTACTTAAAGTCACTATCAGCCGCTGCCTACTCACCAACCCCTGTCGGGGCACGTCCATAGCCTGCAGTTGGTGGAAAAGGAATAGTACACAGCCGGCCTGGTAACTATCAACCGCTGCCTACCCACCAACCATCAGCATGGCACGTGCGTAGCCCACAGTTGGTAGAACAAGAATATTATTCAGCCGGCTGTACCTGCTTGGAAACCTACCTTCGGCTATAAATACTCCAACACCTTGGAACGGTATCATTATCTCCTCTCTAGTCATTTCTCTTAATATACACTTATATTCAAGAGCAATCTAGTCTGATTCTCACGCCGGAGGGTGGTCACAAGGAGGTACCCCCCCTTCTCAGTGACGAGCTCACGGTCTGTTTTGCTGGTCATCAGAAGAGTAACCATCTTGCCGGACCTAACCCTCGTGGGAAACATCTATTTAACCCCCAGATTATCCGTAATCTGCCCGGGGTCGATTAGTGTTTCTTCACTTTGCAATGGATGCTTTGGAGGATTCGTAACGAGAAGGTTTTTGATACTAATAAGCATAATACTTATCGATTTTTGATTCCATTGTTCAGTTTTCTTTCGATTGGTATGAGTTTTGGAATCGAAAGGTGAAATTGAATTAGAGTGGCTTAAAAACCATCTATTGATGATGCAACTGTTCTGTTTTCTGTCTAGTTTCTTGATAGTCGATTGTTTTATATTATTTTTACATTTTACATATAAAAAAATACAATATCAATATAACTACTCTTAGGTTGCTTTATGTATAGAATTTAAAATACATCTAATCACTTATGTCACATAATTGTCCCCGTTCAAAATCTAATCTAATCACTTATGTCACACATGCAACACGTCATTTTCCACAGCTGAGCTGTACATTGCAATTTGCTGATTAGGATCCCATATACTTTTTTTTAAACTCCTTTACACTATCACACTGATACATCTTTCCTTTTTTAACACGAATTTTAGGCCACGATTCTATTTCCATTTACGTTACGTGATTTTTTTTAAACTATTAGGCCGTTTAAAAATTCAGAAGTATTCTAGACATTTTTCTAAAAAAATTGTTACGAATAGGAAGTTCACTATGTGTAACGAATTCATTTAAACCCTAACAAAGATTTCAATAGTCCGCTAACATGCCAAACAAACTTCACTAGAGTTGCTGTTGGGTTTAATTTGCTAATCGAAGTAGCAAACTCCATACGTTGTCCTTATTGTTATATCATTGAACCCTCTAATTAAACAATCAACCATGGTGAATTAATCAAACATCAGGTTTATTGTTTCCATTATGTTTCTTGACTAAACCATCTTTGTAATCACCTCCGGATGTAGGATTTCTGTAGCCAATTGATTTAGTTTTGTTCATTGTTTGGGATTAAGTTTATGTAATCTTTTGGTTTTGTGAAACTTAACTTGTGTTTTGAAAGTTAAACAGTCCAATTGTTATATGTACTTGTATTAATATTGTTGAAATAATAAGAGGTAATTTTCTTATTATGTTTCAATTCAATTGATTATAAGGTGTTATGTTTTTATTATTATAACTTTGTTTTATTTTTTATTTTTTCTCATGTATGTGAAATATGGGAGTCTAGTTGCATGATGGGCTTAATTGGATTGACTGAATGGGCTGAAGCTTTGGCTAGATGGGCTGGAAGGAATTGGGCCCAGAATATGGAAGCATTTTTGCTCTCCAGGTTTGTTACGAGTGTTATAATAATTTTGACATTCGTTCACTTGGAGAGCCATATAAAATACTTGTTAGGGTTCATTCACCTAACATGCATACGCACATATTGTATCATTCATTCCAGTATTTTCAATTCTTCTCTCAACAGTTCTTGTAATCTAGGTTTAGGCTCATCTTGTTGTTGAACCGTTAGACTGATAGATTGAGTTGGAGAGTTTTTGATTTGTAATTTCTGCTGCGTTGTAATCAATCTGTTCGTGAAGAATAAAGTTAGTTGTTCATGGTATCCATTTTTACATGGTATCAGAGCGCTAAGGTATTCTGGATCTTGGAGATTACATTCGATTTTGATTTGAAGAATTAGGGTTTCCGTTTAAAACCCTAATTCTTGGGCGATTTGGGGCAAGTGACGATTGATGAGTCGTGGTTACTGTTTCGTCTTGATACGTAATTCTGATTGAAGGCTACATTGTTGTATTGGCGTTTACACTATGAGATCGTTCCCTTATCTTAAATTTTCTATTATTATTTTCTTGTTGGCATTAGGCCTTGGAGTTACTGGACTAGTTGGGCCAGGTTTGAAACAAGGAGAAGCATCCCCTGTAGTGTTTGAATTAATTGTGCATCATCTTGTGTGTTTTGAGTTGTGTATTGCATTCCCAACCATTACTAACCTTGATCTACCTTCTTGAAAGGCAAGAATACCGCTCTAATCTTGGTTGGTTTACTTGCGTGTGCTTGTGTGATTAATTCATTTTTTACTATATTAATTGCTTATTATCATGGGTGATGAAAATAATAATAATACTTTGGTTAGTAAATTTGAGGCTAGCGATCCTCTTTACTTGCATGCTAGCGATTCTAGTTGTCTTACTATTGTAAATATAAAATTGAAAGGAACTGAAAATTACAAAGTTTGGTCTAACGCAATGAATTTGGCGTTACAAGTTAAAAATAAAATTGGATTCATTGATGGTACTAGTATCAGGTCTATCACTGATCAAGTCTTAGCTAGACAGTGGGATAGATGTAATTCTGTGGTTTTAACATGGTTGTTAAATTCTGTATCTGATGAACTTTACTTAGGTCAAGTTTATTCTAGGTTAGCTTCAGAAGTATGGAAAGAACTTAAAGAAACTTATGATAAAGTTGATGGATCTGTGGTGTTTAACTTGTATCAACAAATTAATATGCTTAGTCAAAATAATCAACCCGTGTCTGAATATTATCACAAATTAAATGGTATGTGGAAACAATTAGATCAAATTTTACAACTACCAACTTGTACTTGTGATGCTTCAAAACAGTTTAATGATTTTAATCACTTAATAAAACTAATGCAATTCTTGATGGGTCTTGATAGTGGTTATGAATCGGTAAGAACAAATTTGTTGGTTAGAGATGAGCTTCCTACCGTTAAAGATGCTTTTGCTATAATATCTAGGGAAGAATCTCATAGAAACTCTAGTAGTAATTTTTTTAAGGGACAAACCCAAGGTGTTGGGTTTGTATCAAGATCAAATCAAAGTTTTGAAAACAAAAAAAAATACTACTAGAGGTTCTAATCAAAATGTAAAGTGTACTCACTGTAATAAAATAGGTCATAATGTTGACAAGTGTTTTGAAATAATTGGCTATCCTGCATGGATGAAGCCGAGGGGTGGTCAAGGTAAAAAGGTTGTAACTAGTAACCATGTTAGTGATAATTTAGGTACTTCTAATAATGCTCCTGTTGGTCTTACTTCTGATCAGATTGCTAGGTTATTGAGTCTGTTGGGTGATAAAACTCATGATACTCAGAGTTGTAATGTGTCAGGTATTGTTAGGCTTTGGTTTTACTCTTTCAATAGTAATAAATCTGTGTTTTGCTTTGCTAGTAGTAGTAATAGTGAGTCCAATCCATGTTGGGTTGTTGACTCAGGGGCAAACCAACATATGGTGATGTCTGATGCGAACTTGATTAATCAACTTGATGTATCTGATCTTAATATAAGGGTTAGACATCCAAATGGCACTAGTGCTGTTGTAACTAAAATTGGTAACATAAAATTGAGCAATAGTTACTTTATATGACGTGTTTGTTGTACCAGACTATTGTGTTAATTTGATATATGTTCATAAGCTTGCTAAAGATAGCAAATTAACTGTATCTTTCAATGAGAATAATTGTTACATTCAGGATTCTGTAACAAAGAGTGTCCTAGTGACTGGTAGCCAACTTGATGGGCTATACATTTGTGGTAATTCCTCTTTGACTGAAAAGGTGTGTTTTAGTAGTCATAATAGTGTAAACTTGTGGCATGCTAGATTAGGGCATCCATCTGATATTGTTCTGAAAGTCTTAAAAGATACATTAAAATTGTCTAAATTTGAGAATAATATTCCGTGTGAAGTTTGTCACAGGGCAAAGCAACAAAGAGAACCTTTTCCCTTAAGTGATCATATCACTAAAGCTTTAGGAGAATTAATTCATCTAGATGTATGGGGTCCTTATAGGATCCCAAGTAGAGAAGGATTTCGTTTTTTTCTTACCGTAGTTGATGATTACTCTAGGGCTGTATGGGTTTTCTTAATGAAACATAAAGATGAGGTATTTTCACATATAAAAAAGTTTTACCAATATGATAAAGAATCAATTTGATAAAAATATAAAAGTTTTCAGAAGTGATAACGGTTCTAAATTTGTTAATAATCAAATGAGCAAATTCTGCATTGATAATGGTATTAATCATCAAACAACATGTGTCCATACTCCTCAATAAAATGGTATTGTTGAGAGGAAGCATAGACACTTGTTGAATGTTGCTAGAGCTTTATTATTTCAAAGTGGAATTCCTTTAAAGTTTTGGTCTGTGTGTATATTGACTGCTGCTTATTTGATTAACAGGACACCATCTTCTATGTTGAATGGTAAATCTCCTTATGAATTAATTTATGATTTTAAACCTGTGTTAGATCATCTAAGATTGTTTGGGTGTCTTTGTTTTAGTACTGTGTTAATAAAACTGATAAGTTTAGCAGTAATTTTGAAAAATGTGTTTTCATTGGTTATTCAAATCAAAAGAAAGGATATAAATTGTGGAGTTTAGAAAAGAAACAGATTTTGTTTTCAAGAGATGTAAAATTTTATGAGACAATTTTTCCTTTCAAAGATAATTCTATACTAAAGGATATCAATGAAAATAATTTTGGTGTTACACATTTAAACTTTTTTGATTTGTATGATTCTTCTATACCCAATCAGTCTAGAGATGATCTAATTCCCAATAATGAGAATCATAATAATGACTTATCTCCTCACGGGTTTGAGCAAACCAGTGGGCTAAGGTTTGGTTCTAGGTCTGGTACTACTGTTGATAAGGCTGGACATCAGCATACTAGTGGATCAAGGTCTAGAATCATTGAAGATAGGGCTGAAAATCAGCTAACCAATGGTTCTGGAATTGATGTTGCTATTGATAGTGCTGAATATCAGCAAACCAGTGGTATTGAATCTTAAGCTGGTAGGGTTCAGGGTGAGGAAGATATATATGAACATGAATATAATTTTGAGGGAAATGACATTAGAGAACAAGTCCCTACTGTTCCTAGAAGATCTACAAGAAATGCATCTTTTCCAAAAACTTTAAATGATTACATTATTGAAGGAAAAGTAAAGTATGGTTTAAAGAAAGTAGTAAATTACTTAAATTTTTGTGTCTATGTTAAGTAAAAGTGTTGAGCCCAAGAATTTTTTTAGGCTGCTACTGATCCAAACTGGTTCATTGCTATGAATGATGAGATTGAAGCTCTTCATAGGAATGATACCTGGGATTTAGTTGATTTACCACCTAATAGGAAAACCATAGGGTGTAAATGGGTTTTCAAAATAAAATATAAATCAAATGTTGAAATAGAAAGACTTAAAGCCAGGCTAGTTGCCAAGGGTTTTAGTCAAAAGGAAGGAATATATTTTTTTGAGACTTTTTCACCTGTTGTTAAAATGATAACTGTTAGGTGTGTTCTAACTGTGGCTGTTCAAAATGATTGGACGTTGTATCAGTTAGATATTAATAATGCCTTCTTATATGGTGATTTAAATGAAGATGTTTATATGGACTTACCAGAAGGTTATTTTTCTTAAAATGAGTCAAGAGTTTGTAAATTGAAAAAATCTCTCTATGGGCTTAAACAAGCTCCTAGGATGTGGAATGAAAAACTTGTAAATGTGTTGACTGAATTAGGTTTTGTACAAAGTATGTGCGACTATTCAATGTTTGTTATGTGTAATAATTCGGTGTTTATTGTTTTACTTGTGTATGTAGATGATATTGTAGTAACCGGAAATTGTGAAAAGGAAATAATAAAGGTCAAAGAATTTCTTAAAACAAAATTTATGATTAAAGACCTTGGTGAACAAAAATACTTTCTAGGTATTGAAGTTATTAGGTCTGAGATTGGTTTGTGTTTGTCTCAAAGAAAATATTGTTTAGACTTACTTGCTGAGTATGGTATGACAGGATGCAAACCAGTAAGTAATCCAATTGAGCAACATTTCATTATTTCAAATTTGACAAAAAGCAATGATCACGTGTTGAAAAATATCGCGGGTTATCAGAAGCTTGTTGGCAAATTGATTTATTTGTCACACACTAGGCCTGATATTGCATATACTGTGCATTATTTGAGTCAGTACATGCATTGTCCTTGTGATTCACATTTACATATTACTATGAGACTCCTTAGGTATTTGAAAGGGTCACCTAGTAAAGGTGTCTTATTTAGCAAAAGTGATAAACTTGAGATAAGTACATATTCTGACTCTGATTGGGCAAAGTGTTTAGTGACGAGGAAATCTGTTACTGGTTTTTGTTTGTTTCTGGGAAATTGTTTAATTTCTTGGAAAAGTAAAAAACAATATGTTGTGGCTAGGTCTTCTGCTGAGGCAGAGTATAGGGCTATGTGCTCTGCCACATGTGAGATTATATGGGTTAAAAATTTGTTGAGTGAACTTAATATAAATATAAATTTACCTATAAGTTTGTACTGTGACAACACTGCTGCAATTTCTATTGCAGCCAATCCTGTATTTCATGACAGAACTAAACATTTTGAGCTTGACTTGTTTTTTCTAAGGGGAAAAATTGCAAAAGGTATTCTTAAAACAGTGGACATACAGTCTAAGCATCAAGTGGCTGATGTGTTCACAAAAGGTTTGCTAATAAATCAACATGCTGAGATGTGCAAGCTGTTACATATGTATGACATGTTTGGCTATTGAATTGAGGGAGGGTGTTGAAATAATAAGAGGTAATTTTCTTATTATGTTTCAATTCAATTGATTATAAGGTGTTATGTTTTTATTATTATAACTTTGTTTTATTTTTTATTTTTTCTCATGTATGTGAAATGTGGGAGTCTGGTTGCATGATGGGCTTAATTGGATGGACTGAATGGGCTGGAGCTTTGGCTAGATGGGTTGGAAGGAATTGGGCCCAGAATATGGAAGCATTTTTGCTCTCCAGGTTTGTTACGAGTGTTATAATAATTTTGACATTCGTTCACTTGGAGAGCCATATAAAATACTTGTTAGGGTTCATTCACCTAACATACATACGCACATATTGTACCATTCATTCCAGTATTTTCAATTCTTCTCTCAATAGTTCTTGTAATCTAGGTTTAGGTTCATCTTGTTGTTGAACCGTTAGACTGATAGATTGAGTTGGAGAGTTTTTGATTTGTAATTTCTGCTGTGTTGTAATTAATCTGTTCGTGAAGAATAAAGTTAGTTGTTCATGGTATCCATTTTTACAAATATCATATCGTTCGTAATTAGTACTTCATGAAAAGGTATTAGATTGACAAATTGTTATTAGATTGGTGATTTTGTAATAGAACCCATTAAGCCCAGATTATTAATTATCACTTAAAATCAATTCACGTATAGAGTCTCCATTAAGGATGCGCCAACGAACAATACTAGGTCATTAGTACTTCATGAAAAGGTCTAAAACTACTAAATTAAATAATGAAGTTTACCAGCACTTTTCATTGATTCTCTGTGGATTTGACACCTTACTGCCTTTGCTGGTGAAGGTAATTATTAAATGCTTTTTATTGTCCTTTCGACATCGATCAATTTCATGGCTCTTTTGTAGATTTTGTAAAAAGAAATACTGATGCATGTGTTGTATATATACATATATGTGGGTGTCAGAAAACAATATAATTTTCTAATATTTTTAGACATTTTCCAATAGTTCACCAGACCTCCAACAATCAACAAATCAAACTTATGCTCATGAGATTACTAATAGACTCACTATTCATGGTTCATGCACGAACAGTTTGATGTTCTCGTGACAGTATGTGGCTTATTCTCCATCACCTCTCGCGATGTATGATGTATAACAAACGCCCTTAGTTAAAGGAAAATTGTGGTTTTCCTTTTCTAGAAAAAGAAGAAGCATAATTACAATATTTAAAAAAAATGTATTCAAAATAATTAATTAAGTTTCTATCATGTGGTTAATTGTATTCCATGCACTTAATTGCTTTCTATATAGCACTATTTTTTAATAAATAAAAAGGGAGCACTATTTTTTAATAAATAAAAAGGGATTACGCATCTTCATAAACATAAAAATGTACAACATAAAAACGAAAACTGTGACAAATAAGCATAATCACGTTAATTGATTCAGAAATGATTAGATCCTAGTCTTTTTCAATAAACATGAAACTTTTGATATTGTTATATATATTAATCTCCTAATCTACACTTTAGTTACACAATGCCACTTGACCAAAGACATTAATATTTTTTAAAAATTCTTTTAACACAATCCTATTATCACTATTATTAGAGTGATGTGTAATTAATAAATGGAGACAAACATGCTTTCGTCATGATTAAATCAAATAATCATGAGAAACCCCATATGGATTGTCTATGTGTGTGTTTTCAATAGGAATGTATATGTATTTTAAAATGTATTTTATGAATCAACATTTTGGTGCCAACAAATCAAACTTTTAAAAAACCTTCTTATAAACCAATTTTGTTTTGTAGCTTACCGCAAAATTACTTATGAATATTTGACCAAACATACATGTGCCCTTGTCTATAAAACAAAGATGGGGAGCATGTTGGGTCTTAGATGGATTATACTAATGATGTTGTTTCAAATAAATGGCGTCTTTATAAAGTTACTATATTGATAAAACTTTTATGATGATATATAACAATTTGATTTACCTGTCTTATTTTAATACTGATATTATTCTTGTTAGTTTGTATAATTGTGTTTTGTGTACGTAATGCACATTAGTGTGGGAAAATTTCCCTGAGTCAGGTTTAGAACCTGAAACCATAAGATCCTAAACATTAACCATCATTCATATGCCATTAGATCAGAAGGCCAACTACTGTTTGTAAATCATTAAAACTAATTTCTATGTTACAAATATTCTTCTCTTCTTATCATATCTCACATCACAAACATAGTTTTTGTTCTATTATAGCAGCCTTTTGATGTTCTATCTTCCACACATTATTTTGCAGCCTTTGGTGTTCATAGGTGGTCTTTTGTGATGTAAAAGTGTTGTTATAATTTTGAAATGCAAACATTTTATTAAAACAGATGAGCGAGCAAGGCCCAACGTCCCCAAAGAGTTAGGAATTGAGAGTCCAACAAGCTACTTTAGGATCACAGCACCACTTACTATGATAGTAATATTATTACGAATTCGTTAACTAGTATTTCTTAAGACTTAAAAGTAAACTTTATTTAGGATTTTATATAAAGAAAAATAGTCAATAAATATCTGAAAGAATCGCTGCAAGTGATGCTATGGTTGTAACCTATTTGGTGTTATGCTAGAGCGGTCTATTACTGGGGCGATACACATGTTGAGAAGTTTGATGGAATGTTTAGGGAAAGGAAGCTATATTTGTATATGGTATTGATTGAACTTGAAAAGGCTTATGATAGTGTATCTCAGTAGTGATTTGGGACAATTCTGACGTAAGAGGGATTTTGGGAGGTATATAGATACAACTAGGGCATGTATGGTAGTGCTAAGACAAGCATGCAGGTACTGGTTGGGGGATATCGACTTCTTCCTTGTGTACTCAAGGCCGTGCCTTGAGTTTGTTAATTTCTTTTGCAATAGTCTTGAATGAGTTGCATGCCAAAGTCAACCAAGAAAGCAATTTAGTAGTTGTAGGATCTGAGATCTACATGTTTTTATGTGAAATCAATTTGATAAACAATAAGGTGAGGAGATGGGTGTGCGTTGATAGAATGGTAACAATAATGATAGATCTAGATATATCTAACAAGACCAAGAAGAAAATATGAATGAATACAGTTTTATTATCATAGATTCATTCAACCTCCATAAATTTTCTATCCATGGAGTATTGTTACATCATGAAGATAGGTACAGACACACACCTCCTATGAAAGAGGTCACCATCTATTTATAGCATAAGACTCACAAACCCTAACTTCTATCAAACAACTAATAATCAAACAGTAGTTTGTATTTTCCATCAGTTGTAGCCGGGTCTTATGTCTTCATCTTTCATGGTCTTGTTAGCAGTGGTTTGTTACAGTGGTATTGTTAAAATCATTGTATTTTTGTAACAAATAATAATTATTTTCAACATTCCAAATCTGTAACAAAATTGGTGAAAACTCAATTTTCAATAATCTCCCCCTATTTGGTAAGATGAAAAATGCATTTGTAGCAATACAATGATATATGATATAACAAGGAGATGATGTTCCCTTCACTGCAACATGTCTTTATTAGAAGGTTATATATTCCACTTTTTCGACCCCAAAGCAATCTTCTAGCAATCCTATGTCTTCCATTTAATTTATCCCCCTAAGAACAAACATTGTCTTCTTTTGATTCTTGCCCAAGGAATCTAAAAGAGTCTTATGTACCTAACCCCAAAGGACTTTTATGAACATAGGGTGTCAATCCAAGTGCCGTAAGAACTTTTTGACATGCAACAGAGGGTTCAATGATAGATGAAAGACCATAAGATAACCATCAAACTGCTTCAGAGTTTTAATCTTGTGTAATAACCTTCAACTCGATTTTTATCCAAAGGATTTTGTTTTTAATCTCCATAGAGGTTTGTCTTTCCATGTGAATCGAGTTATAGCAGCCACTGTTTTGACTTTTTGAAGTACATTCTCCCCCATAATTTGTTAATTAAAAATAACCAATTGAATGTACTCGCCTTCAAATAATTTCGAGATATTCAAAGGATTTACATTCATGCTCAAGGAACTTTTGAAGTAGTTATTGTAACTACTGAACACAGAACGTATTAGACCAAGTACATTTTTCCCTTCAATTGGTTAATCATGTCTTTTTTAAAGAAAATTACTGATTGAATGTACTTGAATTGAAACCGCATACAAACAGATCCAAGAGCTTTGTTATAGCTATTTTTAAAGCTACTGAATTTGTAATAACTGACAAAGTGATAAACTAATGAACTTTCTTCAAACTACTGATGAACTTTGGCTGAAACCACAATTGTGTTTCATGAACATCTAAGATATGAAGAACTGATGAGATCTCTGAAAACAAACGAAAGTTTATCAAACACCTGTTATGAACTCTCAGAGAACTGATGAGCAACAACTGATGAATTTTAATCTTCAAACAACTATTATAGATAAGATTTTTGTCACCAAATAGATGATATATTGATTTATCAGCTAAACATGTAACAAACAACTTATTAGATCTCACACAACTGATGTAACTTGCTGATTTGGAACAACATTTTATAGATTTTAACCCTAACTGTTGATCCAAGTCAAGAAAAACTGTTGTATAGCAACTGTCAAAGAACTGATCTTGAAACAACTGATGAATTAGAACCAGTGTTGCCTTCAAAACAACTGACCTTTGAGATTTAAATTGTTGATCAGATCCACATGACAAACTGCTGATAGTTCCTTTCAAACAACTGATTTTAGAGCAAAGGCGCTAATAAGTTATTTTGAAATTATTGATCATATCCAACTTTCTGAAACTACTGATTGCAAACAACTGGTAGTAAACTGCTGATTTATGATGACAAAGTGCTGATCCTTTTTGAAACTGCTGATGTGAAACAACTGATAAGCAACTGTTTAGAGAAACTGCTGATCGTACCAAACTGCTGATTTTATAACTACTGCTGACTTTACGAAACTGCTAATGAGTTTTAAAACAGCAGGTTGAGAACATCAGCTGGTGTCTTATTGAAACAACTGATTTTTCAATTAGTTGTTTATCACAACAGATGAAACAATTCGTTTTTCTTCAAAACTTTTCATCGAACACCTGGTGTGCAACTTTCAATCAATAATTTCCTAATTAAACTGGGACCAATAACGTTTCCCAAACGCAAGTATTCATCGAGAAGAAGTAGAACCAATGATATCTTCACTTTTACTACAATTTTTTGAGAATTTGACGAGAGAACTACCTAATTCCTTGAGTGTTGAGATGATGTTATTTACTTCTATGTGCTGTTGAGAAGCCATTTGCTAGATATTTGCACATCTTCTTTCATTGATACACATCTTATAATCTTATTGATTTGAAGACATTACATCGACCATTTTTAACGAATATCATCACAACGGAAGTTTTTCGTTTACATCTCTAGTTGATACCAATTGTATTTTATTTCACCACAGGTTTCGAGAAAGGTTGAACGAACGATTGTTAGATTGATTGATTCAGATCCAGGCTCTGATACCACTTGTAGGATCTTAGATCTACTTGTTTTTATGTGAAATTATTTTAATAGAATAGTAACAATAATGATAGATCCGGATAGATCTAACAAGATAAAGAAGAAAAATATGAATGAAATGCAATTTTATTATTACGGATTCATTCAACATCCATAGATTTTGTATCCATGGAGTATTGTTACACCATTAACATAGGTACAAGCACACACCTCCTATGAAGGAGGTCACTATCTATTTATAGTACAACTCACAAGCCCTAACTTCTATCAAACAACTAGTAAACGATAAAACAGTAGTTTGTATTTTCCATTAGTTGTAGCCGGGTCTTGAGTCTTCATTTTTCATGGCCTTGTTAATAATGGCTTGTTGCAATGGTATTGTTAAAATATTTATACTTTTATAACAAGTAATAATCATTTTCATCATTCTAAATCTTTAACAACATTGGTGAAAACTCAATTTTCAACAGTAGTGAATGCTTTTTCCAGATGGTATTGTGTTGGTGGCGTATAATAGCTAGAACGTAAATGAAAGGTTAGAAAATTCAAGGATAGCCTTAGGGCACAAAGGCTTACGCATAAGTTGATCTAAAACCAAGTGCCTAAACTATAACTATAGTTGTGCAAACGATGTGATGAGGATGATACTCAAATAACTATTGAAGGCCAAGTTATCCCTCAGACAACCAAGTCTAAGTATTAAGGAGTTGTTCATTTAGAGTGAGATGGAAATTGACAATGATGCAGCGCATCGCATTCAGGTGGAGGGCCGTTGTATTAGTTTTGTGTGATAAAAGGTTCACAACAAGATTAAATGAGAAAATTTATAGGGTTGCAAGCTGCCCAATTATGTTATACAAAATCGATTGTTGGACTATGAAGAATTCATAAATGTACAAGTTGGATGCAATAGGGATTAGGATGCTAAAGTGGATGTATGGAGACACAAGGCTGTACTAGATAAGGGGTCACCTTTTCAACATAAATTGTGGGTTGCACGCATTTTGGAAAAGATAAGTAATGGGAGATTACGATGGTTTGGTCATACGTATGGGAGATAATTGAGGACCCATACGCATGGGAGATAAATGATACATGTGTAAAAAGTGTGGAAACTCTCAATATGAAAAGGGAGAAGAGAGGAGATGGCAATATGTGAATTCAAAGTGAAAAAGGATGAAGATATTAGACATGATCTGTTAGACTTGCATCTCTTCGATGACATAATCAGTTATTGGATTTATTTGAGACCCTGGATAAATGTTTGAGATTTTAGGGATATGTACAACGTATAGATTTTAGGCTTACTTTTGCGAGCAATTATTTTCTTACTGTTTCGTGGCACTGCTTAGGAGTTTCAAGGGCGTATAAACATAAGACGAAGGTCATGTTTCTTATTTCTAAAGGCATTAGTTACATTATAGATGAATTCGTTCATTTTTCTATCATCTTGTTTCTTTTCTATATTACTACGGTTATTATTGTTTTTACTTTTATCACAATTTATTAGGATCCGTACACCACTTTTAGTAGTATTTATCGTTTCTTCAAATCACACACGTAAGAGCATTCCCATCCCCTCCATCATTTTTAAATCTAAAACTACACTAAAAAACACTATATTTTCTTTCTTCTTTTAATTAAATAATACCTTTTTATACCTTTATCATTACTCTTTCTCTCTCTTTCACTTACAACCACTTTTAACAAATATTAAAAAATTATATGGGGTGAACGATATCTTTTCAAATATCCAGAAAAATTATTGTTTTTTCTCTCTCATCTACACACAACATACTAAACCACTCCTAAGTTATAAAAAACCCACTCACAAAATTTGATGGTTAGAATATGAATTCTCTAAGTCTATGTAAGATTGCATGGATAGTAATTACAGTCACATATGTGGTATAGTGTTTGCAAATTAAGCTTGATATTTTCGTTTTAATACATTTTGATTTTTTTTTCTTCTGGAAAAATCAAATTAAGTAATGCTAATTTTTTTCAGGCTGCTAAATGAACTTTTTACCTTTAATTTACAACAAATAATATATCCTTAGTACAAATTCATGTAACAGAAACCTTTGTTACATGAATTTGTATTAAGGGTATGTAGTTATAACGATTGAAGTAGTAGTTATACACGTGAGGATCACACAAGCATGTATATAAAATCCAATTTCTCTCTGTTGAATATTTCGTATATGATAGGTGTTTACTAGTACATTTCAACTTTGAATTCAAACCACAGAACGATTTAAATCTCCTTTATGGTTTCCTCTCATTCTTTCTCCCTAATAAATTAAAATACTTATTTTACATCTACGTACACATAATATAAATCAACATGTGATTTTATCCAGTAACAAACACCTTTAACCTTAACCGAACAAAACCGATCCAACTTTAATGATATGCAACATTAACGAACGAGAAAACTAAGTTGAAAAACAACACAACAGCTGGTAGTAGCAACTAGCAACACTCAACATGTGCTCTTTATCGATGTATGTTTTTTTGGGTGATTTTTGTTGCTTTAAGTAATTGGGTTTCATGATTGAGTGAATTGGTTGCACATTTTGAGCTTGATAATTTAACATGCATCCCCCTTTGTTTGCATAGAAAATCTTTTTGGTCAAAACTGTTGGATCTCCCGACATCTTGTTATGAATTGACATTTATTTTAATTAATTTAACTTTAGAATTTGAATAAAAATGATGTAGTGAGGTAAAGGACTAATTTAATTCATAAACTTAAACTTGCTATCATTTACTTTAAAGTTGGATAAGGTGTAGTAGAAGCAACAAACAATAATGTATTTGAATCTTGGACCCAATCAACATTGACATAAGTAATGTTACATTTGTAATTTAGTTTACCGTTATTTCAAGCAACACCATAAATATCTTACTATTAAGTCATCAACCAATCATACTCTAGATACCAAATGATTGTCTTATCTTTTTTTTTTAATTTTTTTTTACATATAACTTTATTTAATAAAAAATACGAATAAAACCATATAACATTAGACTTTCTAGCATATTCACCAAAATAGGAAATGAAATTGCAAAATATTGGACAAAGATTTGTGGCATCAAACCATCATGTTCTCATGGAACCATGATTCCAGTAATATCATGTCCAATCCAAAACAAGGGTATTTGATGAGGTCTGGGATGTCACATGGGTTGGTGTTTGTTGACATTAGATCTAGATCACCCAATCAAGGGAGGGGTGGACTTTGGGAAACAATTGGATTAAACACAACAATGGTTCCTCAACCATACATGTCTTGTCATGATCACCTTCTACTTTTACAAAATGATGACATGGACACTAATCTCTACAGTTTCCATTTTCCCAATTTTTTTCCATCCGCTTTTCTAAATATGACGTTCTAAGTTTGTATCTAAAAGGTGATAAATCTTGACAACTTATTAGTCAGATTAATTTGTGTAACAAGCAAGCAATGATGTATATTACAATCCTTTTTTTATCATTGCTCTTTCCTTCTCTTAATCCTATCACAGGCCATAATCTTAGAATGAGGTAGAAGGATATAACAATAATAATCGTCTTATCAAACACTATCAATTAGAGTTGTCAGTGTCGTCTTACAGGAGGGGCAGGAGGACGGTAACTTCCGGCCCGATCACCCCGATAGGCCCAAAATCTTTCAAAAAAGGTTTTACATATATGTATTTTTTTCTTTTAAAAAAAATATGTATTTTTAATGTTAAAATTAGTTAATTACTCAATTCATTTAAGCTCATCTTTATGAAAAAGAATTTTGCACAACTAAAATCATAATCCAAGCATATTTTAAAATTTAAAAGTTTTGTGGCACTTTTGCATAAGTCTCAAAATTTTCTTGTATTAAGCTAAAAAATTTTAACGATTCTTGGAGACGGCCCTATGAGTTGTAATGACCTTTTTTTTCCCCCAAAATCTTAAACTTTGTTTTAGCAAATTGGAAAAGTTGCAAGGATTTTTTAAAGTAAATAACTAATTTAAGTATTAATACCACAACAATCACTGTTTAAGTTTATATCGTTCCTTATTTTAAGAATTTTCTTTGTGCTCTAGTAAAAGAGGGACCATTTGACAATAATTTTTTATTTTATCACTTCTTGTTCCCAACTAGTTACTTAGGTTGTAAACAAACACAATATTTTGTAAATCTTTCAAAGAGCATTATCCATTGATTTATTTAAACGAATAAACAAGAACACTTGTCTTGTTCAAAGAAGTGAAGAACATTTATGTATGCAAGACTTTGTTTGTGTTTTTATTAAGGACCCAAAAAGATAAAAGAGGCATGTGGAGAGGACGATGGATAAGCAAGAGAAACTTCTAATTATTCAAGGTCATCTTATATAAACTTTTTTTAGATCTGAAGGAAGCATTAAGTTTTAATTGAAACTTTTTTTTTCGACATCAATTTCTAGATTATCTAGAATAAACTTACCAAAACATGTATTATGCATAATTTGAATCCCCAACATTTTGGTTGGGAGAGACGCACCTTAACCACGAGGATATCTGTTAGGTTTCGTAGGGCTTTTGGTGTAGGCCCGGTTTATTATTTGAAGTCCAAAGGGCAGAAGGGTGTAGGGTGGCCAGACCGAAGCCCGGCCCAGTTTTAAATTTCTTGCTTAATAAGTTATAAACCCTAGATTAATCTCTATATATTTGATGCTATGTACTTGTAATCTCTTGTCACTCAATAAAGAAATACCTAGTTGCCACCCGTGGACGTAGGTCAGTTTGACCGAACCACGTTAAATCCTCGTGTTCTTTTATTGCTTTCGCGTGTGTGTTCGGTTCGTGTGTGCGTTTAATCCTAACAAGTGGTATCAAGAGCTTAGGTTTTTTACACACGAAACCATCCAGCCGCCGCACCAAGAGTCGGAGCTAGGGTTCCGCCACGATACCAGTAGCCACTGTCAGTTTTGTTGCGTCGTCGCAGAAGGGTAATCGCCGGCTAGAGTCGCTGTCAGGGTTTACGACGCAGCCGCTGTTTTGCCGCGCCGTCGCCTTCTGATTCTTGCCGCCACAGCAGCTGGCTGTAGCACTCGTTGTAGCTGTTTGGGTTCTGTTGGAAAGCAATTAATTTTAACCGCCAGTTGCGTCTTGCCATCTTGTGAGTATTGATTATATAAAATTGCATCTGTGTAATCTCTTTTTATTTATCATGTGCCATTCAAGAAGAAGAAGGGAAGGAAGCTTTGTTTTGGTTTTGTCTTTTATGAGTCTCATAAACCAAATCAAAAGGGTGAAGGTATAACTTGCTTTTCTTTAGTCAACGCAGAAGGCAATAAATTGTCATAGTGGGCTAAGTAAATCATTTATTATTTCTCTTTTGGGCTATTTTAAATTGGGCCGTGATTACAAGGGCAGGAGCCCAGTTTGTGTGGCTAGAATCATTGGATGCAAGTTTTTTGTTCAGTTTGTTAATTGTGCGAGCCGAAAACGTTTGAATCAAGATCCTATTATTTGAAGAACCGTTGTCAAGTCAGAAGAATTTTTTTTAAAGAAACGGATAACCAGTGCCAACCACGTTTGTCAGGTTTTATCGTTTCGGTTTACAGTTTCAGTTTCTGATTTACAAGTTCGTTATTCCGTTGCGTTTAAACAGGTTGATTTTTTAACATAGTTCAGTAGAACTGTCGTTAAGTTCAGGCCCGTGCCATTGCTGTGTCTGTCTCTGTTTTTATCCAGATTTTCGTTTTAGTCATTGTAATGGCAGAAGACGGAAAGGTTTCGATACAGAAGTTTGATGGACAGAAATTTGGTTGGTGGAAGATGCAGATAGAAGCGCTACTTTGTCAGAAAGATTTAGATGTGGTGCTTGAGGATGAAAAACCAGAAAAGATGTCAGAAGCAGATTGGAAGAAGTTAGACAAGAAAGCTAGGGCTTGTATTACATTGTCGTCGTCGGAAGATGTGGCGTTTAACGTCATGAAAGAAACCACAGTGCGTGGTATGATGGAGGCACTATCCAACATGTATGAGAAGCCTTCGATAGCAAATAAGGTCTATCTTATTCGAGAGCTAGTGACAACAAGAATGAAAGAGGGTGGTTCAGTTACAACGCATATCAATAATCTTAATTCAATCCTGTCCCACTTAGTGTTAGTTGACATTAAGTTTGATGATGAAGTTCATGGCCTATTGTTATTATCCTTTTTACCAGACAGTTGGTCGCAAACAGTGACTGCGGTTTGTAATTTGTCTACAAAAATTACCTTTGATGGGATTCAGGACCTGATTCTGGGAGAAGATTCAAGACGCAGAAGTTCAGGTGAATCATCAGGCAATATGTTAGTCACAGAAGGCAGAGGTAGGGGAAAACAGCGAGGCAGTGGGAGTAGGAAGAGGAGTCAGTCTAAGACTCGTAAAGATATTGAATGCTGGGGTTTTAAAGAGAAGGGACACTTCAGGAATCAGTGTCCGAATGGTAAGAAAGAGGTGAACGTTACAGAAGACGACACATATGACGGGGGTCAATAGTGATGAGGCTTTAGTTTGCAGTGTTGAGAGTAACGTTGATGCTTGGGTGATGGATTCTGGTGCATCGTTTCATGCCACTCACTGTAGTGAAACGATGAAGAATCTTAAGTTTGGGGATTTTGGAAAGGTTCGACTTGTGAACGATGATATTTTAGAGGTTACGGGTATGGGAGATGTTGATTTGATAACTTCAGCCGGTAGTTCTTGGACTTTGAAAGACGTGAGGGTTATTCCAAGTTTGAAGAAATGTTTGATTTCTGTTAGGCAGTTGGATGACCAGGGGCACGATGTTAAGTTCGGGAATGGGCAGTGGAAGGTAGTCAAAGGGAATCTCGTGGTTGCTCGTGGCAAGAAAATGGGTTCGTTGTATATGGTCGATATGTCACCAAAAGGAGTGGATCCAGTTTTGGTGAAAAACAAAATCCGGTTCACAGAATCTCGTGGGCAGAAGAAGGTTCGTTTTGCAAGTAGCAAACCTAGAGCCAAAGTGAAGATTCACTACGAACGAGCTAGGAAGGTTAAATCAGTTTGGGAACATCGTGACAGTGGGAGCACAGGTCGTGTTTCAGTTACAGTTTCAGGTCGACCGTGGATTAAGAAAGCCAGTATTCCAGCTGTAAAAGTCTCTCCAATGAATTACTTGCTGAATATGGAGAGTGTTTGTTCTCAGGTTATCTCAGGATCCGGTAGTTCATTACAGTGGGAGCCGGTAGGGACAGAGAACGGGTCAGGGGCAGTTTTAGCCGTGACTGACGTGTTGGAGCTCCGGGGAGCTTCAACGAGCCTTCAGGTTAATTGATGAGAAGGCGGTGGCAACTAGAAAAAGTTTAATGTTCATATTACAGAAGTACGATCAGGAATGCAGACGAGAATGCTCAAGGACTCAGAATGGGAGATTGTTGGGTTCTGTAGGCCTTTTGGTGTAGGCCCGGTTTATTATTTGAAGTCCAAAGGCAGAAGGGTGTAGGGTGGCCAGACCGAAGCCCGACCCGGTTTTAGATTTCTTGCTTAATAAGTTATAAACCCTAGATCAATCTCTATATATTTGATGCTATGTACTTGTAATCTCTTGTCACTCAATAAAGAAATACCTAGTTGTCACCCGTGGACGTAGGTCAGTTTAGACCGAACCACGTTAAATCCTCGTGTTCGTTTATTGCTTTCGCGTGTGTGTTCGATTCGTGTGTGCGTTTAATCCTAACAATATCCTCTTAAGAACCATAAACAATGCCAAACATTTTTGCAATCAAAATGCAACAATTTCTAAACTAAAGCACAACAATTTCTACGGTTTGTTGTTTCACATCATATGAGTGCAACACTATCTAACGTCTACTACAACAGTTTATTTTATTGTATGTTGAAATACATCAGTGTATACATTTTTCCAGTTAAAGCAACACTTCTTAGTTCTTATAGATCCTATGTACCATAACCATAATAACATTTCCTAGATAATATCATTTGTAGTTGTTGCTACATTTCTTGGCAGATCAGATTTTGTTGTTGACTTATTATCCTTATTGGATGAGTAATTTTTGAACACGCAAGAGCAAACTGGGCCAGGTTTGTTAGATAATGTTGTTGTTGTTGTTGTTGTTGTTATGTTATGAAATTCTTGAAAAAAAGGATAAATCGAAATATAGTTGCTACACCAAAACTAAGCGCAAAGAACCAACCAGACTGACCTAGTGGATAAATTAGGAATACAGAAACAAAAACGGTAACTAGACCAGAGAATGCGATTGCATTATAAGGTCGCAATTGAACAGATCGAGCAAGTTCGATTTGACGTAAGATGAAACCTGATGTGCTAAAAGTAGTTTAATAATTATTAACTAAATTAATTAAAAATAAACACTAAGTAATACTCTAGACTCTCTAAAACTCGACTAAACTACTAACCGGCAAGTGAACCGATCGACTCTAGTAAAGCTAAGTAAGTCCGGATATCGAACCCACGAGACTCTCTAAATTACGTTTATTAGATAATTAGACTCGACTACAAAACACGACTTATTAATTTATATTTGTTTGGGGTTTTTTTTATTTAAAACACTAATTTAATACTTATAATTAAAAACTAATTAAGAAAACAAGTAATTTAAACGAAAGAAAACGTTTGTTATTAAAATAAGATGATGATGAGAAAACTACCTAGGCTAGAATCCCCTAAATTTCAGTTATGAATTAACCGGGAAAATATTTAGTTATGGACTGAGATCGTAAAATAGACACTTAAAAGAAAACCCGAGCAGGACCCCTGACCCTTCTCAAGAGACACCTATGGATTTCTAACAAGTTTTAACGCACACCAGTATTAAAAATCAAGTTTCCATATGGTCACCTAATTAATTATGATTTAGTTCCTTTATACGAAATCCTACCTTACAGCGCGAAAATCAAAGGCAATTTAATATATTTAATTGATTCAATAGACAATAATAAATAATCAACCCTAGACGGACTCCTTACGAAAAACTAAATCTAGCAAGATTAAATAATAAAGATCTATCAATAACCTAGCACTTTACAGATTTTAGGTTAGCAGCACACTTAGGTTTATTTGACAATATTATTCCTATGATCTTATCATGGCATCAATCATAAAATAATCAAAAACACAAGGTAATTGATCTAATAGCAACCTATCATATGACAAACAATAATCAAGAAAAACTATGAAATAAAACTCATCAAACAATCCTAAGCATTCATACGCATCAATTTAATATAAGTAAATCTTTTATTAAATCATAAAAACCATCACGTAAATAAATCCCAAGTCAAAACAAAACATCAAAGTAGGTTCATCATAACCTAGGCAGTCTATAGGTTTAGCCAACAACCATACTCAAGAACAAAAGAAAATATATAGGTTCAAACAATAAATTCATGATGAAAATAATAAATTCAAACCGACTAATAAGGATGTTTGGATGAATAGGTGTTGAACCCGGAAGCTATTTGGTTGAACCAAGATGCTTGCTTTCTCTTTCTTGCGACGGCTTCCTTCTCTTTCCTCTTGAAAAATAATATGTTCTTTGAATAATATGTCCCTTTTATAATTTTTATTGCCTTTTCCTCCAAGACAATTTACCTTGACCGACATTCTGATTACTTCTTAAAAACCCTTTTGGGCTGCAAACTTCTACGCTGGGCCATGCATAAAATTACTCAAATGGTTAATTGGTGGCCTATAATAAATTGTTACATCACGTGCACTTTTATCCTAAACAAATAAACAATATTCATAAATAAAAATCAAGACATCATAATTCTTTTTATTACGTTTTAGTTAGGCAAAACCAAAATTAACTAATAATACTATTAATTTATATATTCTAAGTTAAAAATATGAATAACTAATAATAATAACAGTTTGTAAATTCACTTCATCTCAACTTTATATAAACACTTTGTTTTAGCTCGATATCTCTTGAAATCTTTAACACTCTATTTACGAACCATTTAAAACTAATATTCAATAAAAACCTGGCTCAAAAGTACTTTAAAAAATAGAAAATGTTTATATAATAATATGTATATTTTAGATCACATCAAAACCTATTAGTCCGAAAGCTCCATGGAGAGCAACAAAAGTCATAGACCATTTATGGATATGGCTACGAGACCATTTGACATGATTATATATACAATATTTAAACAAAAAGTAAATAAAATAAGTATTAGCATAGAGGAGTGGTGATCGAGTAAAAATCGGTCCACAAAGGCCAGACCGTATTAATTCATGATATTTTTTCATATATGTAAGTTAAATAAATTTCTGTCCAAAAATCACACTTAATGATGCACGTACCAGACTACCGGCTAACCGGTTTTTAAAATACATGTTAAAAACCGAACTGGTTTTTGGTCAACTCAGTCAAAACTTGTTTGGCCAAAAGCCGGTTCGTTTATTGACCGCCTTCCAAGGTAAAAAAAATCCTACTCGAGCAAACCGGTTTGGGTATAAACCGGACTGATTAACCGGTATATAAGCGGAAAAAAGCCGGTATTGTAATTACAAAATCCTAAAAATCAGTTTTGATTAACCGGTTTGAAACCGTAATTAGATCCAAAACTAAATCTGAATACGAACCGGCGGTTCAAATCGGGTTGGAACCAGTTTTTGCGTGATCGGTTAATACCCAAACCCGATTTTGGTTGTAAAACCGGTTTTGGTTTAGGAAGCCAGATTTTTTTCTCTAAAAAGTTTGGAAAATTAGTGGGTTGGGCTATTTAAAATAGTGGGCCAGAGAGTTCTGCTTTTGTTGTGGTACAACGACTGTCACGTGGCAGTTGGCGGCATGGTTTCCAGCGTGAACGCACAAGCCAAACTCTGAAAGCCAGCGTGGGCCTGGTTAAGACAACACAGTCTGGCCAGCGTGGGCCTGGTTAAGACAACACAGTCTAGCCAGCGTGGGCCTGGTTAAGACAACATAGTCTGGCCAGAGTAAGGTAACCCAAATAAAAAAAAGTCGCCGTTATAAAAGATAAAATAAAATATATTTTTTAAATAGTGGGCTAGTACCAGAGGTAACAGAATAATGGGCTGCTCAATGCTGCAGACCATGGCTCGTACGCATCTATAGCTATCCCAAAAGTTGTTAAAAGTATTGTAATTTTCTTTAAATTTTGCTATACTTCATCTGTGTTTTAAACCTTTA
The DNA here is from genome assembly GCF_021521415.1 of Bidens hawaiensis. NCBI lineage: Eukaryota > Viridiplantae > Streptophyta > Magnoliopsida > Asterales > Asteraceae > Bidens > Bidens hawaiensis. The sequence continues at coordinate 168,124 of NW_027491910.1, forward strand.
ATAAATGCAACGTGTCTTAATAATGTTAAATACTATTATATAAAATTTGCAAGTTACTTGAGAAAAAAATAACATTAAACTAGATCTTTAGATTGAACACCATTTTAAGGAAAACGAAGCTTCACCAATGCTATCTACAAAGCAACAATTTTAAAAATCTTAGGTGGTGTTTGTTTTTTGTCTGAAGATTTTCCTGACCTCTTATGTCTGACATTTTATTTTTTAAAGAACAAACAACAACTTAGAACTTAGTTTCTAAAGTGTTTTCTTAGCTACACAACCTACAGTCGACATACATTCACTAGGGGCGATGTAAAAGTGTAAAATTCCAGCTGGAATGTGACTGACTCGTCAATATGTTTTGTTGTCATGATTTGCTTGTTTACTAGAAAAAGTGTTCAATATTTATAATATATTAAAAGCATGAGCATGTGAGATCTAACAACCTATATTGGTAAACTAAGATTGTTGAATCTAATATTATTATATATAATAATTAGAAAGTTTGGTGCAACTAAGTGTCGATTGGGCCACTTAGCGGCACCGTATTGGCCATTATTATTTTGTTTTTTCGGGTATCATAACAAACATCACAAAACGAATTCGTGTAGACTCACAACCTTTAAAACCGTGACCGTCAACGTTCGGGTTTTACCAACTCCAAGTTTACCGACCGACGCCATCCATTGTTCCATCTCAATTTTTATATTTTTACCATATTTAGCTTCGATATCGTAACAAAAGTAACCTAGACCGATCGAATTTATGTCGAGTTACCACCTCAAGGCCCTTGACCGACAAACCGGGTTTACCAACCAAATAAACATCAAATATTTTATCTTTATATGTTAATTTGACAAAATTATTTTTTAGGTTTCACGTTTAGGTTTTATCAACGATGTCTATCCTTAAAGAGCATAACAAATAATGTCTGAATTCGCGTCGACTTACTGTTGTAACACTCGGGGTATACAACACCCGGGTTTCAATGCTAGGGTTTTACCAGCCGTCTCGACGCAACGTAACTGGTAAACACTAGTTAGTATATAAACTAAGATTGCTGACTGATTTGTCTTTGACGCTAGTTGGTTTGGTGGAGTGACGTTGATCACCGTCCTGTAATCTCTATACGTTCACCAATCACAAAACCTTATAAAGTATAAATTATTGGACTTTTATTTTAACTGATGAGAGCACAAAATAAAAATCTTATATTACATCTTATCTTATTTTATCTTACAATATTAATAAAAAAATGTTAAAGCTTAGCTGTCAAGCTCACATTTCACATAATTCCTAATCTCTCATCTCATTCATTCTAGTTATTCATTAGTCATGGGTCAAAACCATTTTGTCAAATGAGTTATAACATAGTGTGAATTATATTCATTATTGAATCAAGTGTCATTTTCATACCTAAGGTTTGACCAACTACACAACTTTAGTGCCTTTTTTTAAATTTCTTGCAAATCAACACCTGGTGTTTCCAAAATCATGCTATTTTAGTACTTTTCGTTAACCCTGTTTGTTTTTTCCATTAAATCTACATTAAGTTAATTCACAAGTATTTTGAGAATCACAACTGAAATAACAGATCTTATGTATCTTTATCATTTGACAAAACTCGTATAATACACGGGTTCAAAAGCTAGTAGGTATATATATATGTTTAAATTTTATATTGTTTAACTTAATACAGAATACCCTTTTTTTTTTGTTTTTACTACATTCATATGAATCATTTGTATCGTTGATAATTTTCATATGAAATATACATAAACTTGTTAAAATACATTTTATCCAACTTAGTTTTAGAAAGTTAACACATCTCTTTTTAACTACTATCACAATAACCAAGGGCTACTCAATTCATTAAAAATCCCAAAAGCAAACATTTTAGTGAGACTTTTTTCTTAGATCTTGTGGTATGTTCAACGCCTAACGTTAAAGCTGATTTAACAAAGATTAATGAGCGGAAACTGGAACACCACTCATTTTATGGGTTAAGAGACGTTAACCTTAAAGGCAAGATTGGTTAAAATGTTAATGGATTTTAAAATCTTATACACTTTCGCACAATAATTTAAGAATTGCTTTTAAATTAAATTGAGGGGGTTAAGCGAGGTTAAACTATTTCCTTTAGGTGAATTTGTATAAAAAGGGGGTAAAGTGGGTGATGTGGCACATACGCGGAGTTAAAGGCATAAACGTAATCCTTTTTCTTTATCAGACTTGTAACTGACAATGTATAATAAGCTCGAATTAAAAGAAACTAACGTTTAGCCGCATGTTTGGAACTTCCTAAAGATATGCATGTAAGTAGAGTTGTACAAAATAACTAGTTTGGGATCGGTTCACTACAATCCGACCCAAACCGGTTTGAACAAAAAACTGGTTTCAGCCAAACTAGTCCCCAAACCGACCCAATCCGTCGGTTTTGGTACGGTTCCCCTTTTGGAACTACCAAACCGGTTTTAAACTAGACCGATTTGAAAAAACCAGTCATCCAGTTTTAAACCAGTTAGCCGGTTTCTAAACCGAACAGAATCGGTTCTGACCGGTTTGAACATTCATGCTCGTAAACCGGTTTCTAAACCGAACCGGTTGGGTCAAACCGGTTTTGACCAGCGTTGACCAAACTGGTTCGGTTTAGAAATCGGTTCAGTTTGGGGAGAAAACCCGGTTTTGTACACCTCTACATGTGAGGCCCTCTTTGGTGGGCTTTAGTAACAACTACAAGTAGAGGTGCTCACACTATATTTCGAGTCATACCAGTTTCGTTTGTCAACGTAAGTCAAAACCCGTTCTAGCTCTAAACGGTCTGGAATGAAACTATTTTCTAACGGAAATAATCCGAATCAATAGGAACTAGCTCGGTTCGGTTTCAAACATTTGATATCAACAAAAGAATACTCACCGGTTTTTACTTTTGACTCTAAAACCATTCGTATATAAAAGTAGTCAAATGAGTTATGAATCCAACAATTATGTATACAAGTAATTCCAAACTCATGTGATGTAATATCTAGTTGTTTGCCATAAGAATGCCACTCATACGCTTCGAGTCAAAGCATGAAGTCAGTCTACATCTACTTCGTTTTGCTTAAACGGGGTCGCTTCATTGGTTTTCAGTTTGCACAGACCGTTTTTCGGACCCATAAACTAGTTTTCGAATTGTCCGAATTGATTTCTTGATATTCGACGGTTTTCCATTTGCACTAATTTCCGAAGAAGATAATATTTCATTTCTGACCAACACTTGAACTTCAGGTATTTTTGGCAGCACAGCAGGTTTCACTTGTCTGCCTTTTGAATTTGGAGTCTTGGGCTGACATTTGGGCCCAATGCTCAACCTTCGTGTGCGTTGCGGTGTTCATTCAATCGCCAGCAGGTTTCCATGAAAGAAATTTGAAACATGAAATACGTTTTCTGCTATTTCTTTTGCTAAATGACGTATATTGAAAAAATGATCAAATGTAAAGGACGTCTTTTGCTATTTTGTCTAATTCATTTCATTTCTATAGGTTAATCAACAAGACAAAGGAATGACAATGATCCATTTCATTCCCTTGTCCCTTCTATTTGTTCTCCCATTACATTCCCCCGTCATTCAATTACCTCTAACCAAATATACCCTTAGAAAAGAAAGAATGACTTAAGTTACACATGGAAAAGACTAAATAGGTGATCGGTGTTGAAGCCGTGATAAAAAATTGAAAGTTTCATTCTCTTTTAATTTGATACGGCATGCAAGATAATTGTATACACGAGGAAGTGTACGTGTTCTAAAATTGATTAATCTAAAAGAGAAAATGTAAAAGTCGATTGATTTGTTTAACAAACTAATTATCTAATATATATAAAATATAAGTTTGGTGCCGCTAGACTTTTTATTAGGCTAAGTGGCGGCCCGGTATTGGGCCACGGTGGTTTTGTTTGTTTTATTTTTGCTTTTTATGTTTTGTTATTTAATTTCGTTATCGTAACCAACGTAATTGAAACCGATTGAATTCGTGTCAACTAACCGTCACAACATCCAAGACTGACAGCACTCAGGTTTTACCGACTCACCGCCGTTATGCCCGGATTTTACCGACTTTTTTATTTAGTTTCATTACCGTAACGAAAGTAACCTCCGACTGAATTTGCGTCGACTCACCACCGCAACCTCAGTTCGACAATGCTCTGGTTTATTAACCCTTTTGTTTTAGTTCTGGTACCGTTAAGAACGTAATTAAGACCAAACAAATTCGCGTCGACTCATCGCCGCCATGCCCGGGACTGACAACGCCCAGGTTTACAGATTCAACACCAGAGACCGACAACGTTTGGATTTACCGACCCTTTTGTTTTTTATCCAACACCATAACGAACAATCGGGTGTTGAATCAACCGAATTCGCGTTGACTCATCGCCGCGACGCCCGGGACCGACAACAATCGGGTTTTACGAACACCCGAGATTTACCGACTCACTGCCGCCATGCCTGGGAATGACAACGCTCGGTTTACCAACGTTGGTACATGAACAGATCCAACATGCTCGGCGCGCCGGGTAGAACACTAGTTGTATATAAATAATAAAGTGAGTTGATTGATTTATTTACCAAACTACTTGCATAAATAATAATAACCCGTCACTTAAACTAGCAGGTTTAGTCACATGTACAACAAGGTCACACCCCAACTTAGGGCCTAGGCGTATGACCAATAGTTGGTACCTGTTTTGTAAAAATATGAGAGTTACGTTCTTTTAGCGGAAGGCTTTTAAATAAAATATCATTATAAAAAAAACTCGGAAACTCGGGATCCAATACCCGTTAAATATTTCAAATACCTGTGATTTGAAAACATCCTTCTTTATAACATTTTATATAAAATATCTGAGCCATCAGATAAAGTCTAATGACTATATCACCAATCTTCTAATCTGTCTTGCTTGTCTGTTCTAACCTTTACCGTAACCCTGAAATGTGGGGAAAAATAAGTCAGCTATATGCTAGTGAATAACGCTGACTCAATAAAAGGTTTCATAATTCATCATAACATAATCATAATCATTAATATCAACTCACTTTCGTTATGACACAACACCAATAGTATTCAACGACTCAGTGGGTCTCATCCCATCTCATCGGAACTAAAAATACCAATAGACCACATAATTGGACTTTACTCAACCTAGAGACAGTCACTTGTCTCATGGTCAGTATGTTTATAGTGTGCCCACTACAAATCATATATGTATGGATCCAGACACTTGTGTATTTTAGTCTGAGTGTTTAGTACTATCTTGTATCAAAACGTTTTTAAAGGATTCAACCCAACCCTCATGTAAATATTTTCATAACTCATTACATATGGATAACTGTCCATAATCTAAAAGAGTAAACATTTCATAAACATAGAGGATTTGCACTAACCCTCATATAAATACTTTTCTGACTCTTTACATATGGATAACCCTCCATATTTTTAAAAAGGTAAATATCTTTAAAACAGTACATAGACGTATTCACGTCATAAAGAAACTTTAAACATATTAAGCGTATTCATGTTATAGTAAGTTTAGACGTATTCACGTCGGAGAACATATTCATTTTATATAAAGATTGGGCGTATTCACCTTTTGTTCTTGATCAGTATATCTTACTGATTTATGTATTCTTGCTATCTCGAACCTCACACAGGTATTTTGAGTTAGACGCTTAAGATTGGTCGAGCAGCACTTCTACTCTCTATCACGTTCTATAGCTTGAACTGTCAGAACTTTGCTTCTAACTCTCTTAACCAATCTACAGGGTGTTAGAACCCCAAATTCTTGCACGTTTCTCGAGAAATCAGGACCTTAGAACCTAACAATGGTCGGGCACGCTTCCCAAGGTTATATGTGTGTAAAGAAAAGTGATTATGGGATGAAATTGCTTCAAACCCGTAGCCTCCTTTTATAAGCAAAGTTTTGTCCACCGTCGCGTAGCACGATGGGCCTTTCCATAGGCCATTGCGTAGCGCGACGCCGAAATACGTAAGATTATGCCACGTGTTGACACGTGGTTCGACACGTGTATCCTGTTACTTAACCGGGTCATTGCGTAGCGCGATACCCCCTTCCTTCTGGACCATTGCGTAGCGCAGCGCCCATTTTTCTAAACTTCTAGGAAACACCATCGCGTAGCACGATGATCAACATGTTCTACCCATCGCGTAGCGCGATGGGTCTTGAAAACCAAAATGTTTATTTCAGCCCATGGACTTTGTTAATTCGTCACTTCTTGATCTATCTTCCATAATCAAAACGCCATATTACGCCCATCGCTCGAGTCCGAGTCCGAGTCCGAGTCCGAGTCCGTGCGCGTGTGCGTCGGGTGCTTCGCACCCTCCGCTAGGACTTGGAGAGTGGTTAGCCACATAAGAATATTACTATGGAAACTCTCTTCCATATAAAGAGCTTCCATTTTCTTTCTTGTTTCCATGTGGGATGAACTTTTCTTGCTTATTTATACCCATATGGAATACTTCCACTTTATTCCCACTTTCCATGTGGGATGGATCTTCCTCAACATAAGATGCCTTATTTTTCCTTGTCTTTATTTCTTTCCCATTATTTGTCTTGAGAATATTTTTGGTCCCTTAACTTTCAAAATTTACATCTTTGGTCTAAAATAAATATGAAATTTTTCGGGATGTTACAAATAATCTCTTCAATCAACGTGAAAGTTATAGTAAGAAAGCCGATATTTTGAATAAGGCCATTGGCAAATACCAGTTGGAGCATCATTCGATTTTTCTTATATATTTTGCTTTGGATGCTCTAAGAAATTTGTTGGGTCAAGATGATTAAAAGATTCTCAACTTCCCTAAGATTGGCTAAGTATGAAGCCTTGATTTGATACATATCTGCCGAACACATTGCAGCATGAAGATATACCTAAATGTTGTCCCGAATACATCACTATAACCCGAGTGGATGTGGCTGATTGAAGACTAAGTATAGTCTCGAGTACTATGTTTGAACGGATACATCAAGTATTATAAGTGAAAGCCACGAGTGCTTTACTCATGCAGAGTTGATAAGGTTGTCGAGCACTACTGTTAAGTGTATTCGTAGGGAGTTGCTTGAATGCACTAAGTGATCCTCCGAATACATGGACATCACGAATTCATACTTGGAGTCAAGAGTTCTTCTACAAGTCACGAGTGCTTGTAAGGTTTGAATACTATATGAGCTGGGTGAATACTGGCTAAGTAAAGTTCAAATTGTGAACAATGGCTCCCGAGTATATGGCTAGGGTTCAACTCATGAGAATTTCTCTAAGAATAGATGTATTCGTGAATACTAGTTCACGAATACATGGTCATGTGTTTAGTTAACATCTAATTGACCAAGTGCCGGATTAACTCATGAAGACGCAATCAGTTTGTGAACAAAGTATGTACTCGAAGGCATACCCAGCTTAGAACTCATCAGTTTGTGAAGGTTCCAATGCATTCGTGATATGCTATCAATTCAAGAAGAATCTATCAAGTGTCAGATGAACTCGTTAATGAATGACCATATGTTTGAAGACTGTTCATGGACTTTAAGGAATAATCAACTCGTGAGCAATGCATGTGTTCGGTACTGAAGACTTGGTGAAATATTGTGTTAGCTATTTAGGGTTTACATGGTATTTGTCAGGCCTATAAATAGAATGTTTTAGGTCATTAATAGGCACGAATTTAAAAGGGTTTTCTAGATACAACAAATGTTGTTACAGCAGCCGCACGAAACCCTAGAAACATTCCTTTTGCAATTTATTGTAATATTCTTCATTATAAATGTAAATCTTTTGAGTGAATATTGTTAGTATGTGTCATTTAATGCTTTCCTAAATTAAATCTTTGATTGTATTGTGGATTCCAAACACTAAACAAACATAAACCATCAAAACGGTTTAGGAACAGTTGTGTTTGTGAGGTTTGAGTATTTGGTATTAACGGGGCATGCCAAGTGGTATCAAAGCATAGGAGCTCGATTGCTGCTGATTTGAAGATGATTTTAAGTCGATATTGTCTACTCTAGAAACAAATCAACAATTCGTAGTTGAAATGAAGATATGTGTCATTTAATGCTTTCCCTAAATTAAATCTTGCAAGTGTATTTAACTTTGTTTCATTATTGGATGAGAGCTCAGATATGTACTGATTCATTTTTCATCAGTTTCACAAATATTAAACCGAGTGGAGTGACAAATTGTGAGATTATAGGGGTATGCATGAACTAAAGTTAAATACTTGTCAGGTCTGGTAAAATTGTTTCTTGTTTTCAAAATGCGTGACATCTATACTTGCTAGGTTGTCAACCTAATTTCTCTTCTTTGAAAATTTGGGTATGATTTTGGATCTTAACTGAGTAATTGCTAGGGAAATATGATATATTATTTATGGTGGAATGGTCACATAAATAGACATTGTATTGAGTTTGTTTATGCTGCTTAGGTGGATAAACAGTATTATCAATCACCTTGAGATGTTATATTAATTAAATTTCAACAAGAATTAAACTTAATGTGTGATACAGGTGGTTATGCTGGCATGATCTCAATTCAAGTCTTTTCAAGAAAATCACTAAAAACCAGAAAAATCAAAAATATAAAAATTTGTTTGTTTACTTTATTTTGTTTAAATGTTTTCAAATCTATTTTTGATTAATCTTTCTATCAAAGTTGATTATTCTTTCAAGACTAATTCCCTAAAACTAAAGCATATGAAGTATCTGAAGTTCAAAATTGGATGATGCAATCAAAAAGTGGGAGATTAGTAGAGCATCGGATGCATGAGCTAAATTTGCTGATCATGTTGAACCTAAAGTTGCTGATCATGTTGAACTGAAGATTAGCATCAGTCTAAGGGGAGATTGTTGGGTCATAACATGGTGAGACTGATGTGTATCAAACAACTTCAACATAGCCAAGACGGACAAAGATGTTTGGCGAGTTGATGATTGCACATAAGATGGTTTACGACTTGGAGCATCTAAAACCAAAATCACAAGGCCAAGCCCAAAACCTAAGCCCATCCAAAATCACTCTTGAATACAATCGTGTGCATTAAAACCATATTTGATCGTGTTCTTATTATTCATCTTATTAATATACTATTCTTGAATCAACATGATGTTTGGAGTCCACATAAGCATCGTGTCCAGATGATATCATATTGGTAAAGATCTGGATTTGGGACTTACAGACTATATATCTAATCGTATGGTGCACCTTTTGTGTTCTTTAACCCTCTACATCTCACATTACATTATCAAACTACATCTCATGTAACATTATCTTGTGTATTTTAACATTTAACCACTTCCATCTTTACTGGTTTACATTAGGTCCTTAAACTTATAAATTTATACACAAAATGTTTTAATTCGTTTAAAAATTTATACACAAGATTAAAACTGGTTTACACTGGGTTGTGAATAGTCGAGTTTTAATTCGTTTTCTGTGTTTATATATTCATAGAAATTTCTCGTTTAAAAATCCAATTAACCATGAATCTCGTTTAAAAATCCAATTAATTTGTTATAACGACTTTAGACTCAATCCGCGGCCTCTAATCAACGAAAATAACGTGTCATAACGGCCCAATTAAACCCGCAAATCTCATGTAACTGGCCTGTATAATTCTAAAACACAATTAAGTTCATTAACCTTATACGTTGCAATGACACATATAAATAGAGTCCCAATCTCGGTCTAAGCCCATTCCCTAACTAAATATACACTAAATCACTCTTGATAACCCGTAATTGATCCTCGAAGTTAGTTTTCCGGTAAACCTTCGTCTAACATCAAACAAGTCGGTATCCAGGTAATAGTTATATGTTTTGTGTTAGTTTTTGACCGTCAATCATAACCCATGTAATGAATTGAATAAACAATAAACAAATGAATGGAATTTGGAATTAGGGTTTCATGGGGAAGAAGATGAACTTTGATTGTTAATTTATAAATTTATGTTTCTGTCTTTAAACAACATACATGCTAGATCAGTTGGTTAAGACTTAGCAGTATGGGTGTGGAGACCCGAGTTCAAACCCGGGTCATTACTCAATTTATTTATTTTTTTAAAGCCTTTTCTCTATTATTTTTAATCAAATTAAATTATCAAAAATTATTAAAAATCGAATAAAACTTTTATAAAATATATAAATTATCATTTTCAACTAAAACCCAACGTTCACGTTCGTTAAACCATTACAATTAATTTATTTTTTTGTTACATTATTAACTTTAAAATTCGTTATATCATTAAAAGTGAGTTTATAATTTTCGTTACATTAGATTTAATTCAATGACTTTAAAATTCATTTTACTTTTGATTCATTAGATTTTCTTTCGTTAAACTGAAATCCGTTAACTTTTAAATTCATAAACTCTGATTCGTTAAACTTTAATTCGGTAAACTCTAATTCGGTAAAATTATTTCGTTAACCTTATAACACATTAAAATGTTGATTTTCAAAGATAAAATCCCGATAAGAATCCATGCCTCACGTTTCCCCTAATAATATTAGATTTTTAAAGTTATGATATTAAAATACTACAATTCGTTATAAATTCTATTAAAGTTAAGTATAATAATGCCATAAAATGCTAATAAAATATATTAAAATAGTACAATATCCCGTTAACCCAATATATATAACTTTTTCAATCCTGATAGTTAGATGTTGTTGTGTTTTATTTATAGTTCGAGATGTTCGGTTTCTTCGATTTCGTTAACGCGCTTTTGCTTTTCATTTCAAGTTGATCTTCAACTTCGAGGTGAGTTCTTCATAACCCCATTTTTAACGCTTTATAATGTTTTGGGGTATAGCACGTCACAAGTTTTTCTTTCGTTAGTTATGCGCTTGTTTATAAACCGATTCACTTATATCGTACATGTTAATATTATTCATGAACTTGCTTGCAACGTGTTTATTGTTTATTTGGTGGAAGTTACGCAAACGTAAACGCATACACATAGTGGGAGGGTCCAACGGGACGTACCCGCGTCGTCTAACGTTACGACTTCGGTTGTTTACGTAAGGTGATTCTCATTTCCCCGACTTCAACGGCTTCGGCTAAATGAACAGGAGGACGACACTATTTGATTTCATTTACTTTACGCTTGAATACTTATTGCATGACGATTTTTGAATCGCGAGTTTTATATATATTTATATGTATGTATGTATACGCAAAAACTTATGAAAACTCACTAACTTAATTGTTGACAAAATATATTATTTTCAACGTGTTACAGGTTAAATCGATGGTGTGCTAAGGACGAGGATCATTAGTATGCTTTAGGATATTTGAAATAAAGAACTTGTTTACTCTTTCGATAAAGTGTTATTGTTTGCTTTTATTCCCGAACAATGTGTGTCTTTTGATGATATGGAATGAATTAAATATAATTATTGTCGCTTTAATAGTGTTACGAGCTTATGAATGATCTGTACGTTATACCCGGGCGTATTCCGCTTAAAGCCGAGGTGTTACAACATGTAGGTTCAAGCTGGCGTCCCTTTTATGCCAAAATAATTCGTACAAAGTTAATGCGGTAAAAAATCGGATAGCGGTCAAGGGCCACAATTTGAGATATAGGTTACCACGGCGGGATAGCGGTGAGAAAGCGGTAATTTTAATATCATGCATATATATATATATATTATTAATAGTAATATCAAAAGAAAAAAACATAAAAGTATCAATAACTGAAGCATGATTCAATTATAAGCAATGAAATCTTCCTCCAAGTCCATATCAACCAAGGAATCGTTGGTAGACAAAAGAGCGAGAACATGACTTTTCTAGGGCTTTGATACGGGTTAAATTATATATAAATATATATCAATATTCTCTACACTTTTAAGTACTTTTGAGCCAGGTTTTATTGAATATTATTCTTAATTGGTTCATATTTAAATTTTAATGTTTCAAAAGACTACAAGTTAAAACGAGGAAACCCACTCAACAATGAACTTATAAATTATTAAGATATGAAGAAAAAAAAAAGAAAAGAAAGAAAGAAATATGACATGAGTTTAAAGAATAGAAAACTAAATGCATATGTATGTGATTTTAATATAATATTAGTATGGAATACATGCAAGTATACATGTAAATGTTTCATAATATGCATTAATGGATTTATGGTTTATCAGGAAAGTAACATGCACCATCGGTGGAGATTGAAAATGTTTTTGGGCTCTAGTATTTTGACTTAATGAAAGATTGTGACCACAAGTGATTATTTTTACAAGCCCAAAGCGTGAAGTGGGCTTTTGCCGCATAGGTTGAGGTCGGTTACACAAGATATATAATTGGCAGGGTATAAACATAAAAAAGGACCTGACGGCTGTAAGGAGGAGTTTCGACAGAAGGCAAAGCAAGAAAAAAAAAGGAGAGAAAGTCATTGGTTCAACCAAATAACATCCGGGTTCAATACCTACCATCCAAGCATCTTTATTATTTGGTTTGAATTCATTATTTTTGTTATGAATTTATTACTTGAACCTATTTACTTTCTTTTGTTATTGAGTATGGTCATTGGCTAAACCCTTAGACCGCCTAGGCTTATGATGAACCTTTGATTGACGTTTTATTTTATTTGGGATTTGCTTTTCGTCATAGGTTTATGAATCAATAAAGAGTTTCATATTATTTATTCGATGCATATGAGTGATTGGTTTTATTTGATGAATTTTATTGTTTCACAGAGTCTTTGGTGATTGTCTGTCATATAATAGGATTCTGTTAGGTCATTTACTGTGTGTTCTTAACTAGTTTGTGATAGATTTATAATAAGATCATTGAAACAATATTATTAATCAAATAAATAAAAGTGTTCTACTAACCTAAAAAGCTGTAAGGTGATAGGTTATTTGATAGGTCTTGGTTGATTAAGATTGCTAGATTTAGTTCTTCGTAAGGAGTCCGTCTATGTTTGATTTTCAACTGTCTATTAATGTCGAATGAATTTATTAAACTGTCTTGGATTTCCGTGCTGTAAGATAGGATTTCGTATAAAGGTACTCATTCATAATTAATTAGATAATCGTAAGGAAGTTTAATATTAAAGCCGGTGTTCTTAAGAATTTACTAGAAATCCATAGGTGTCTTCTTGAGAAGGGTCAGGGGTCCTGTTCGGGTTTTCTTTTAAATGATTATTTTATGATCCCGGTTCCATAACAAAGTATTTTTCCAATTACTTGATAACTGAAACTTTGGGGATTCTAGCCTAGGTGGTTTTTCATCGTCATCTGATTTCAAATCACTTTAATTGTCTTTTGTTTATTTTATTTGTTTTTCTTAATTAGTTTAAAATTAGTTTTCACTAAACCCCCCTCAAAATAATGATAAATAAATAGTCGCGTCTTTAGTTAAGTCTAATTAGTTAATTTACGTAATTTAAAGAGTCTCGTGGGTTCGATATCCTGACTTACTTAGTTGTACTAGAGTCAACCGGTTCACTTGCCGGTTAGTAGTTTTAGTTGAGTTAAGAGTCTAGAATTATTACTTAGTGTCTAGATTAGCGTAATTTTAGTTAATAAATTTATTACTACTTTTAGCACATCAAGTTTTTGACGCCGTTGCCAGTGACTCTTGGCGATTGCGTTATTAGATTTGTTTAGACTTGCTTGCTATATACGTGCTATTTGCTTTATTTATTGCTTTGAGTCGTAGGTGTTTAATTTTAAATGTTAGTTATTTTATTCTATTTTCAGTTTTTTATTTTTGAGGCTTTTATTATAGTCTACCAATTTTGTTTTATGTGTTTTTCTGGTACATGCCACATCTTCGTCCGCAAGGACCGCCGTTGAATTGTTTTGGACCTACTCCGTTGAAGTCCGAGGCAAGTTCGTCAGAAAAGCAACCGATCACCATAGATACTTCACCAAAATCATCACCCGCCAATTCACCACCACCGAGTCCCAGACCCATCCCAATGGCCGAAAATAACCGCACCGTGTACCAGCAAGCTTTCGAAGGATTCCATGGAGCCCACTCACCCATTGTCGCTCCCGACATTGATAACCCTAACTCATGGCAAATCCCATCCTACGTCATGACCAATATCACCTAACACCACCAATTCCATGGTCGTGAAGATGAATATACACCGGCACACATCATCGGTCTGACTTGTGTGTTCAAAACGTTCAATTTGCAAGGTGCTAATGAGGATGCGATCTTCCTTCACTTGTTCCCATTTACACTTTTGGGCCATTCCGCCACTTGGCTCGACTCGCAACCTGCTGGAGCATTCACTACTTGGGAGGCGCTTTGTAATGCATTCATCAAGAAGTACTTTCCACATGCTAAGGCTTCTCGCCTCCGTGATCAGATCCACTCCTTTCACATGGAGCCGGATGAGCCATACTACCAAGCTTGGGAGCGCTTTCAGAATCTGCTTTCCCGTTTTTCACAACATGGTCTCACACCTTGGGCCCTTGTTGAGAAGTTTTACAATGGGCTTACTTATGAGGCTCAAGCGAGGTTTGACACAGCTGTTGGGGGTAATTTGATGGCCAAGAAGAATATGACCGAGTGTAACGAGATGTTTGAAAGTTTTGCGCAATCTGAGTACGCGAAGAAGCCACGAGGCCGGAATTCCAATCTCGTCACCAGTACGTCCTCATCTGCTCGAGGTGTACGACAGGTTCATCTGGATACTGGTATAGCTGCTGCTTTGGAGAATCTCACCTGAGAGATAAAAGAGTTAAAGAAGGAAGATAAGTGAGAGATGTGTAGGGGTGGTCATGGTACCTTGGAGTGTCCGTTGGTGAACAATCAAGAAGTTGATTTTGTGGCTGGCCAGAACAGGTTCTTTAATGCTTACAAAAACAACAATCAGAACTGGAACAACTACAAGAATCAGAATCAGAATCAGAACCAGAATCAGAACCAAGGGCAAGGCAACTCAAATTGGCGCCTGGCCGGTGGGCCACCTGGTTTCCAAGCTCCCTATAACCGAAATCAAGGTCAGTATAACATTGAAAGTTCTAATGAGCAAAATTCGGGTAATGGGAAAGATTCGAATGGTGGTATGGGAAGATTGGTAGAAATGATGCAGCAAATCCTTAATAGAGATCAAGCCACTCAAAAGACTCTTGCCGATCATGATATGCTTTTGAAGAATCAACAATCAGCTATACTCGACATGTAATGGACCATTGGTGATATTGCCCGACAATTGAATGAGAGACCCCCTGGACAGTTTTCCGGTTCTACTCAACAGAATCCGGCCGCTCAAATAAAGGTAATTACTACTCGTAGCGGCAGGGTTTTGGGTCCCGAGGTGCGAAGGAATGAGGTCGAAGTGGAAGATGAGGAGGTGATGGATGAAGAGATCGAGATGGAAGTACCGGAAAAAGTGCAGAACACCGCACCAATTGCACCGCCAGTAGTGAAGAAGCCGGTTGAAGTCCGGCCGTCACCTATGATTGACCACTCTCGTATCCCATATCCCGCTCGTGCAAAACACCAGAAATACACGCGGGAGTATGGGCATTTTCTTGATATGTTCCGACAGTTGAAGATTAATCTCCCGTTCATTGAAGCCCTCCAACACATGCCGAAGTTCGCAAAGTTTTTGAAAGACCTGTTGAAGAGGAAAGATAGGTTGGGAGAGGTGTCATTGATTCCCCTTATGGGAGATTGTTCGGCGGTAGAGTTAAACCGCGTGCCCGAGAAGTTATCAGATCCGGGTGTGTTTACAATTCCGTGTTTGTTTGGTAGTGATACGATGAGCCATGCATTAGCGGATTTGGGTGCAAGTATAAATTTGATGCCGTACTCTTTGTACGAGAAGTTGGAGTTAGACGAGCTTACACCGAATCGCATGTCTTTATCGTTGGCCGATCGTTCGGTTAAGTATCCGCGAAGTATTATCGAGAATTTTCTAGTGAAGGTGGATAAGTTCGTGTTCCCGGTTGATTTTGTGGTGCTTGACATGGAGGCCGACGAGAAGGTTCCCATTATTCTTGGTCGTCTGTTCTTACGTACCGCAAAAGCGCTTATTGATGTGTATGACGGGAAGATCACGCTTCGGGTTGGTGATGAGAATGTTACTTATGATGTCGCGAGGTCGATGAAGTATCCGAGTGATCAAGATGATTTCAGTGGTTCATGCCACTCGGTTTATTTTATTAACTCATTTATTGCGGGTATTGATAGCTGCTTCGATTATATTTGTGGTGCGGATCTCGTGGGAAGTAATGGGTTGGTTTCTTGTGATGATTTGGGTGAGGATGAGTCGTGTGAGAACAATTTGGTTTGTAATGAGTTGGTTGAGATTTCGGGTTTGCCCATGATTATAGAGGTAAATGAGATTAGTTGTGAGAGTGAGGCGGGTTCAATGCAGAAACCCGCTCCATTGGAGTTGAAAGTACTCCCGTCACACTTGGAGTATGCGTATCTCGATGAGGGCTCGAACTTGCCCGTTATTGTGTCTTCCAAGTTGACGGAATAAGAGAAGGTGAAGCTGATAGACGTTTTGAAGTTGCATAAGGGGGCGATTGCATGGAACTTTCCAATATTCAAGGTATTAGCCCCGCTTATTATACACATTGGAATTTTAATGGAGGATGAGTACAAGCCGGTGGTGCAACCACAAAGGCGTCTTAATCCGAATATGAAAGAGGTGGTGAAGAAGGAGGTATTGAAGTTGATGGATGCCGGGATGATTTACCCGATTTCCGATTCTCCATGGGTGAGCCCGACTCAAGTTGTTCCGAAGAAGGGAGGTATGACCGTTGTGATGAATGAGAAGAATGAGCTTATCCCTTCGCGTACGGTTACCGGTTGGAGAGTATGCATTGATTATCGGCGATTGAATGATGCCACTTGGAAGGACCACTTCCCGTTTCCGTTTATTGATCAGATGTTGGAGCGTTTGGCAGGTCAGCAGTTTTATTGTTTTCTTGACGGTTTTTCGGGTTATTTTCAAATCCCCATTGCACCGGAAGACCAAGAGAAGACGACTTTTACATGTCCGTATGGCACGTTTACGTACCGTCGCATGCCGTTTGGACTATGTAACGCTCCGGCCACCTTTCAGCGTTGTATGGTGGCCATCTTTCAGGATATGATAGAGACGTCCATGGAGGTGTTTATGGACGATATTTCGGTTTACGGTAATTCTTTCGATCAGTGTTTGGCTAATCTTAAGAAGATGTTGAAGAGGTGTATTGAGACGAAGTTAATGCTAAATTGGGAAAAATGCCATTTTATGGTGACTGAAGGGATCGTATTGGGTCATAAGATCTCGAGAGACGGTATTGAGGTGGATCGGGAAAAGATTGATACTATAAAGTAGACTGCCTCCACCGACGAATGTGAAGGCGATTAAGAGTTTCTTGGGTCATGCGGGATTTTATCGGCGATTTATCAAAGACTTTTCAAAAATTACTCGGCCGATGACCCGACTCCTCGAGAAAGATGTACCGTTTGTTTTTTATGATGAATATGTGAAGGCGTTCACGTTTTTGAAAGAAAAGCTCATAAGTGCTCACATTCTATGTTCTCCCGAATGGAGTTTGCCGTTCAAGCTCATGTGTGATGCTAGTGATTATGCGGTTGGAGTGGTTTTGGGGCAAAGGCGAGATAAGCATTTTCACCCCATTTATTATGCTAGCAAGACGTTGAATGATGCCCAAGAGAACTACACCACCACCGAGAAGGAGCTTTTAGCCGTTGTTTTCGCATTTGACAAGTTCCGCTCGTATCTCGTGCTTTCGAAGACCACCGTTTACCGATCATGCAGCCTTGCGTTTCCTCTTCCAGAAGAAAGACGCGAAGCTTCGTCTTATACGGTGGATTCTTCTACTTTCTGAGTTTGACATCGAGATTAAAGATAAAAAGGTGCGGAAAATGTAGCGGCTGATCATTTATCCCGTTTAGAGGACCCGAGGAGAGAAGAGTTGCGTGAGGAGGAGATTAGAGATACATTCCCTCACGAGTCGATCGATTTTGTTGCGGCTGAGAAGCAAGGTATGCCATGGTTCATTGATTTTGCGAATTATTTGGCTAATGGTTTTGTTTTGGAGGGTATGACTACACAACAAAAGAGGAAATTCTTCTGGGACGTTAATCAATATGTGTGGGATGACCCGTTCTTGTTCAAGATTGGTGGTGATCGAATTCTGATGATATGTGTGACGAAAGAAGAAGGTTGGGATATTCTGAAGCATGTTCATGAAGGGTTGACTGGAGGTCATCATGGTGCGTATGCTACTGCATAGAAGGTGTTTGATAGTGGGTTCTATTGGCCGACTGTTGTTAAAGATGCCGAAGAGTTTGTAAAGCTTTGTGATGCGTGCCAAAGAACAGGTAATATTTCATCGAAGAATGAGATGCCTCAAAACCCCATACAAATTCTTGAAATCTTTGATGTTTGGGGCATCGACTTCATGGGACCATTTCCCACATCGAACGGTAATAAGTACATTTTGGTAGCTATTGATTATGTGTCAAAGTGGGTGGAAGCCCAAGCATTGGCCACGAACGATGCACGAGTTGTTGTGAGGTTCCTCAACAAGTTGTTTACTCGTTTTGGTACTTCGAGAGCCATTATTGGTGATCGGGGAACCCATTTTTCTAATATTGTCATGGAGAAGGTGTTAGCTTGTTATGGGGTTACACATCGTACATCTACTTCCTATCACCCTCAAACGAATGGTCAAGTCGAGAATGCTAATCGAGGGGTGAAGAGGATTTTGGAGAAGACGGTTGGGGTTAGTCGGAAAGATTGGTCGAAAAAGTTAGATGATGCGTTGTGGGCATTTCAAACAGCGTAAAAGACTCCGTTGGGTACTACACCGTTTATGCTTGTTTATGGTAAGTCTTGTCATCTTCTGGTTGAATTGGAGCATCGTGCTTATTGGGCATTGAAGACGGTGAATGTTGATCTTACCGGGGCCGCGAGGAAAAGGTACTTTCAGATTCATGAGATGGAAGAGCTTCGGGATGCAGCATATTGTCAATCGTTGAACATCAAAGAAAAGACGAAAGCACTATACGATCGACGGTTGAAAGGTGGCAAAGAGTTCAAGAAAGGCGATGAGGTATTATTATTTAACTCTCGTTTGAAGTTGTTTGCATGAAAATTGAGATCGAAGTGGACGGGACCGTACTTGGTGAAAGAAGTTTTCCCGTATGGAGTGGTGGAGTTGGAGAATCCGGATAATGGAACATCTTGGAAGGTGAACGGTCATCGTTTGAAGCACTATCTTGGAGGACCGGAGGAATCAATCGAGATGGAGGAAACTCCTCTTGATCCATTGCACTGATTCGTCACACGTGTTTCTTGAGTGAAAACTCAAGTGTAGAGTTTGTACATTCTTTCCTGTTTTTATTTCTATTTTATTTTTATTTTTTCCTTGAGTCACTAACGTAGTTTTTTGTAGTTTTTATTTGTTTTTAAGTTTTGAAAGTTTTGAAGGAAGATAGTGTGAGAGAGAGCATCCCCTTGAAGTATAATGAAATATTCAAGTGTGGGGATGGAGCAGCAGGAGTCGTATATTTTTTATTTGCTGCTATTATTCATATTATATATTGGTTGGGTTGGTCGGTTTGGTTATAAACTTTGAATGCTTAATATCTAGCAAGTTGATAAGATGAATTTTTAGATATTGTTTGTATTGTTGCCGTTTCCGTTCGTGTACGAGAGAAGGAGATACTGGTTGCTGAGCACGTTCGGAGATGAAGGGCATTTATGGAAGAAGACTTTAGCGTCATATTTCACTCGCATATTACCAGCTAAGTCTTTTCCTTTTTACTTTGTTTTTATGTTTTTAGTTTTTATTTTTTTTAGCTTTGTTTTGTTCTTATTTATTTTTTGTATTTTTAGGTTTTGTTTTGTTTTAAATTTTTTGAGTCGTGTTTCCGTCTCTGCATTGAGGACAATGCAAATTTTAAGTGTGGGGATGGGAATACATATGTTTTTTCGTTTAAGTTTTTAATTATATTAAAAAAAAGTTTATATAAAAAAGTAAAAAGAAAAAAGCTTTGTAAAATGTCCTTTGAAATTGGTTTTTTGCATATAAATGGGAGATGATGATACTTATCGGGAATCAGTTTTTCAAACTACTAATAATAAGATATATACTAAAGAACACGCACTTAACTAAGGATGTGTCGATAGGCTCAGCCTTGAGAATGAAATGAAAGTTTGATAGTTGGTTTTAAACGAAAAAATATGATTTTTAGTGGGATAAATGTTGAGTTTGTATAAAATACGAGATGAAAGGTCGGGCCATACTCAAGCCTCATTTTTAGTTTGATTGTAGAAAATTATGAATTTTAAAGAAATCTGAATACGCTATCATACGATGCTTGGGTAGGTTTAAACGTTAAAGTAAGCCTGTGATATAAACTTAAAACTTGCTCTTCTAGTTTTAGTGGTTAACATTTCATAGACGTATGGTTTTATAGCCTTAAATCCTGTATTGATGGGATGCCTCGGGTTCGGAGACCACGGGTCGTTTTAGGGTTGTTCATCTGGGTATATTCGGATATTTAATTAAATAAAAGCTTTTAAGCATAAACCCGCAGTTTACTGCAATCATTACACTCACTTACATCAATTACAGTGAAGTAAAATCTTGATGGTCCAGTGATCATCCCGCTGTTAGTCATACGTGGTCCTCTTACTTGCGTCCCATACCATTAAGAACAGGATCAACTAGAGACACGACGTATGTAAAACGACAGATGGAAACTTGTAAAATCACGGGTGGTAATGGATCCGAGGTGTTGCTTGATAACAGGGGTATGTCATGTAGAGGGGAACACTAGCTAGTTAGTTGAATAACTGAACCTTAATTGTATCTAATGGCTGTTGGTAGACTTTAATGTTTAAATTTAGGTGGATATATAATATCCTTGATCGTCTTAGCTATTCATGAAAAATGTGCAACAATGTTTTAATATGCTATTTATGAGGTTTAAGTCAAGTTTGGGGTGGTTTGATCCAGTAAAATCTAAAATAAAACGGGCCTTGACTGTGGGTTCCACTAGATTATATACAAAATAATAATAATAGTTGGATCTTACTTGTTCCGGTAAAGACAAAGGCATGGGCCTAAGTGGACAACAATATCGGTGATCGCAGTTTTTGCGTTGTTCTAAATTTTAAAATAACCTATATGTTTGTAAGACTGTATTTCTCCGATTCTGATCCCATTGCATTCAGGGGCGAAAAAAGGTTCAAGTGTGGGATATCTGATACGGGTTAAATTATATATAAATATATATCAATATTCTCTACACTTTTAAGTACTTTTGAGCCAGGTTTTATTGAATATTATTCTTAATTGGTTCATATTTAAAATTTAATGTTTCAAGAGACTACAAGTTAAAACGAGGAAACCCACTCAACAATGAACTTATAAATTATAAAGATATGAAGAAAAAAAAAAAGAAAGAATGAAATATGACGTGAGTTTAAAGAATAGAAAACTAAATGCATATGTATGTGATTTTAATATAATATAAGTATGGAATACATATAAGTATACATGTAAATGTTTCATAATATACATTAATGGATTTATGGTTTATCAGGAAAGTAACATGCACCATCGGTGGAGATTGAAAATGTTTTTGGGCTCTAGTATTTTGACTTAATGAAAGATTGTGACCACAAGTGATTATTTTTACAAGCCCAAAGCGTGAAGTGGGCTTTTGCCGCATAGGTTGAGGTCGGTTACACAAGATATATAATTGGCAGGGTATAAACATAAAAAAGGACCTGACGGCTGTAAGGAGGAGTTTCGACAGAAGGCAAAGCAAGAAAAAAAAAGGAGAGAAAGTCATTGGTTCAACCAAATAACATCCGGGTTCAATACCTACCATCCAAGCATCTTTATTATTTGGTTTGAATTCATTATTTTTGTTATGAATTTATTACTTGAACCTATTTACTTTCTTTTGTTATTGAGTATGGTCATTGGCTAAACCCTTAGACCGCATAGGCTTATGATGAACCTTTGATTGACGTTTTATTTTATTTGGGATTTGCTTTTCGTCATGGGTTTATGAATCAATAAAGAGTTTCATATTATTTATTCGATGCATATGAGTGCTTGGTTTTATTTGATGAATTTTATTGTTTCACATAGTCTTTGGTGATTGTCTGTCATATAATAGGATTCTGTTAGGTCATTTACTGTGTGTTCTTAACTAGTTTGTGATAGATTTATAATAAGATCATTGAAACAATATTATTAATCAAATAAATAAAAGTGTTCTACTAACCTAAAAAGCTGTAAGGTGATACGTTATTTGATAGGTCTTGGTTGATTAAGATTGCTAGATTTAGTTCTTCGTAAGGAGTCCGTCTATGTTTGATTTTTCAACTTTGTCTATTAATGTCGAATGAATTTATTAAACTGCCTTGGATTTCCGTGCTGTAAGATAGGATTTCGTATAAAGGTACTCATTCATAATTAATTAGATAATCGTAAGGAAGTTTAATATTAAAGTCGGTGTTCTTAAGAATTTACTAGAAATCCATAGGTGTCTTCTTGAGAAGGGTCAGGGGTCCTGTTCGGGTTTTCTTTTAAATGATTATTTTATGATCCCGGTTCCATAACAAAGTATTTTTCCAATTACTTGATAACTGAAACTTTGGGGATTCTAGCCTAGGTGGTTTTTCATCGTCATCTGATTTCAAATCACTTTAATTGTCTTTTGTTTATTTTATTTGTTTTTCTTAATTAGTTTAAAATTAGTTCACTAAACCCCCCTCAAAATAATGATAAATAAATAGTCGCGTCTTTAGTTAAGTCTAATTAGTTAATTTACGTAATTTAAAGAGTCTCGTGGGTTCGATATCCTGACTTACTTAGTTGTACTAGAGTCAACCGGTTCACTTGCCGGTTAGTAGTTTTAGTTGAGTTAAGAGTCTAGAATTATTACTTAGTGTCTAGATTAGCGTAATTTTAGTTAATAAATTTATAACTACGTTTAGCACATCAGGCTTGGATAAAAAAACCGGCTATAAGCAAATAAAAGATCAAATTTGAAGTTTGAGTAATTATGGTCTTTTCTTAATTTAGCCCGAATATACCAACCTTGAAAATCGGTGCTATGAAAAATCAGTCAAATAGCGGCTAGTAGCGCCGCTAATTGCGGTTCTGCTATTCTGGACCGTTATTGGCACTGCTATTTTGCGAATGTCCGCTAACAGCTATCCCACTGTTATCCCACCACTATTGACTGCAATACGGACAACTTTATACTTAGTTTCATTTGTTGAATCTGGCAAAATGACCAAGGATTTTGACTTCTCATGCATGAATATGTGTAGGTTTTGATAATAAATTTTAGCTTAAAAACATAGCATTTACATAAATAACACTATACTATCAATGCCTGCAGATTCAAAGAACTTGGGGAAATAAATGTAATTGTGCAGTCATAGCCGGTGATAACTCTCAGTGAAGTACTTGCTAAAGAACAAGAACATGATACGGTATGATTTACAATAATCACATAAACCAAGTTGAATGTTACAAGTATCAAGTATTGATAGTGTTTGGTGTTTAACCGTTGCTGAATTTTAGCCCTGTGTAATTAATTCAGGTGATGGCACAGATTGTAGATCAACAATATGAATTAATATGTAGTATTTTAATTCTTTAGAAAACACTGGTCCAAGACTTCTATACACATCTTTTATTGTACTCGAACCTAATAATTTGATAATTACTAATGTTCGCCTTTATCATTTATTGGATACGCAAGGTTTTTACACATGTCTGATTATTTAAGTTTAGAATTGCTCGACATGATAAAGCAATTTTTAAGTTAAAATCATAAGATGAGGCATTTAAGCTGTAACAAGAAGATGTTCCAATCCACTAGATTGCCCTCTAAATTACAGGCAAGTAGCACAACTAATGCCTGCTAAATGAAACCAACTTTTGAAGCAACAAAAAACAAGAAAAGCATGCAGCAGCTAAAAGGAAACAACTTTTGGAACCGCCATCAACAAAAAAAAAGGATCTTTTAAACGAGTTATGCGTAACTTGTGTAATAGCTACTGATAACAATTTTTAAGGTGAAAATCAAGAAAGAAGTTATTTTAGTTGTGATAGTAAGATGTTCTAACCTATTGTATTCCCCTGCAAATTGCAGGCAACTAAGTAGCACAACTAATGCCTTTTAAATGGAGCAAAAAGTGTGCATACAAAACAAACCATCATTGACCTTTGTTTTTGAGTTTTAAATTAATGAAGGAAATGTGTTACACCCAAAAACTGATAGCGAAATTATACTTTAATTAGATACCCGTGATAGCTTTTTGAAACCAAGATCCTGAATTATATAATCTTATAATAAACCAAAAAATTATGTTCAAAATTTCTTTATAGTAAATTAAATTAAAGGCCCTTTGGTTTAATATTTACAATGATATAAACGGCAAATGTAAAAAAAAAACCACACAATAAGCGGGATAAAACTAGTATGTACGTATGTGTGTGTGTGTATGGGAGATTTCAAATGAGAACCACTTTGAGTTTTAAGAACTCGGAAGAACTCAATGTGACAATTTTTTTTTACACATGGTAATATATGTAGGTTATATATACGTAAAAAAATTATAGAATTTTTTACGCACCGAGT
The DNA here is from genome assembly GCF_021521415.1 of Bidens hawaiensis. Classification (NCBI taxonomy): domain Eukaryota; kingdom Viridiplantae; phylum Streptophyta; class Magnoliopsida; order Asterales; family Asteraceae; genus Bidens; species Bidens hawaiensis. The sequence continues at coordinate 192,785 of NW_027491910.1, forward strand.
CGACTTTTTACATATGTGTAACGGATGTAAAAATTAGTGTAATCACTTACATCTTTATTCTCTCCTGCTTTAATTTTTTAACTAGATTTAATATCAACCACAAAATCTAATTCATTTAATTAAATGTGTTGTCAAGAATGGAGTTTTTAAGTTCTTAAAACTCAACAGGTTCTCAAAATATCCATATATATATATATATATGTATATATTGAGGGTGGAGTTACAATAAGAAGTGGAATGTGTCTAAGAAGTGTAAGAAGTAATCTGGTGCGTTAGATTTAGTTATCTGATGGTCTATATGGAAAGTGTGTTTTGTAGGTTGTGTGCTTTATTTTAATACTTGCTTTATAACACTCCAGGGGCACAATCGTCTAGTGTGTTATATTATATATGGAAACATTACCAATCTATAATTATTATTTTTTTAATCCAAATTTAAAACACAACACCAAGAATATAACAAGATATATAACAGTGTGTTTTAAATCAAAATAATCAAAATTTAAAAAAAACACCAGATTTTAATCCAAATTTAAAACACAACACCAAAAACAAAAATACACTTTCATTAAACACACCATTCGGATTACAAGAATAGCGTTACAAGGTATCTAACCATGTTCCCACAAACACCCATTATATACACACACACACACATCAACCCACCGCCCCCATCACAAAATCCTTCAATGGCTGAAAAATTCTCTCATGCCTCCAATCCCGTCTGCCGCCCCCGCCCTTAAACCCTACGTTTCCGACAACCAAGGCTCATATCTACAACCACTCCCGTATCCTCCCACTGTGTCTCTGAATCAGTAAAAAGAAAGATCGATTATGAGTCGGATCTGTGTTGTTGTGGATCATAAAAACGACGGCGTTTTGGGGTTGGGTTTGGTTTAATGGAAGCTATGATTTTGGTTTAATGGGATTTGTAGTGTTTTTCATTCGATGTTCCCCTATAAGAACAGTGGTTGAAGATTCGCAGGTAATGGTTGCTTGCTGTGTGTTTCGTATAATGAATTAAATTTCAAATCGAGGCTTAAATTATTATGGTATGCAATGTTTTCAGCCCCGGCCCGGACGTCGACCCGGAAGCCTTACCGGGTCAAAAGTCGGACCGATCCGGGAAGGCGGACCGGTGTTTGACCCGGATGACGTCATAAATAATTTAAATATATTTATATATATACACTCTATTTATATATACATATATAATTTATATATATATATAGAAAAAATAATATGAACCAACTTCCATATCCATTTATAGTGTTTATTTTACTATATAAGATTTATATTTTAGGTAAAAATCATAAATTAAGGTTGGTTTGGTTGGCAAGTGGGTTTTCATTAAGCATTTAATGTCGGGAGGGACTTGGGTTCGATTCCCAGCAGGTTCAAAGTTTTTTTATCTAATAAAATCAAGTTTTAACCGGTTCACCGGTTGATTTGGGATTGCTCAAGGATAACATTAAGTTTAACATTGGTTCAAAGTTTTTTTATCTAATAAAATCAAGTTTTAACCGGTTCAACCGGCGGTTCACCGGTTGATTTGGGATTGCTCAAGGATAACATTAAGTTTAACATTAAGTTTTGGTGAGTCATGTTTTATTTGTTAAGAATTTTGGAGAATGATTTAGTGAATCCGGATCTTGGTTACATCTTTTCCTAAATCAGATCCACACAATTAAGAATATATATATATATATAAGTTACATTTTTTCCTAAATTAACTAAAAATCTTTGGACCATCATGTCCCTATGTGCCATATTGCATTTAACGGTCCAGATCATTTCTTACACATTTTAGGAAAAAACTGTTTCTTATTCTAACCTATATATATATATAGAAAAGGGTGCAAATAAGAATAAAAGGTTTTCTAAGAATGGTAAGAACCAATATATTTTTTACATTTTGCATTAAAACCTATGGTAAAAGAATAATTCTAGAAAACTATGTCGGTTATAATGGTGAAAGAGTAATTCCAGAAAACAATGTCGGTTTTTGGTCATTTTAAATCTCAACCCTTAGATCCCGTAATCTAATGGCTCATAATTATTCTTTACTATTCCTAGGAAACATTGTCTTTTTACAATAACATTTCCCTACACACACATACACACACATATATATTAAAATTTTCTATTTATACTTATAACACGTTCAAACTTATAACCAACGTCTGTAATCTACAGATCAATTGCCCAAATCATAACCAAGTAATCACATTTAGAAATTTAATTGTTTAAACCAAAAAAAAAACCCCATTTACTAAAGTCCCAAAAATATTTTTGCCATTGGCCCAAAAAAATTTGACAATTTTCGGAGACGACCCTGTAATCAGAACATCCCAACCATAAGGATTAAGGTGAAAATAGCAACATTAACAACTTTATTTGATAACAAATTGAAAAATTAGCGGGTAGGTTGGCTAGGGTTGTCATTTTTACCCGAAACTCAACCTGAGAAAACTCGAAACGGAACCCAAACTAACCCTACCCGTAAAAATCGAACCCAAGAAATGGCCAACCAGAACCAAAGTAATTCGGTTGGTTCTTGGGTCTGATTTCAAGGTTTCCGGTCAACCCGAAAAACCCAAATAAACTATCTATTTAAAAATATGATATTGTTATTAGGTATGTACACCGTATACAGAACAATCTACACATTCCACTTGTTTCTTTTACACCAATTATGGTTGATCAACTATTTATTGTTTATATATCTTTTTTTATGGTTAATAACATCCGTAATCGAAGAATATGTTGATTTATCGGGTAATGTTTATTTATTATTTGTTTTTTTACACAAGAAGTAAAGAAGAACTTGTTGCTTCAGTTTTCATGTTGTAGTTTTTCTTGACTTCTTTTTTATTATTATTTTTTTTGTTTTTTTAGATACCCGACACCCGATTAAACCAATCCGAAAAAACATGAACCCAAATAACCCAAACGTGAGAGATTTGGATTGGATTTCACGTCTAAAATTAAAAATTTTAAACCAGAAGAATACCCATAAGTTGGACAGATTTAGCATCGCGGGCCGAAATAAAATCAGGTTTAAGCAAGATACAACAAGAGGGAATATTTTAAAATCTTGATGATTAGAATCACCTTACCAGAGCGGCCCAAATGTTGATAGAAAAAGACGTTCAATGTATATGAGTTTTGGTGAGATTTGTTTTACTTTATTATATAACTAACTTTTGTCCTCAATATTATAGCGGTTATTTTACATTTTCCGTTTCCAACATTTATCTATTTTTTGGATTTAAATTTTATCAATTATAAGAGAGTTAATAATATAGTTAAGGTTTAATAATAAAATTATTTCACAAATAAATGAGATATTATAACCCGTTAGAAAGCTATCTGGGTTTAATGAGACTCATGACCCGCTTATTTTTTTTACTACAAAAATGTTCTTAATTATAAATAGCATTTTTTTAAAACGGATATTAATTTTTAATGTATCCCTATTTTATACGATTTTCATATCAAAAATTTGGTGAGATTAATTTTTAACTTAATGAGATGTTATAATCCGTTTAAGGGCTATCTGGGTTTGAAAGAACCCACACTGTGTATTCGGGTCAAATGTATGAGAAACCTCTATTTATAAATAAAACAAGCTAGTGGCTTGAGAAGAAGTGAGGAGCAACCGGAGAACTTTTAAAGGTTTCAATAATATATATTTAAGATGATTATACTATAGGACAATCGTATATTTTCCCCCTCCTTAACTAATAAACCAATTGGTTATTAGTTAATATAAAAAAGTTTGGATTAATAAACCAATTGGCATCGAACTTATTAATCAATAGTCAATATAAAAAGTTTTGGATTAAAATTTTTTTTACCAACAAAAATGTAGGGCCCCGATTCCGGGTGCCCTACTTTTGCTCGAATTGGATTTACTCATTCACATAATTCGGAAATAACAAATTCGCGGTACATAACGTCAATCATTCATACAAACGTCAAATACTGGTTTAACAAAAATAACATAAGTCTTAAATATCAAACATAAATAACACGTGTTTCTTTCTCTTAACGATGCCAGTATTCATCTTATTGCCACATGTCTCCATCAAGCGATCTGCCTCATCCTATTCACCTGTGTGCATACTAAAAGTCAGCTACGCTAAGTGAGTTCTAGTTAATCAATTAACATACAATACTTTCACGTTCATACTTATACGCATCCGAAGATATATATTTCATACTTTACTTACTATTACTCATTCATACATACTTTACGTTCTACTCTCTTTCTTTCTTCTACGGTATACCGTAAACTATCCTACTTCTACTATCTCATATATTTGTAGGGTATGGTCCCTCTATCTCAGATATTAATAGGGTCTGGTCCTTCTTATCTCAGATATAATTAGGGTCTGGTCCCTCTTGCCTCGATCTTAGATATTATTAGGTATGGTCCCTTTGTCTCGCGTAACCATACAATCATACATGTCCTGTCAATCGTCCCTACATTTATTTCATACGTTTCATATCCTTCAATTGCATATATAATTATATACACACATTCATACAACATTCTATAATAATAACATTCAATAAATTATCATACAATTATCACTTAAGATAAGTGTATTAACTATCACATAGGAGTATGCACACAACCCCGAAAAACGTCACAGAGAAAGGAGCTAGAACTCACCTGGATCTTGTACGTTCAGAGTTAATGGTAATCCCCTTCTTCAATTGAGCCTGGCTAACTGTTTAATAACGTACAAGTATTAACTTCCTATTTTAATATCTTATATTCCTAAGTTAACGAAACCAACTTAATTGGTTAACGATACCGAACTTCATCGGTTAACGAAACCGAACTTATAACTTGAGTGAAACTTAACTTTATTATGTTAACGAACCGACTTCGTCATTTTAACGTTCTTTAATGAGTTTATGGGTTAATGTTTCTTTAAACGAGTTCGGGTTCGTGACACGTTTATATTTGAATCAATTTCGGTTTTAGTTCTCATTTATATTTTTTATAAGTTAACATTCATTAATGACTTCATTTCCTAACGAGTTGGTTCTGGTGTTCGGTTCACATTCTACTCATATTCATTTATTTGAGGCGGGTTACGGGTTATTAAACAAATCAGGTCTCGGGTTCGGGTCTTGTTTATTTTCGAATCAAGTTCGGGTCAAATCTTTATATGTTTTTGTTTTATTATTATTATTATTATTTGTTGAAGCTAAATTACTAAAGTGCCCTCAACGTTTTACCCTATTTATAACAAACCCAACACCCCCCACCCCCCTCCTTCCTTACATCTGCAGCCGCCACCACCCTCTTCCATTTTCCGGTAATCCGGTGACGGAACAGAAAGAAAGAAGTTGTGATTTGGGTTGAGTTTTATTATGTTATCATCTGTTTACGTTTCAAGTTCCATCCTTACTTCCAATCGACCATTCCAGTCGAGTCTCCTATCGAGCCGACCCTCAAGTCCCGTTGGTTCAATATTCCAGTCGACAGGCGTTTGAGTCGAGTTAGGTGTTTGGCTCGAGTATCATTCCAGTCGAGTTTTATTCTACCTTTCAAACGAGCCAAACTCTCCAGCCTACTCGACTCAATTTCGAGTCGATTCTTGTTTACCTTGCTTGTCTCAAATGGGTCGAGTCCTTTGTATCGAGTCGATCCAAGGCTGAACCGAGTCCCTTGCTGCCACTCGACTCACTTTCCAGTCGACTTTCCTATGATTCAAGTCCATTTCACTCGACTGAAACTCATTTGAGTCGACTCCTTCCATTCGACCTTTCAATCGACTCGAATCCATAATGTTTCATTTGACCGGAAACATGGATCGAGTCTAACTTACCCATTCGAGTGGGGTCTGGGCAGAACCTTCATAACCCTACTCGATCCGAATTGGAATCGGGTGGTTTACAACCATTCTAACCTTATTCCTTTGAGCCGAACTTCATATATATTTACTTATATACCTTACCAACCATCTAAACCGAGATTCAACTTTCACACTTGGTTTTAATAGAGTTTCTTTAAGTTCGGTTATTATGGTTTCATTTTGTTAAATCATTTAAACCAACATTCAACTCTTTTACTTGGTTCTATTAGAGTTTATTTAAGTCGGTTTATCTTGGTTCATTTCGCTCCATCTTTTATAATTCCGTTTGGCTCATTTACTATTATCTCACAACAAACAAGAATAATATGAAGATAGATGAAAATAATAGACCTCTAATACATACATACCTTTGATATGTGACTAGATTAGATCTCGAACGTCTTTTGAACCCTAGATACATTCTTCTATGGTGAATGAACAGGATATCAACTTAGATTTTGGATTGATTGAAAAGATGGAAGGTTGTGTATGTGTGAGTAGAGAGCATGTGTGTTCTATGATGATTGGAAAATGATTGATGATTGAGAAATGATGAGGAGATGATGATAAATATTTGGATTAGGGTTTTAGGTTATTTATACAGACTAAGCCCAAGTCTTTTGGCTCAAAATCCCTCTTAAGCCCATAATCAATTTTAACCTCATTCTTTCACTCCATGTTATTTAATTAGATCAAATAACGTAACACGACACACGTCTAAAATAAACTTGTATTATTTATTTACATAAATCCCAAAATGAGGACGTTACAAAAAACAACTCAAGTATAATAAAAAAGTGTACATGAGACGGCATGATTCAGCGGGAAAAAGTGGTGGTGGTCATTTATGGCGGTGATGAGATGGCCAAAAACTTGCCGGAAAAATCGAGCTTGCCGGAAGTAAGTTGGAGAAGATGATTTGATTGTGTGGGTTTAACTCTACAATTACTGATATAACTTTGTTTTTTAATTAATTTATTAATGGTAAAAAATATAGGTAACTTGGTAATTTGATATGAAAAGAGAAAATATATAATTGCTTGTTTAGATGTGGGAAAATATGTAATTAAGGGTGTTAAGTAAGGAAAAATATGTAAAAAACCCTAAATTAAAATTACACATAGAAGGGGGGGGGGGGGCAAATTGTATTTTGAAATAACATAGAAAGCCAAAAACTTTCAGCCGGAGTTCTTGTCCATCAGAATCCAAGTTCTAGAACCGCCGGAGTCTCGTCGTCGTGCTCCCTCTCCTTATCATCGACCGGAGATCTATTGAGACGGAGTTACATGTCAGAGTCTCTGCTGGGCCGACCCTAAGGGGCTGGGTGGTCGACAGCCCCGGCCCGATACCCCGGTAGGCATGACTTTTTTTTTATAAAATTATATGTATTTTTATAAAAACCGATATGCATATTTAATGTTTAAACTAAATTAAATAACAACTAGCTTGGTCTAGTGGCAAAGGAGTATGACTCCCAACCGAAAGGTTAGGTGTTCTAGTTTCATTGAGACATGTTTAAGCCTATTTTTATACAAAAGTTTTTTACACAACTCAAATCATAACCAAGCAAGCCAATTTAAAAAGTAAATGTTTTTTACAATATTTTTCGCCCTCGTCATAATTTTTTTTTTCAATTCTTGGAGCCAGCCCTGAGTCTCTGCCCATCGGAATTCAAGAACTGTCGGAGTCTCGCGATGGCGCTCCCTCTCCTCGTGACCATCGGAATTTGCTGATCATCGGAGTTTGCCATCGGAATTTGCAGACCGGGTTGAAGTCCGTACCATTTTTTATATATTAGCCTGCGAAACAATGTATGAACTCATATATGATGCTGTTGATCGATGGTGTTTGATCCAGATATACCTGGTCAATTTGTCTTGCCTCCTATTGTTAATTAGTGTTGAACTCAGATATACATGCTTCATTAATTTGTGTTGCATTGCTTATTTTCTTTTTTATTTCTTTACCTTTGTTTGTAGTTAATTAAGGTTGCACTAACTGATCGAAAGGAGATGATAATAGTCAATTTTTTTTTCAAAAACGTAAACGGTTAAAAACACAAAGAAGGTGGTTAGGGTAAATGTGTAACTTTTAAAGTTTTAATAAAAGTAAGGGTAAAATCGTTATTATATAATTTATTTTAAATAAAATAAATCAAAATGAATATATTTGTCTTTTTCTAATTAAGGATGTGTATATATGCCATCTTTTAGTTAATGACGTGTAAATTTGCAATTAAATATTTGAGTTGGGTAAATATGTATTTAAGAAAACTATAGAGGAGGGAAATATGTAATTGTTTCTTATTTTATTATCATGCAATGTTTTTTGTCATCAAAATTTTAATTGATTTACTTTTAATTTAATTTTAATTTTAATTTTTGTTTATTAGGTAATTGTTTTAAAAATTATTCGTACTAAAAAAGGTTGAACGATAAAACATGAGTATTTCAACAAATGAAAGATGGAATGAAAGTTTGAGGATATTCGATATGTGACAAAAAAAAATGATGAATGGTGACAGATGGGTAGACATGTATAACTCAACTTTTTTTTTTTTTTTTTTTTTTTATTTTGATCTACAGGGCTCTCTAAGAATTATTTAAAATTTTAGGACTCAGGATGAACATAAAAAAGATCTTTTAAATTACGGTTTTTAATTATGTGATAAATAATTTAACAATTCTATTAATTATGTTGCATTTTCCAAGCCCAATTTGAATCAAAACAAAACAAAACAATAATAAAAAGTTACTAAGATAATCAATATAAAACACAAAAAAATGTTCTTTTTTCTGTCGTCGTCCTCCTCGACCCCCCTTTGGGCCAGCCATGTTGACATGTACCCCTTTTTGTTAGGGGAAAATTCATAAAATAACCAAAATTTGACGTCAGATCTAACGTAAACAAAAAGCTGATCCGACGTATTAATGTGGCCTATCAAAAGTCGTTACGTGTTTCATTTTTCTGGCGAATCTGACTGATTGGGAGTTTTTGTGACGCATTCATGAAGGAGCCGACGTAATTAATCTTCCATCGATTTTTTTTAAGGGTTCATCACTTTCTTGCGCGGATCACTCAACAACAAATGTGTTTTGTAGAAAACAAACACTATGGTTATGTTCTCATAGAAAAAGTAAGCGATTTACATTATTTATTTGCTTGATTACGTGAAAAATAAGAAAGATGGATATGGTTTTAGGGTTTGAGATGAAGAAGATGAAGATGAAAAAAATTGCGTCGGAAGACCAAAAATTATGTCGGGAGACTTAAAAAATTACGCCGGGCAAGAAAAACTTCGTTTTCCGTCGAAAGGCCAGACATCATGACATGTGACAAGATTTTAGAGGGCAATCAAATTCGTCGGATCGGTTTGTTGTTTACATCGGATCAAACGGTAAAATATGGCTATTTTTAGTATTTTCTTTTTGAAAATTATAGCTATATTTGAAATAAGTTGGTCACATTGGCTAGGAAATTTTCCAGCTATTTCTAATTTTTCTGTTCAGACTACTTAAACGGCCATTCGAATTATATTTAACCCAAATCAACTCCATAAGCTATGAATAAGTTGACACATAAGCTTATATATATATATATATATATATATATATATATATATATATAGGCTAAGTATAAAATGAAAACCCACTTAAGTTGTAAAAACTTTAGAAACTCATTCTCAACCACATGTTTTTAATTAATGTTTAAATCTTGTGGTACACAATTAAAGTGAATAAAAAATGTAAATATAAATATAATTTTTTCTCTCTTCTGAAAACATATATAAAAATTAGTAAAAAAATAATAAAACATTTTTTTTTGATGTTTTGATATTTTGTATTAAATGTTACAACATATATTACATGTAACAAAAAAAAAACCGATGTTACATAGGGTTTTCACGGGTTTTCACAACTCAAATGGGTTTTCATTTTAACCTTACCCTATATATATATATATATAAAAGGGTTTAAATAAGAATAAAGAGTTTCCTATGAATTGTAAGAAACAATAATTTTTTGACATGTGGTATTATAAATTATGGTTAAAGAACAATTTTAGGAAACTATGTCCGTTATAAAGGTGAAAGAGTAATTCTAGGAAACTATGTCGGTTTTTGGTAATTTTAAATCTCAACCCTTGGATCCCCTAATCTAATAGCCCATAATTATTCTTACCATTTCTAGGAAACATTGTCTTTTTACAATAACCTATCCACACACACACACACACACACATATATGGGGAGGAATCTTTGGAGAACCATGTTGAGTTTTAAGAACTTAAGAACTCCATTCTATGCCACACATTTAATTAAATAGATTGGAATATGTAGTTGAGATTAAATCTGAATTTGATTTAGTTATCTATAGAGTATGATTTAGTTATCTATTCTCACAAAGCACGACACACATTCCATACGTTATCTATAGAGTATGATTTAGTTAACTCTTGAATTTAATCAATCTAACGGTCTATGACCGGTTAACCCCAGACTCAAGTGTTAGTGAAAACCGGGACCATGTGCATGGTTATGTTCATGGTTATCTAATAGAAACCGTAATCACACTTTTGGCTGCCTATGACCAGTTTGCTTTCAAGTCGGGGCAATGTATTTAACTAAAGACATAGCTATCTAATAGGAGCCTCATGTACTTATTCTGTGATTTGATATTATGTTTGCGATTTGTTAATACCTCAATGCGGACGTCTCAAACATAAACCCCTCATTGTGGCGGTTAAATTTCCCCGAGATTAATAATGCTAACATCTTTGCGTCATTAATTACTTCTCCGATTTCTTTGATAGTTTCTTATGGTTATCATATGTTTTCACGAAGTTAGTCTTTCAAGACCCCAATGTTTCATGTATTTAACTTATGATGAATATTTTTCATTTACCTTGGTATCCCTAATATCAAGGGTTTTCTTTTTTACTTTAATACTCCGTTAATTTATTTCATCCTTCAACATTTTGTTAGATATTCTTTAATTCTAGAATTTTGTTATTTAAAATTATTCAATTATTTCGTTGGTTATTTTTAACCCTGACGTTACATTATTTATCTTGATATTTGACCTCAAGACTTGTTTATATACTTTTGTTATTTTTAAATCCTTATAGCTTAATGTTCTTGATTTAAAAGTCTTCATATAAGATTTTATTTTATTTTATTAAAACCCACACAATGGGATGGACTATGTGGACCATCTGACGATAAAGATAATTATGGGTCGACACGTAATTACCCAAGTCCTCGCATGGAAGACATAATAAGTACGTTGTGTGCAGTAACTCGAAACCTGAAATGATTTTGAAGGACGGGACAAATGCAGTATGATAAGGGCATGGTGGATACGCCACTAGTACATCCTATATATAAGTGACTTTGTCCTATTTCCCATTTGCGGCGTCTTTCAAGTCATTCAAAGATCGACGTTATAGTTTTATTTTAGTTTAGTTTATTTTTATTTAATTATGTATTAAAAAAATTTTTAAACTTTTTAACAACTCCTTGTATTAGTTGCTTTCTTTCAAAATTTTAGTTTTATTTTAATTTCGGGACGAAATTTCTAAAAGTTGTGAATCCTGTAACATTCGTTACTTTTTAAACCCAAAACCCGACCCATATTTTAAAAAAATTTTCATTTTGTATATATATATATATATATATATATGTATATATCAATCATTAATATTCTCAAGTTTCGTTTATGTGGCATTCGATAACGTTTAATTGAATTTGAATTTTCAATTATATTTGTAAACCAAACTGTTTTGTCGTTTCAATGTATTCGTGCTCGTCGTTTACCGTTAAAATAATATTCGCGATAATTTACGGTATTTGTTTGTTCTTTTATTATTTATTTTATTCAATTAACCAACTTCCAAGATTCAAATTTCTTACTTAAACGAATTCCCGAACTATACGGGTTTAATTCAAAATTTATCCAAGTTTACTAATTTTTCTTTCATTATAAATCATTCAAGTTAAAGGTTCCATTTGAAAAATTAAGTTTAATTTTGAATTAAATATAAACTGAAAGTTGAGGGACCAATTGGGTAATTATATTTAAAATATAATAATATAATATGTATATCTTCCCAACCCAGCCGCCCTCCCCTACCATTTTTCCGGCCAACGGAAAACGGCTCCGGCCGCTTTAAAACCACCATTTCCGTCTCCCTTTGACCCGTAACTTTAGCATAACGAGTTTAGACGACCATAACAGTGGTTAATCAATATATTAATTGGGTTTTTAACGTCTTAATCACCATTAAAGTTCCGAATTATCCGCCGGAAAATATGGCAATCACAATAACATCCATTAACACGTTTACGTTTCAATTCCTAGTATAAAAAGGACCTGGACCTTAAGCTAAATGTGACATTCGTCAATTTCGGGTCTTGTTTGTATTCGTTTTTGTATTTGTTTATTATGTAAACCGACCCGATTTGTAAACCGAAGCTTATGTTATAATCAAAATGATGGATTTATGTTACAATATTGTTTCACACTTGTTGAGTCTTGAAAACATCCTACCTTTATTTTTATTTTTATTTTTATTTATTTATTTATTTATTTATTTTATTATTATTATTATTATTATTATTATTTTGTTGTTTTGTGTTTTTGTCTTGATCCATTTTGCATGAAAACTCTTGTGTCTCACACCCATATTTGACCACCAACATTACCCTATATATACACCACCTTTCCTCTTCATTTTCCCTTGCTACAACTCAAAAAAAAAAAAAAACTCTCTCAAACATCAAAGATTCAAGGTTATCTTCTTAAGTGTTCTTGAAGGTTTTTAGTCTTTCATCTTAATTAGTTTATGTAGCCTTATTAATACTTGTTTATGGTTGTGCAACATATATATAATATACACCCCTTGTTTACCTTTGGTAGTTACTTTTCTGATTCCGGTCGGTGAGGTTTCGGACCTCATAAGGCGAGGCTTCATGGAGGACTTTGTGTCCTTGATATATATACATCTATATAACTTGTACATACATATTAATCTTGCTTATTTAGTTTGTTGGTCATGTTTACAAGTTCCATAGTTATGGGTTTTTAAGAGTCTATGCTTCGGTTTAACCGTAAATAGCTCTAAACCGTAAACCGAACTTTGTTACTAGTTTTGTTAAATAATTGTTTAAACATACTTATTGTTAAATCTAAGTTTCTAAAATCATTTTTACAAATTCTATGGTTATGGGTTTGTAGAATCTTACCTCGGTCTTAACCCGAAACACGATCCGAACTGAAAACCGAACTTTTGTTTAAAGACTTTATTGTTAACTTTTGGTTGTAAAACTTAAAGTATTTTTTTTATTTGTACATTATTATACAATTTCTTTAGTGTTTGGACATGTGGAAACCAAACCGATTCTTACTCGCTTAAGACACACAAGTGTGTTTTTTTAGCCATCAAGACTTGTATATTTCTTTAAAAATAGTTACAAATTGATTTTTAAATATTTTCTTAAGTACTTGGAAATGTTGGATCCAACTTGATCTCATAACAAAGTTTGGACCGACAAAACCAAACACTCGCTTAACGTGCGTTGTTAGTTCTAAAACAATGGAACTACATACTTGGTTAAGTCTTATTAAATTTTGTTGAGTTATCTCATAACATTCAATATTTTGGAAAGTTGACTTTGGGTTTGACTAATTATCAAGACCCGAACCGACAACCCGAACACTCGATAAAAAAAAATCGTTTTAGTATCTTTATTCCAAAGGAATTTGTATTCTTGCATTTTACCCACCTTATTACTTAACATAGGTTGAGTAAATATTAAGGTTAGATACTTTAACCCGGTTTCGAGCACACTTATATTTTTAAAGGGTTATTATTATAAATTCTTAAATAGTTACATTTTAAACCTTGAACTTTAATTATTTACATTTCTCAACATTTATTTTGTTTAAAGACCTTCAAGACAACCTTTCTAAATTCAAGACTTCTTTTTTTTTAGGCATTGTGCGTTAAATTCGTGTAACATCCTAAAATTTTAATGATGAATAAAGGAAGTTATGTTTAGTGATTTCGCGTAATTAATTAATATCGGGTAAGGAGCGGGTCTTGGACTTGGATTAATTGAGATGGGTTAAATGAGAATGGGATTTCAGGGATATAAATACCCCCAAAACCCCAAAATACCTTCATTTCCATCATTTTCCTAAAACACTCCATAACATACACACCACCTACAACCGCCGGCGGCAGCCGAGGAGAGGGAGAGCGAGGTCCGAGAAAGAGAGAGCGGTTGGTTGTGATTAAGCAAGTAAACGAGATCCAAACAAGCCTAAAAAGGTATGGTTCTTGATCTTTGAAGTTTAAAGATCCAAGCTTTTTAGTGTATAAACGACCGAAAATGGCCGGGTAGCGTAGTGGGTGATATTGAACCATAGCAAGGGTGTTAAAATCGCTCGAAATGCCGATCAGAAGCTAAAACAGCGGCTGTCTGGGCAACTTCGCCTTCATCTGGGCAACTTCGCCTTCAAAGCAACGAACTTCGCCTGCAAGCTAAGTTCGCCTGATGGCAACTTCGCTGTAAAGTTAAGTTCGCCTAACTGGTAACTTCGCCTGAGTCCAAGTTCGCCTGATGATAACTTCGCCTGAGGCCAAGTTCGGCCAAGTTCGCCTGATGATAACTTCGCCTGAGGCCAAGTTCGCCTGATGACAACTTCGCCTGAAGCTAAGTTCGCCTAAGGTTAACTTCGCCTAAAGTCAAGTTCGATTAGAAAATAAATTAAAAATCTAATGAAAAATGTGTTAAGACAGTTAATGGAAATAAAATTTTTCCAAGCTGACCTGGCAGCTCGACCCCAGCCAGGGGCTTTGCCCCTTGGACCCTGCTAGGGGCTGCCGCCCCTGAAAGACAAAATGATGTTTTAAGACAAGACGTGTTTTGTTATGAAATGTTTTATGAAAGCTTTTATATTCTGCGAATGTTTAAATTAACTCTGATATTTAGAACTGCGTTTATGAGTAAATTCAACACGAAAGAATTGAACATGAGGCAGAGAAGATGGTTAGAATTGATAAAGGATTACGACTGTGAGATTAAGTATTGCCCCGGTAAAGCTAACGTGGTCGCTGATGCGCTAAGTCGTAAGAATGAGGAAGTCCTTGCAGCAGTGAAGTCATACAAGTTGATCATGAACTCAAGTCTTTTTGAAGAAATCATCAAAGTGCAGTCAGAAGTGTTAGTAGACGAAGGGTTAGTAAAGAAAGAAAGGATTTATGGCCAGCAAGATGGGTTGATGGAAAACACTCATGGAGTTAAAACTAGGTTCGACCGTATGTGGATCCCACACCATGGTGATCTTAGAAGTCGAATCTTAAATGAAGCTCATAAGTCAAGTTACTCAATCCATCCTGGAGCTACAAAGATGTACCAAGACTTGAAAAGAGATTACTGGTGGCCAGGAATGAAGAGCGATGTAGTGGATTATGTTGGTAAGTGCTTAACTTGCTTACAAGTCAAAGCCGAACACCAAAAGCCTTATGGGAAAATGCAACCGCTAGAGATACCTGAGTGGAAATGGGAACACATCACCATGGACTTCATAACTAAGCTAACTCGTACAGCTAAGCAACATGATACCATCTGGGTGATTGTGGACCGTTTGACCAAGAGTGCTCACTTTCTACCCATACGAGAGGCCATCTCGTCAGAAACGTTAGCAAGCTTGTTCATCAAGGAAGTTGTAACCAAGCATGGAGTACCGTTATCAATCGTGTCTGATAGGGATACACGGTTTACTTCGAGGTTCTGGAAGAAATTCCATGAAGCTATGGGGACGAGGTTGAACATCGGTACGGCGTATCATCCTCAAACCGATGGACAGTCTGAAAGGACGATCCAAACCCTTGAGGATATGCTACGTGCTTGTGTCTTAGATTTTGGTGGAAGTTGGGATGATCATCTGCATCTGGCAGAGTTCTCCTATAACAACAGTTACCATTCAAGTATTGGTATGCCACCGTTTGAGATGCTATATGGTAGACGATGTAGAACCCCGGTGTGTTGGGGTGAGATTGGTCAGAAAGAAATGGGAAGTCTAGAAGTGGTTCAAGAAACGTCTTCAAAGTTCGATCAGATCAAAGCAAGAATGAAAGCCGCGCAAGACAGACAAAAGTCTTATGCAGATAAGCGGCGACGACCAATTGAGTTTAACGTAGGTGACTATGTGATGCTCAAGGTCTCGCCTTGGAAGGGGATTATCCATTTTAGGAAAAGAGGAAAGTTGAGTCCGAGGTACATTGGACCGTTCAAGATTGTATATCGTGTGGGTGAAGTAGCTTATAAACTGGATTTACCCGATGAGTTAGAAGGAATTCATTCAACCTTCCATGTTTCTCATCTGAGGAAGTGTTGTAACACCCCGACCGAAGGAGGATTATACATCGGGGCGCCACGTATTGTTTCATTACTCGTGACACTATTTGGTGTCAATATTTATTAATACACATTTATCGCGCACAGCGCAACGCAATCACAAGATAACATAAATTGTAATTCAAAATATTCAAATAACATAAACTTGTCTTGTTACATTTTAAACTAGGTCCAAAATAAAAGCAAACATCCTATGTGTCCTCAAGCTCCGAATGCAGCTACTGCGAACCTGAACATGTGTTAAAATAAAACGTCAACACTTGCGTGTCGGTGAGAGATCAAGTTTAATAGATATAAACAGATAATAATAGATCTGCGCGCAACATGTGTAAATCTGGTGTTTAACAAGGGTGTAATCAGATTGTGATCAAGCCTAAATAGATCATAGCTCATAGTTCAATCCGTGCTCCCAATTGAGCACAAAAACAAGAAATCATCTGTGCACGTGTAAACAAAAGAAAACCGTAAACGATAGGTCTCCCGTGTTCATCTAATGGATCCATGAAAACTTCGGAATAGGCCGAACAAAGCGGTTAATGATTCACACATACAAATAAACAGCCAAGTAAACGTCCATAACACATGGGATACTGCGCGACGAAAGTTCATAAACAAGTTTAAGACTCAAGTTTGTACGAACACATGAACATCCCAAAACGTTAAAACATAAAAAGGGATTAGGTACGAGATTACTCACCTGAAAAAGGTATGTTGAAAGATAATGCAAGAAACAAGCACAAGTTAACCTATAAATAAAAGTTTATTGGTTTAACGATTGGTTTTATGTCTTAAGTATCGATTGCTGTTAGTTAAACAAATTAAAATAAAATATATATATTTATATTATAAATTTACCAAGATTCCGGGCAGAACAGAAGAGAAGATGGAGGCAAAGAGAGGAGGCGGCTGAGGAACAACGGCAGAGAGCAAGGAGAAGGAAATTAAGTGTTTATGTGTGTAGTGTTTAAGTATAAAGAAAGTAGTATTATATATAGGAAAACCCTAGGGAACACAATCCCTAGAAAAGGGGAAAAGATCTTCTACAGAATCAAGCAAAAGATATCAAAAAGCAAAAGATCAGAAAAGTAAAAGATATCAAAAAGATATGGTAGCTGCAGGGGACAAGGAAAAAGGCTGACAGGAACAGAATAAAGCAAAGGAGGTGTCAGGTAAAGGTTCTGGAAAAGCAGATCTCAAAAGATAATGTCAGTCACTTTTTCTGCCAACCAATAGGGTTGGTGCGCATGCTGCGCCGAAAGTGGCTTTTCAGACATAAGGCAGGTTAGGTCAACAGCACAGAAGATAAGATATCACAAAAGCAAATAGGCTGGATAAAACAGAAGAAAAGATACAAGTGTAGCGCGAGAAGGCTGCGCGCGCGAGAAAGCTGAACGCGCGAGGGCGAAGGCAGACAGAATAATTCCTAGCGCGCCGCGGGAAGAACTACAAATCCTTAGCGCGTCGCGGGAAGAACTACCATTCTTAGCGCGCTGCGAGAAGAACTACAATTCTTAGCGCGTCGCGGGAAGAACTACCATTCTTAGCGCGCTGCGAGAAGAACTACAATTCTTAGCGCGCTGCGAGAACAGTTCGCCTCGCGTATCGCAAGAACAACTGGTCCTCGCGCAGGCTTCCTTGTAAGGAGTCTGGCGCGTGGAGCTGCGCAGACATCCTTAGGCGGGAAGAACCAAAGGACAAGCAAAGAGTTAAGAGAAAAAGGGTTTCAAGGCTCAAGGGTTAAGAAAAAGGGGCGGGACGGCGACAAGAGAGAGAAGGAGGAAGGCGGGACGGCGGAGAGAAGGAAGAAAGGGACAGCGACAAGAGAGAGAAAGAGGCGGGATGGCGGAAAGGAAAATTATTATTATTATTAATAAGTAATATAAAAATATATATAATTTATTTAATGTTAAATTTTACAATGATTAATAATCAAATTTAAATCATAAAAAGAAGAATCGGATTCGAAAACGGGTACCTGGGTCGGGTCGGATCGGGCAGTTGTCACAGTCTCCCCTACTTTAGGAAATTTCGTCCCGAAATTTATCTCGAAGTAGGTTGCACAGAGAAAAGGTGCGGGTACTTGATCTTCATCAGATCTTCCCTTTCCCAAGTGAACTCGGCTCCGCGCTTGGACTGCCAACGAACTTTAACAATAGGAATGCGACTGCGCTTGGTTTGCTTTACCTCACGATCCATAATCTCAACAGGCTTCCCAACGAAATGCATAGACTCATCAACCTGAACTTCATCAAGTGGTATGTGAAGGTTTTCGTCAGCTAAACATTTCTTGAGGTTGGATACATGGAAAGTTGGATGCACATTGCTGAGCGCGGGCGGCAGGTCAAGTTTGTAGGCAACTTTTCCTACGCGCGCGAGAATCTTGGACGGACCAACATAACGAGGCGCAAGCTTACCTTTCTTCCCAAAGCGGACAACACCCTTCCAGGGCGACACTTTGAGGAGAACAAGATCACCAACTTGAAATTCGAGAGGCTTCCGCCTGCGATCTGCGTAACTCTTCTGTCGGCTTCTGGCAGTCAGCAGATGATCACGGATCTTGGCGATTTTATCGGTTGTCTCTTGAACTAGTTCGGGTCCTGTGATTTGAACTTCACCCACTTCGTTCCAACAAATCGGTGAGCGGCACTTTCGACCGTAAAGTGCTTCAAATGGGGCCATACCGATACTGGAATGATAGCTGTTATTATAAGAGAACTCGATCAGAGGTAGGTGCGAATCCCAATTACCTCCAAAATCGAGAACACAAGATCGAAGCATATCCTCAAGGGTTTGGATGGTTCGCTCAGACTGTCCGTCAGTCTGAGGATGATATGCAGTACTCATGTCCAAACGAGTTCCTAACGCAGATTGGAGAGATTTCCAAAAGCGAGATATAAAACGGCCATCGCGATCGGATATGATGCTCAAAGGAGTACCATGACGGCAGACAATTTCCTTGACATAAAGATGCGCAAGTTGTTCGACACGGTAGGTTTCACGAATGGGCAGAAAGTGGGCAGACTTGGTCAATCGATCCACTATTACCCAAATGCTATCATGTTTGCTTGCGGTCAAGGGTAACTTGGTGATAAAGTCCATTGCTATACTTTCCCATTTCCACGTAGGAATTTCAGGTTGTTCGAGCAAACCAGATGGGCGTTGATGTTCAGCTTTTACCTTAGAACAAGTTAGGCATTTAGCTACGAACACAGCAATATCCTTTTTCATACCAGGCCACCACAAATCTTTGTACATTTTGTCAGCACCAGGATGAACGGAATACCGAGATTTGTGCGCTTCACTCAGTATGACAGAGCGAAGATTCTCATCATTGGGGATCCAGATGCGATTGAGATAGCAGAGAATTCCACTCAGATTAGGGACAAAATGCGCTTCCGCGCCACACGCTAACTCGGCGCGAAGGTTGCCATTGCTGATGGATGCGCGCTGTGCGTCGCGAATGCGCGATTCAAGATCGTTTTGGATCGGCGCGAAGCGAAGCTGCAGGCGCGGCAAGATACAGTTAAGTTGGCTGGGTTTTCGGCTGAGCGCATCGGCTACCACATTAGCCTTACCAGGGTGATACCGGATCTCACAATCGTAATCGCTGATGAGTTCGTTCCATCGGCGTTGTCTCATGTTAAGTTCCTTTTGATCAAAAATGTGCTGAAGGCTTTTATGGTCAGTGTAGATGATGCACTTAGTCCCATAGAGGTAGTGTCTCCAGATTTTTAAGGCAAATACAACTGCACCAAGTTCGAGATCGTGAGTCGTATAATTCTTTTCGTGAATCTTGAGTTGCCTTGACGCGTAAGCGATAACCTTGCCTCGTTGCATAAGTACACAACCGAGACCTTGGTTGGAGGCATCACAATACACGACAAAATCATCAGTACCCTCAGGTAAAGCTAGAACAGGAGCTTCGCACAACAATTGCTTGAGCTTCAGAAAGGCTTCTTCTTGCTTCGAGCCCTAAATATACGGTTTGCCTTTGTGCGTTAAAGCTGTTAAAGGCAAAGCGATCTTTGAGAAGTTCGAAATAAATCGCCGGTAGTAACCAGCTAAGCCCAAAAAGGAACGGATTTCGGTAGGAGTGGACGGCGTAATCCAGTTCTTGATTGCTTCAATTTTGGATGGGTCGACATGAATACCCATCTTGTTTACAACATGACCAAGAAACTGTACTTCATCCGACCAGAAATCACACTTGGAGAGTTTGGCAAAGAGTTGCTCGGTTCGAAGCTTTTGCAACACCAACTGAAGATGTTGCTCATGCTCGACCTTGGGTTTGGAATACACCAGAACATCATCGATAAACACGATCACGAATCGGTCCAAGAAAGGCCTACACACCCGGTTCATTAGATCCATGAAGACAGCGGGTGCGTTGGTTAAACCGAAGGGCATGACCAAGAATTCAAAATGGCCATAGCGAGTTCGAAAAACAGTTTTTGGAATATCCTCTTCGCGGATACGCAACTGGTGATAGCCAGAACAGAGATCGATCTTGGAGAAACAAGAGGCACCTTGGAGTTGGTCAAAGAGGTCGTCAATACGCGGTAAGGGGATACCGGTTCTTAATGGTGAGCTTGTTCAGCTCGCGGTAATCGATACACATGCGAAACGAACCGTCTTTCTTTTTAACGAACAACACCGGAGCACCCCAGGGCGAAGAGCTAGGGCGAATAAATCCTTTAGCGGTCAACTCTTGAAGTTGGCTTGCTAATTCTTGCATTTCAGCGGGTGCAAGACGATAAGGAGATTTGGCTACGGGGGAAGCACCAGGGACAAGATCAACACGAAACTCGACTTCCCGAGCGGGAGGTAAACCAGAAAGATCATCGGGAAAGACATCAGGAAAGTCACGCACGATGGGGATTTCAGAAAGTTTCTTCTTTCCTTCATCGGGTTTGACCACATGGGCTAAGAATGCGACACATTTCTTCCGCAAAAGTCTCCGGGCTTCAGAGCACGACATAAGTTTAAGACCGTTAGACGGTTTCTCGCCGTAGATATGCAGATTTCCACCATTTTCCCGAAGAATGCGAATCAACTTCTTGGCGCAGATAACTTCGGCGCGATTTTGCGAGAGCCAGTCCATACCAATAATAACATCAAAACTTCCAAGAGGCATGGGGATGAGGTCGATCAGAAAATCGTTTTCGTTAAGGTTAAGCGTGCAATCTTTGATCACGGAGTTTATTAAAATAGTTTCACCATTAGCCAATTCAACTGAAAAGTTTTTCGTTTAAGTTACTCGCGAGGTCGCGCAAGGTTTTTGCTCAAATGCGCGAGAGAATAAAGCTCCTATCGGCGCCAGTATCAAAAAGTATAGATGCATATTGTCCGTTAAGTAAAAGATGTACCATTAACCACGTCATTATTCGCTTGCGCTTGGTGCGCGGTTATATTAAAAGCTCGGCCACGCGTCACTTGGTTCGAATTTGGTTAACTGGGTTCGCTTGCGTAATCTGAACCTGTAGTCTCGGGCACGCGTTCCGGAAATGACTGGGATCACCGCAGTTATAGCACGACCTGGGTCGTGGATTAGGGTATGTTGGTTGTGGGTTCTGCAGGTAGGCTGGTGGTGTTTGCGCGATTGGGTTGGCGGAAGGGACTCTACAGTACTCAGCAGAGTGGCCAACGCGGCCACATCGGTTACATTGTCGACACGGGACTTGAGGTGGGTGGTGAAGTCTACAGGTTGGGCAAAAGGGTTGGTTTCCTGTGTAAGGTTTCTTAGTTGACGGGGCAGGGAGTGCGAGATTGGTTAAGGCATAGTTGTGGACTACAGGAGGTGTTGGGTAAGTTGACAGTGGGTTAGGAGCGTGTACTAGGGGTTGGTAGGCGGGTTGCTGGACAATGGGTGGGTTGGTAAGCGCATAGGCTTTGCGCCTGCGCTTGAGGTTGTTACGGTTTGAGGATTCTGGCTTGGTTTCTGTTGGTTCTGGGACTGTCTTGGCGGGTTTGGTCTTCTCAGTTCCCCGCAGGAACAGGGTTCCTGCCCTGACATGGTTGTCGCTGAGCACAGCGGCCAACTCGATGGCGTCAGAGAGGGTTGCTGGGTTCCTGGCCCATACAGAATCTTGAATTTCCATCGGGAGACCCCCAAGAAACTTCTCGATGGCTCGGCGGGAAGGGGTAACTAGGTGTGGGACAAGCAAACTAAGTTCGTGGAAGCGCGTCGCGTACTCGCGCGCTTCGCCACTGTACTGTTTCAGGTTCCAAAACTCTTCCTCCAGGCGCTTTACTTCGTTGGGAGGGCAGAACTCTCGCGTCAAGATTTCCTTGAATTCCTCCCAAAGCATGCTAGAAGCAGCCTCTGCGCCACGCGCGTGAGCTACTCCGTTCCACCAAGTAAGCGCCCTTGATTCTAGGACTCTTGAGGCGTATAAGGTTCGTCGGTCTGGAGGGCATTGGGTATGGAGAAAAGTGTTCTCAATTTTCTCGAGCCATTGTAGCATAACGGTGGCTCCTTCAAGCCCTGTGAATTTCGGAGGGTTACCCGCATTAAAGGATTTAATATTGTATCCGGAGGGGTAGGGATTATTTTGGTTTAAGGCTTGGGCTATCGCGGCGGCCATTTCCTGGGAACGTTGCTGCCTACGTCTGCGCGCTGCTTCTCTTCTCTGAAATCGGCGAGATAGCGGAGGCATTCTATAAAAGTTTTAATTTTTGTTAATATCTTGGTATGGGAAATCGTTTTAGCGCAAGTTATATCGTTGTAAAGCTTGTTTTGCGGAGTTAAATGCTATCAAATTTTGAAGTAAAATATGAATTTAAATGCAAACTTAATACAGGTAATGAATTCGAATTGAAAATCGACAATTCATGTATCACCATGACTTTCCGAATTCTCAATTTAAAATACGCGGGGTAAACGAGTATTGAAGATTGACAATTCATGTATCACCATGACTTTTCGAATCTTCAATATAAATTATATAAGTAAACGAACATTGGAGATCGACAATTCATGTATCACCATGACTTTTCAACCTTCAATGTAAAAACATAACGTAATGGGAATCGAAAGTCAACTATTCATGTATCACCATGACTTTTTGGATTTTCAATCCCCCACAAACGAATATGTAAATGAACAAATCGGAATTAACAATAAAATTCGAAAGATCACGGAAAACATAAAATCATACGCTACGTATGCGCAAGCATATTTATAAATAACGAGTAATTAACAATAAGCGCTGCGAACATGAGATTTCTCTCATGCGCGAGAAGGGACTCTTAGGTATTCTAGGTCGTTATCTAACCACCTATCCTAAAGTCACGGAGCTCTGATACCAATCTGTAACACCCCGACCGAAGGCGGATTATACATCGGGGCGCCACGTATTGTTTCATTACTCGTGACACTATTTGGTGTCAATATTTATTAATACACATTTATCGCGCACGCGCAACGCAATCACAAGATAACATAAATTGTAATTCAAAATATTCAAATAACATAAACTTGTCTTGTTACATTTTAAACTAGGTCCAAAATAAAAGCAAACATCCTATGTGTCCTCAAGCTCCGAATGCAGCTACTGCGAACCTGAACATGTGTTAAAATAAAATGTCAACACTTGCGTGTCGGTGAGAGATCAAGTTTAATAGATATAAACAGATAATAATAGATCTGCGCGCAACATGTGTAAATCTGGTGTTTAACAAGGGTGTAATCAGATTGTGATCAAGCCTAAATAGATCATAGCTCATAGTTCAATCCGTGCTCCCAATTGAGCACAAAAACAAGAAATCATCTGTGCACGTGTAAACAAAAGAAAACCGTAAACGATAGGTCTCCCGTGTTCATCTAATGGATCCATGAAAACTTCGGAATAGGCCGAACAAAGCGGTTAATGATTCACACATACAAATAAACAGCCAAGTAAACGTCCATAACACATGGGATACTGCGCGACGAAAGTTCATAAACAAGTTTAAGACTCAAGTTTGTACGAACACATGAACATCCCAAAACGTTAAAACATAAAAAGGGATTAGGTACGAGATTACTCATCTGAAAAAGGTATGTTGAAAGATAATGCAAGAAACAAGCACAAGTTAACCTATAAATAAAAGTTTATTGGTTTAACGATTGGTTTTATGTCTTAAGTATCGATTGCTGTTAGTTAAACAAAGTAAAATAAAATATATATATTTATATTATAAATTTACCGAGATTCCGGGCAGAACAGAAGAGAAGACGGAGGCAAAGAGAGGAGGCGGCTGAGGAACAACGGCAGTGAGCAAGGAGAAGGAAATTAAGTGTTTATGTGTGTAGTGTTTAAGTATAAAGAAAGTAGTATTATATATAGGAAAACCCTAGGGAACACAATCCCTAGAAAAGGGGAAAAGATCTTCTACAGAATCAAGCAAAAGATATCAAAAAGCAAAATATCAGAAAAGTAAAAGATATCAAAAAGATATGGTAGCTGCAGGGGACAAGGGAAAAAGGCTGACAGGAACAGAATAAAGCAAAGGAGGTGTCAGGTAAAGGTTCTGGAAAAGCAGATCTCAAAAGATAATGTCAGTCACTTTTTCTGCCAACCAATAGGGTTGGTGCGCATGCTGCGCCGAAAGTGGCTTTTCAGACATAAGGCAGGTTAGGTCAACAGCACAGAAGATAAGATATCACAAAAGCAAATAGGCTGGATAAAACAGAAGAAAAGATACAAGTGTAGCGCGAGAAGGCTGCGCGCGCGAGAAAGCTGAACGCGCGAGGGCGAAGGCAGACAGAATAATTCCTAGCGCGCCGCGGGAAGAACTACAAATCCTTAGCGCGTCGCGGGAAGAACTACCATTCTTAGCGCGCTGCGAGAAGAACTACAATTCTTAGCGCGTCGCGGGAAGAACTACCATTCTTAGCGCGCTGCGAGAAGAACTACAATTCTTAGCGCGTCGCGGGAAGAACTACCATTCTTAGCGCGCTGCGAGAAGAACTACAATTCTTAGCGCGCTGCGAGAACAGTTCGCCTCGCGTATCGCAAGAACAACTGGTCCTCGCGCAGGCTTCCTTGTAAGGAGTCTGGCGCGTGAAGCTGCGCAGACATCCTTAGGCGGGAAGAACCAAAGGACAAGCAAAGAGTTAAGAGAAAAAGGGTTTCAAGGCTCAAGGGTTAAGAAAAAGGGGCGGGACGGCGACAAGAGAGAGAAGGAGGAAGGCGGGACGGCGGAGAGAAGGAAGAAAGGGACAGCGACAAGAGAGAGAAAGAGGCGGGATGGCGGAAAGGAAAATTATTATTATTAATAAGTAATATAAAAATATATATAATTTATTTAATGTTAAATTTTACAAGGATTAATAATCAAATTTAAATCATAAAAAGAAGAATCGGATTCGAAAACGGGTACCTGGGTCGGGTCGGATCGGGCAGTTGTCACAAGTGTCTAGCTGATGACACGTCTCACGTGCCATTGATGGATATTGAGGTTGATGAACAATTGAACTACATCGAGCAACCGATAGAGATCGTTGATCGCAAGGAAAAGCAGCTTCGTCACAAGATTATACCTTTGGTAAAAGTGATATGGAAACACCGCAAAGGATCAGATGCTACTTGGGAAGCCGAGGATGAGATGCGCAAATTTTACCCTAGTTTGTTTATGTAATAGTTAGGTTTCGGGGACGAAACCTCTTTAAGGAGGGGAGACTTGTAACATCCTAAAATTTTAATGATGAATAAAGGAAGTTATGTTTAGTGATTTCGCGTAATTAATTAATATCGGGTAAGGAGCGGGTCTTGGACTTGGATTAATTGAGATGGGTTAAATGAGAATGGGATTTCAGGGATATAAATACCCCCAAAACCCCAAAATACCTTCATTTCCATCATTTTCCTAAAACACTCCACAACATACACACCACCTACAACCGCCGGCGGCAGCCGAGGAGAGGGAGAGCGAGGTCCGAGAAAGAGAGAGCGGTTGGTTGTGATTAAGCAAGTAAACGAGATCCAAACAAGCCCAAAAAGGTATGGTTCTTGATCTTTGAAGTTTAAAGATCCAAGCTTTTTAGTGTATAAACGACCGAAAATGGCCGGGTAGCGTAGTGGGTGATATTGAACCATAGCAAGGGTGTTAAAATCGCTCGAAATGCCGATCAGAAGCTAAAACAGCGGCTGTCTGGGCAACTTCGCCTTCATCTGGGCAACTTCTCCTTCAAAGCAACGAACTTCGCCTGCAAGCTAAGTTCGCCTGATGAACTTCGCCTGCAAGCTAAGTTCGCCTGATGGCATCTTCGCTGTAAAGTTAAGTTCGCCTAACTGGTAACTTCGCCTGAGGCCAAGTTTGCCTGATGATAACTTCGCCTGAGGCCAAGTTCGCCTGATGATAACTTCGCCTGAGGCCAAGTTCGCCTGATGACAACTTCGCCTGAAGCTAAGTTCGCCTAAGGTTAACTTCGCCTAAAGTCAAGTTCGATTAGAAAATAAATTAAAAATCTAATGAAAAATGTGTTAAGACAGTTAATGGAAATAAAATTTTTCCAAGCTGACCTGGCAGCTCGACCCCAGCCAAGGGCTCTGCCCCTTGGACCCTGCTAGGGGCTGCCGCCCCTAGACCCCGCTGCCAGGGGCGCTGCCCCCGGACCCCCGTTCATTGTGGTCATATAAAGATAGAAATACATTATAAGTAGTGATAGTTAAATTGATATGTATACTTGTTATACAGTCAGCCGTGCACAACTGAAGAAAGGGATTACGATCAACGGAGAACGTAACCGTGTTCAGGTGAGTTTCTAGCCCCATTCCTTGTTATGTTTTCGGGGCTGTGTGCATACTTGATGTGTTGTTAATACATTTATCCTAAGTGATAAGTGTATGCCCTATGTGATATATGTGTTATGTAAGAATGATTGCTTGATGGTACGTGAACGATCTTCGGATATTGCACGTACTGTCAGGTTGTAATGCTATGTATAAGGTAAGTATAATATGAATGCTTATGCGTATGAACGTGATAGAGATAATAAAAGAAGGAAATAATGATGTATGGTTGTATGGTTACGAAAAGGGTACCGAGCCCTAATAATACTCGAGGTATGATGTATGGTTGTATGGTTACGAAAAGGGTACCGAGCCCTAAAAATACTCGGGGTATAATGTATGGTAACGAAGAGGGAATCGAAC
Source organism: Bidens hawaiensis (assembly GCF_021521415.1). Classification (NCBI taxonomy): domain Eukaryota; kingdom Viridiplantae; phylum Streptophyta; class Magnoliopsida; order Asterales; family Asteraceae; genus Bidens; species Bidens hawaiensis. The sequence goes on from NW_027491910.1 coordinate 220,222, forward strand.
CCTACTAATATTCGAAAACTAGGGACCAGACCCTTATAATATCTGTGATGTTAGGGACCAGACCCTTATAATATCTGTGATGTTAGGGAATCGAACCCTTCTAATATTCGAAAACTAGGGACCAGACCCTTATAATATCTGTGATGTTAGGGACCAGACCCTTATAATATCTGTGATGTTAGGGAATCGAACCCTTCTAATATTCGAAACTAGGGACCAGACCCTTATAATATCTGTGAGGTTATAGGGCGAAAGGCTCTTTAAAACGTATGATTATGTATGTAAAGAAAGTATGAAGGTAAAAATGGAAGTAAAAGCACTTAGGTGTGTATGAAAGAAAGTTAGGAGGTTAAGTATGAAATGTAAAGAATGTATTGTATGATTATGTGATTAACTAGAACTCACTCAGCGTAGCTGACTTTTAGTATGCACGCAGGTGAGTAGGATGAGACAACTGGTTTGAGCGGGGACACATGGCAGAAGAATAAGAGCCTGGCATCTGAAGACTTATGATGTTTTAATTTTAATGCTTTAATGTTGAAAGACAATGGATGTTTTGAGACAAGTTATGAATTATGTAATGTTTTATGAAAGTTATATATTCCGCGTAAATGTTTTAATTAACTCTGATATTTAGAACTGTGTTTATGAGTAAATCCAACACGAAAGTAGGGCTACCGGTAACGGGGCCTTACAATTCGTCGTTCCGACAAATCTCCAAATTATCATCTTTCAAGTTTACTACTTGAAGGTGAGTATTTCATACCCCATTTTCCATCTTTTATTTTGGGGGTGATATTTCATACTTATTCAACAAAATGCTTTATATTTGAATCTTAAACCACAAACGTAGTTGTATACTTTACCTAAATAATTGCTCGATTTGATGTTCTATGCGTATATGCCTATGTGTTTATCGCTTTTGGTTGGTGGAACTATAAAATCCTAGACTATTTGGCATCCCTTTATAGCAAGGTGTCGTTAACGTAATGCAATTAATGATAACTATAAAATCCTAGACTATTTGGCATCCCCTTATAGCTAGGTGTCGCTAATGTGTTTAGCGATATCTATTTATCCGAATTACCACTTTTATTTATCGTTTCGTATGCAAGTTTTGTGGCTATCTTTATTATATACTAATATGATTAAACTTATGAATTGCTCACCAACCTTTGTGTTGACAAACTTTATTTTATGAAATGTTGCAGGTTTGTATCTTGGTTGATTTATGATTGTGAAGAAAACGACATCAAAGACCTTAGGATATTAGTAAAAATGAACAATATCAAATTTGCCATTTTGTGATATCTTGTTTATGGTTATTTTATGGATAATTGTTATGTGACATTTTCGATGTTGTGAAATGAAATGAGTTTATTAAATACTGTCACTTTAATTACTGTCATGTGCTTATGGACAATTGTTACACCTCGGCATGTTCCGCCGCCTTTGGTCGGGGTGTCACACTAAAATCATTCCCAACATCAGTTTAATCTATTTTCTCCTATGGAACCTCGAAATCACTCGTCAAGAGTTAACTCAGGCCAAGACCTGTTCATCACCTTCCCGGCACCATTAGAGGTAAATGTTATATGGTTTTTCGTTGTTTTGAAGCGACTAATGAAACCCCTTAGCTAATTTGGTCATATAATGAACGAATCATAAGATTAGAATCTAGGGTTTCTTAAGGTTGAAGATGAACACGAGTCTTTGTTTATATATTTCTTTTTCCATGCTTAATCAAACGAAAGTGGTAGATCAGATGTTTAGTTCACGAGAAATATAACGAGAGGACCCGGGTTCGAAACCCGGGTCAGGACCTGTTTTATATATCTTTTTAAAAGCATCTATATATCTTTTTAAAAGCATCTATATATCTTTTTATATGATTAAATTAATCAATTAAAAATCAAAATAAAACCATAAAAATCATTTTAAACAAAATAAAAATTTTATAAATTAAATATAAAATATACCTTCTCTTTTTGATCTTAAAAACCAAATTTTCGTCTTCGTAAATCGTAATTAGAAATTATTTATTAATATCAAATGCAAACTTTAAGTCGCTAAAAATATTTTTGTTAAAACATTAATTATAAAGTTGATTTGTAATCTTTAGCTCAAGTTTTCCGAACGTGTAAGTGTCGTGTCCTTGCCATTAGAATAATAATATCATAACAATAACCAAATGTTCGTTAAAACATAAATATTAATATAATAATTAAAATGCCTTAAATTAATAAAATATATAATAATATGTAATTTTTTTTGTTCAACTTTATAAAGTTAACATAAACTATATCAAACGCTTTAACTATCCCGAATCCGTTATAAACCCATTCTATCGTGTCTAGTTCGTTCATTTCGATTAGATGTTTATTTTGTTTTATACTTTAAAATTAGGGTTAATCTTCGAGACTCGTCATGAAACTAACAAGCTTGTTTAAGCCGTCTACGCGTTGACGCTTACCCTTATTCCATGTGAGTTTTCATAACCCCTTTTTAGTTTTACACGTTTTGGGGTGTAGCACGTCCAAACTTGGTTTTCTTGTGTCAAACAAAAATTCACATGCGTGTCCTGTATATATTTGTTTTGAATCATATTGCTTGTAAACTATGTTATTATGTGCTAGTTGTTTACTGTTTTTATTGGTGGATACACGTACTCATAGCGGGAGGGTCCGACGGGACGTACCTGCGCCGTCCATTTGTTAATAGCGGTATCATACACATACTCTTAGCGGGAGGATCCGACGGGGCGTACCTGCGCCGTCCATTTTTAAATGGCAGTATCATTATTCTATACTCCAAGTAGCGCTGCGAACAGGGGTTCTTAGTAGATTTGACTTTTGTCAAGCGAACGGTAATATCATGTATTTACTTTTCTTTGCTTTATGATTTAGGCAATACATCTTGACTTGTGAATTTTACACTTTTCGTATCATATATATATGCAAAAACTATATGAATTCTCACCAACATTATTGTTGACAAAATATATTATTTTCAATGTGCTGCAGGTTGAGGTTTAAGGATCGAAGAATAGAATAGTTGGACCATTAGGTTACAAGAGACGAAAATTAAAAGTTTATTGTATAAATATTTGATTGTGTATTTGTGATGTATTGAAATGAATTAGATATAATTATTGTCGCTTAAATAGCGTTACGAGCTTATGAGTGATCTGTACGTCACACCCGGGCGTATTCCGCTTTAACCGGGGTGTTACAATATTAATTTTAAAAATATGTCACTACTAAAAGTTGGTGCTATATAATAATTGTTGGTACTATATGATATTTATTTCTTGCATTCTCTACACGTGAGTCTGGAACCTTTTTATTTATCATCTTTTCTCAAGTTACTATACATAAGCTTGTAAGATCTTCAGGTTGGATCATCATACTTGCAATGCCCTCCTTGTTCTAGAGCTCCATTATAATATATATGTTGTATATAAACAACAAAAAGTTTTTGTTGTAACTGAAAATTCGGTTTTCAAAAAAAAAAAAATTAGCCGTCAGTTAATGCTTCGGTTTGGTTTTTTCTGTTCGTTTTTCGGTTAATTTGGTTTCGGTTCGGTTAATTCGGTTTTATGCTCACCCCTGCATTCTAGTATGTAACTTCATTTTTTGTAAGTTTATAATTTTCAATACTTTCTTTTCGTATGAATATGAATTGCAATTATTAATCATGTTGTTGTCTCAAAAACGTATTCAAAAACATCTTGTCGTTTTAAATGACATGTGTGTACTCAACGATTTCTATATTTCCGCCCGTGTCATACACGGGTCAATAATCTAGTTTACAAGTAAAGCAATCTGATGGCTTGAGAGAATGGTTGTTTTATATTTTTTGTTTTTTAATATTTATTTTTTTATTTTAATTTTCTTTATTGTAAGAAAGTTAATAATATACTTAGGGTTTAATGATGAAAGGGTTTCATAAATAAATGATATGTTATAACCCGTTTAAAAGCTATCTGGATTTGGTGGCCCATAACTCGCTTATGTTTTTTACTATAAAATTGTTTATTAATTATAAATAATATCTTTTTCTTTTTAAATTGGATATTAAATTTTAGTATATCCCTATTTTATAGGATTTTCATATCAAATAAGTGATAAGATTAATTTTTATTTAATGAGATGTTATAACCCGTTTAAGAGCTATCTGGTTTTGGTAAGACACATACCCATGAATTTGGGTTAAATCAATCAGAAGGCTCCATTTAAAAATCAAGCAATCTGGTGACTTTCATAAAAGAAAGGAGCGACCACATCGCGACACATAGGATTTTAGGGATTTCATTTATATATATATCCTCATAAATTATAAAGGGGTCTAATTATTTCCTAGTCCATTCTTATAACAACAGTGACATGTTGTGAGGTTAAGCATAATATAAGGTTAATGATTTGTGTAAATCATTATAGCCTTAATGCTTTTAATGATTTCTGAATAATCACCTATGTGAAAGAGAAGTGGGGTAGCATCGAATGAAATTGTGAGGTGCGCAATTCTTAGAGCTTTCACAGAACCAGGCTAGTGTTCCAAGACCATAATGGACGACAATGAGTGGATATGCCCGGCTAGGGAGAGTATTGTGTGAAATGTATTGTCGTCTACACAAATGGGGGTTTGTTCAAGGATATCGCGTCTACTAACCACTAAGAGATTAAGTATGCTTCATAAAGGAAGGTTCAAAGTTAACACCTACCTATCCTGCAATACTCAACTGTCGAGGTTATATTGGAAATTTTAGGGGTATTGATCGATCTCCATTCATGTGAGGGATTGTTGTAAAATTTAGTAAAATGTGTTTTTACTAGTATAATAATGAATGAGATATCGAATGAGTGGTTGGTGTAAGTAATGCTATGTCACTAATCATGTTGATATAAGGCCAAATATATATAAATCCCTTGTATATTTTAATTAATATTTTATTAGTTTTTGTTCGGTTTTATTAGAATTTGTATACTACTAATATATTTGCATAATGTTGGTTCCGGGACTTATTTATGGTTAAAAAGGGCGAAAAAAGAGCTAAAACAAGCCAAATTGGTGAACCATAGCATCAGAATTGAACCGGACCGCATCAGGAAACGAACTGGACCGGTCAGCCAATCCTGGACCGCGGCGCCGCGCGACCGGGAGGCAAAACGCTTCCACGCGGCGCTCCCGGGACCCAGATTCTCAAATTTTCTTTGTATTGTATCATTTTGGGCCCAAGAAACCTATATAAATACCCCTAAACTTAATCCTGAGCATACCCTGCGAACCAGAGCCAAATAAGGCCAAATATATATATAAATCCCTTGCATATTTTAATTAATATTTTATTAGTTTTTGTTCGGTTTTATTTGAATTTGTATACTACTAATATATTTGAATAATATAGGTTTCGGGACTTGTTTTTGGTTAAAAAGGGCGAAAAAAGAGCTAAAACAAGCCAAACCGGTGAACCGGAGCATCAGAATTGAACCGGACCACATTAGAATTGAACCGGACCGCATCAGAATTGAACCGGACCGCATCAGGAAACGAACCGGACCGGTCAACCAATCCTAGCCTGCGGCGCCGCGCGATCGTGAGGCAAAACGCCGCCGCGTGGCGCTCTGGGGACCCATATTCTCGAATTTTCTTTGTATTTTATCAGTTTTGGGCCTAGGAAACCAATATAAACACCCCTAAACTTAATCCTGAGCATACCCTGCGAACCAGAGCCGAATTTGGAGTTTCCTGGAGCTTAGGATTGCAATATTTGGTTGGTTTGAAGGCTAGGAATCAGTCAGCGAAGTGCTTATCATCCAAGAACGAAGACCACAGGTTTTATCGCCTTTAATCTTCCGTTCTTATTTATTTTCGCCATGATTTCCCTTATTATCGTTTTCTTTGCTTTTATGATATTAGGCTAAACTTTATAGACTGCCTAGGCTTATGATGAACCTTTGTTGACCTTAGATTTTGACTTGGGATTTATTTATCGTTATAGTTTTTATGAACTAGTTAAAAGGTTTAATTATATTAAATTGATGCATTTGTGTGCTTAGGGTTGTTTAATTAAGTTTTATTATTCCATAGTTGCCTTGATTATTGTTTGTCATTATGATAGGTTTCTATTAGGTCATCTACTTTGTGTTTTTAACTATTTTATGATTGATTTCGCAATAAGATCATAGGAATAATATTAGTTAATCAAATAAACCTAAGTGTGCTGCTAACCTAAATAGCTGTAAGGTGCTAGGTTATTGATAGGTCTTTGTTGATCAGGATTGCTAGATTTAGTTCTTCGTAAGGAGTCCGTCTAGGTTTGATTGATTAACTTTGTCTATCGAGTCAACTGAATATATTAGACTGCCTTTGATTTCCGCGCTGTAAGATAGGATTTCGTATAAAGGAACTAGTTTGTAATTAATTAGGTGACCGTAAGAAAACTTGATTTTTAATACTGGTGCGCGTTAAAACTTATTAGAAACCCATAGGTTCCTTAATTAGTTTAAAATTAGTTTATTAGTAAAACCCCTTAAACAAATAATAAATAAATAGTCGTGTCTGTAGTTGAGTCTAATTTAGCTAGTTTACGTAATTAAAAGAGTCTCGAGGGTTCGATATCCGGACTTACTTAGCTGTACTAGAGTCGACTGGTTCACTTGCCGGTTAGTAGTTTAGTTAAGTTTAAGAGTTTAGAATTTATTACTTAGTGTATAGATTAGTGTAATTTTAGTTAATAATATTAAACTATTTTTAGCACGTCACATGTCATGACCAATACTATCTTGTCTTCAAATTGATGGTTCGTATGACATATTAAAAACGTTTCATAAGAGCTCAAGAGTCTTTTTTATTACAATTTAATATGCCAATTAACTCTTGTTTATGGCATGATTAATGGACATAGAATTTATGGTTTGTGTTCTTATATAATGAACATAAAGGTTCATTTTATAAAGTAGAAAAGAATAAGCTTTATTACTAATCACACCAACCAAAGAAACATAATATATTTCTTTCTTCCATGAATAATTAGAGAGGAGTCCTCTTTAAACTTCATATTTATCCTTCCAAGTTCTAATACACTAATATACCCGGTGTAACATCGGGCGCGTGGCCTTCCCCGGTGGTACATACTACTTCGGCCGTTGTACCCTGGGAGACAGGCGGGCTTTTTAGTAGAGACCTGAAATCTGTTTTAATGGACCCGTGTTTAACACGAATCCTCAGCCACAACCGTCAATATTTTGTTTGCTTTTTTGTTTTAGTCAAGGTGCTTAGTCGAAGACCAAATGTGATGACGACACAAGACAAGGATAGTATAAGAAGACTTGTTAAACTACCCGTTAAAGACTTTGGATCATATCAGTTTTGAATATAAAAGTTTGTATTTATATACGTTTTATTCAGTTTTGTAAACGATATTGTACTATGGTATTTCTCTTGTATAACAAGAGTACCGCTATACTTATTTTATTTTATTATATTTTTACTAATATGATGACCCAATTCCTACAAATATAAACATTAATTTATTGTGATACATTAATAAGCATCCCTCAAGACTAGAATAGAGTAGTTAATTTTTTTTTTAATATTATAAATTGTTTATTGGATTACATCGAAACAGAAGGCAAGCGGGCAACAAGCTGCGCCGCTACCCCCCTTTTTGAATCGCAAAACCCAATCTTTTAAAAAGAAACTAAATATTTATTCGATCCGTGACACATAACAAACGCTAGTAATAATTAACTGCTATAATATTCCCAATATTTGCTAGACTGATCAAAGATAAGTCTTATAAATTGTCTTGGTCTCACAACTTCACTTGGGTAGAAAGTTAGAGCTGCTGCTGTTTCTTCATGATCTTGGTGCTGATCTCTAGATGTAAAGAAGGTATGAATATACGATATTTTTTGTTTCACCCAAGTGGGGGACATGTCATTTTTAAAAATGCAAGTGACATGATAAGAAAGTTCACACATAAGACACTTAAAGATCAGAAAGGATTGCGATTTCTGGTTACAAATGTTGCAACTGTCTCTTATAGTCCCCGCAAATAATGACAAAGCATGTTGGTGATTGGGAAGATCAACTAAACCCCCAAACTTCATATTAAGATACTTATAAACACCTACCTGATCATGGAAATTAGAATTGGCACCTTGTTCAGACTTAAGTATTAGCGGACCACAAGCAGAGTGTACTGACTGCCCACACTCATGACAATGATAGAACCATGCTTCAGGAATAAGTTCTTCCTCACAAACTTCACAGAAGTATTCGCTCTTGTGGTTCTCAATTGGGTAGTAACTTAGCTCTAGGGGGTGCTTGTCATACTTGTTCTTAATTGTTTCGGGCAAATGCAACGCACATCTGATATCAAGGTTGAAACCACAATCCTTACAGCTAAAACGAAACTCGTCTCTAGGAATGTAAGCACGACAAGCATCACATTGATAGTCCAAATTCCAAGCTTTTACTCTTTCTAGTGAGTGCCGTGGATGCCCACCATGCCGAATTCTTTCAGGTATAAATCCACAATGCACGTCAATTCCATAGTTGCACTCATAACAAGCATATCCAAGTCCATTGCAACATAACCCACACAGATTGCACACAAAACCTAAATGAGCCATGCCACCGAGCAGGCGGTTAAAAAGAAAAAGTGTGTGTTGTGGGTGGCCAGGATGGTTTTCTAGTTTACTAGGAAGCCTGGTGCACCACTCGTGGAGATAACAGTTGCAGAGATGATTGCACACGTAAAAGGGCGTTGTTGTAATCGGTCTCAAACATCCGGCACATAGTAACTCAATCCACTTCATTGGGTCGTGAAGAGTTAATCCTAAGATATTTGTATCAGGTGCATTTACAAGGCGTAAGTAGTGATTATCGTTCTTATCAAGTATAATTTGATCAAAGCGTTGATTATTCTCTCTAAGGATGTGGTGTGATAACATGTTGTAGGTATCATCTGGGAGTGGGTAGTCGAACAGGTCTGGATAAACAAGAGTGTTGGTTAGCAATGGAAATGGTAAAGTCAACTAATGAGCCTTCATATATATATATATATATATATATATATATAGTAAGGCTGTCTACATCTTACCCTTCTCAGACCCTACTATAGCTTTGCTATTGGTGGGATATACTGAGTACAATGATGATATATATATATATATATATATATAGGGTTAGTTAAAATAAAAACCCACTTAAGTTGTGAAAACTCTAGAAACTCATTCTCAACCACATGTTTTTAATTAAAGTTTAAATCTTGTGATTCACAATTAAAGTTAATAAAAAATGTAAACATATATGTAACATTTTCTCTCTCCTGAAAACATATATAAAAATTAGTAAAAGAATGTTAAAAAATAGCAAAAAATGTTTTTTTGATTTTTCGATGTTTTGTATTAAATGTAACAACACATATTACGTGTGTAACAAAAGAAAACGATGTTACATAGGGTTTTCACAACTCAAGTAGGTTTTCATTTCATACTTCTCCTATATATATATATATATGGGTGGGTTCAAGCGAAAACTCTTTTTAAAGAGAAAACTAAAAACTCCTAAAAAACTATTTTTAACTCTTTTTAAAAAAAATTTTGAAGTTTCTTTTTTTCCATTATTTTTATATGTTGTTGCTGGTTCCAAAAAAAAAAAAAAATTTGTCGGTAACCTGGTCGGTGTAGTGTAGATGTGTAATAGTGTGCATTGTATATATGCAAAAGTGTTGTATTGCATAGAATACAACACTATTACACATATTTGATACACACTATTATATATATGCAATATAAGACTAATACGCACATCGAATACACATTAGCGAATACAGCATTAACACGCATGTGCACTATATCAACTTTTATTTTTTTATTATTTTTTTCCCATATAATACAACACTACTACACATATACAATACACAAATATTGAATATATACAATTAAACACTATTGAACTTAAAAAATACATAATAATACACATGTGTAATACCACGATTTCGTACAGTAATACGTATGTGCATTACAACAAGTTTTTTTTTATTTTTTTTATTTTTTCGAGTGAAGGGTAAAAAAATATAAGAATAATAGCAAAAACAGAATTTTGAAAATATTTTTTTATTTTTAATTAAAAATAATTTTTTTAGGAGTTTTTAAGTTTTCTCTCTAAAAATGAGTTTTCTCTTGATCCTCTCCATATATATATATATATATATATATATATATATATATATATATATAGGGGAAGTGTAGAATGAAAACCCCATTTAAGTTGTGAAAATCCGTGAAAACCCTATGTAACATCGGTTTTTTTTGTTTTTGTTTTTTTGCACATGTAATATATGTTGTTACGTTTAATACAAAACATCGAAAAATTTTAAAAAAAATTGTTTTGCTATTTTTTAACATTTTTTTACTAATTTTTATATATGTTTTTTAGGAGAGAAAGAAAGTTATAGTTTTGTTTACATTTTTTATTAACTTTAATTGTAGACCACAAGATTCAAAATTTAATTAAAAACATGTGGTTGAAAATGAGTTTCTAGAGTTTTCACAATTCAAGTGGGTTTTTATTTTAACCTTACCATATATATATATATAGGGGAGGGATATTTTGAGAAACCATGTTGAGTTTTAAGAACTTCATTCGAGGCCATACATTTAATTAAATGGATTGGAATATGTGGTTAAGATTAAATCTGGCAAAAAAGTCAAAGTATGAGAGAGAATAAATATGTAAGTGGTTACACTAACTTTTACGTCCGTTACACATGTGTAAAAAGTCGACTCGGTGCGTAAAAAATTCTGTAATTTTTTTACGTGTATGTAACTTACATATATTACGCATGTGTAAAAAAAAATCGTTACACTGAGTTCTTTCGAGTTCTTAAAACTCAAAGGGGTTTTTAATTGAAATCTCTCATATATATATATATATATATGTGTGTGTGTGTTTGTGAAAGAGAGAGAGAGACTAAGAGCTTCATGATTTTTTTAAATAATTGGAAAAAATAATTTGTGGTACCATACGACAAGAGGGTAAAATCTTGACCATGTTTCACAATATTGGAGGTTAGAATTGCCAATGGCGACCTCTTGAATTTTGGAGAGCTTGTAATTCTCATCATTCCTCCTTATCAAACATGGTCAAGATTTTATTCTCGTGTGATGCATGCAAAATAGGAGGTAACTATAATATAAATTTAGAAAAGAAAAATGAAATGAACATCCCAAAATTATAAACACTAATTGACATTTTAGTTTTCACTTATAAACATTAATTAACAACTTTGGACATCAAGCGTACTATATGCTAACCACGTCATGTGAAATTTTTCGGCATATTACCCAGTTCCTTAATAGAAATTAAAAAAAAAAAAAAAATCCAAGTGCCTAATACTCCTATCAAATAAAAAAGTTGAAGATTTACCTTTTGAGTAGGCGGAGTATATGGGCGTTCTTCTCGCGGTTATGCACTCTACATGAACGAAATACCGACATTTACTGCATTTGTATAGCCAAATCCGACTGTCAATATGCTGTCTACAGATCCTGCATCTGCTATGATATGGTATAACCGAAAAATAACATGAAAGAGTGAGCATGTGAGTATGATAGCTTGTATTACTAAACTTGAAGGGAAGCTTAACACAATCAATGTGGATCGAGAAACTAAAACAGGTGACACAGTGATAGAAAACCCCTTTATGTTCTTTCCCACAAGAATAACACTTGCTCAAGGTAGGTTCAAGGGTACTAGAGATCAGTGGGTGTGGGTGGCTAGGGTGATAAATCTTAGTTTGCTCCGCAAAGGTTGCGCAACGTATATCGATGTCATAAGCACATGTAGAACATCGATAACAGATATCATCTGAGTGTTTAGTAAAACACGCATCACAACTCCAAGAATTTGATCTTTTTATGAGGTCAAGAGTATGGCTAGGATGCCCTGGGAACTCAAAGGTTGGGGACAATTTACAGAATTTGTGGATTGAGTAGGAACACTGGTCACACTTGTAGTAATACCGGTGGTACCAATCAATTTTTAATCCGCAAGTGTAACATCTGCGCTCAAAGTTTTGTGTGAATGAGTGAATGCTCGTGTTGAAGATTTGCCCATTGCACCTCCATTTTCTTATCTCTCGCACCCCTTAACCGCAACATGCTACACACCTTAAATAGAATTGGTTATTAATGAAAGGCTTAAAATGATGGCCTTAAATACAAAGAAGAAACGAAATGGATATATACGTGCTTACCTTAACTGGTGATCGATGGAGTTTATACAACAACAGCAAATGACTTTGAATGTGATTGTTGCCTCCTTTATAGAGGACGCAAGGCAACGACCAACTTTATTGGGTTGGTCCGGTTCAAAGAGCAAAGCAAGGAATAATAAAATATTATACTTTGGTTCATAGTTTAATAAAGACTGATGCTTTTCTTTAGCTTCTTTTATACTATTTTCCCTTCAGATGTGTTGCCTCTTTTTTTATTTTTTTTCTTTTCAGGATGACAATTTTGATAAATTTGAACATCCTCAATAAGAAAATTGAAATTTACTTCACCACAATCTCAATATTAATATTATATAGCGCACATGTGTGTATGTGTGTATATAATGGTGTTATGCTAAAAAACTAACCGTGTCTATAAACATAGGAAGTCATCAAAAAACATCACGTGTAAAAAGTAGTAAGAGTAAATTTGACACAACAAAAAAAAGATGGACAAATGAGGCATGAGCACTGATAAACTCAGTTGATATAGAATAAAACTTCTATTCTATAAAGTTAATAATAAAAAAAGTGTAAGTGATATTGGGCATGATTAGAAAGTGTAAGGATGAGAAACTGGAAGAAGTGCTCCGTCACAAAAGCATTTATATTGTTATAAGGAAAGGTTACAATTGTCAATTCCTTAACTTGAGGGATCTGTTTGCCATTCAGCAATAGTGACAAGTTCGGGAAGCACTTAAACATGTTTCATAAGTTGAAGGGTAGTTTGTGTAACATTTGGGTTAGTTAATGGCAGTTAGCTGCAAGAATTGGGTTTAGGGTTTATATATGACTAGATTAGATCAAATTATATAATATATTGTTCCCCATGTATGTAACTGCTATTTTGTTTAATATCCACCATTTGATCAAGCTGAGGAGAAATCTTGAACGTAATAAGTCCTTGAAAACTTTTTAGAATTGGAGGTTGAGAACGTTTGTTTGTTTTCTTGAATTTCTTCCCATGTCTTCTCCAACACCGATTGTTGGGGAGCCATGGAGGATAAAGAAGGGTGATTTTGATATCGAAGGTCATTCCAAATCGAATATGCATCCCATCATTTTCCGATTCCGGCAACCCAAAATGGAGCATGTGACGTTTCTATGTTTATAACTCTTTCATTATTAGCCTTTTCCGAATCTCCCTAGCTAACTTAACTCCTTTCTCCAAATTATATTACATTTAAACCATCATTTTTGTGTAGAAATTTCAAGGTCGGTCTTTCAAGTGCAGAAATTTAAAGGCTCGATTTTTTTTAGCTCTCTTTGTTTTAGATGGACAACCGACTTACAATTACTTGAAGTTGAAACTCAGTTCTATGCATTTTTTTGCTTTTCGGTTCTTAAATTATGTTATGTTTTTATAAGTTGTTAATTGCTCACATTTTGGGGTTTTGCTTCTTCAGTTGGTTTTTGTTAGTTTGGTGTGAGTTGTGTAAAGTGAATTGGTGTTCTTCTGGAAAATGGCATATCAGAATATTATTCAACATCAAAATCAAGATTTATTTTTTTTTTGCAAGACATAGTCCCAGATCATCACAATAACATAATTTCGTGTGCGATGATTGAAAATGTAGGTAACTGGAAAGGCTCTCATGTTTGATGAAATTATTACTTATGTCTGCTTGGTGGTCACTACAAAATCAAGTTGAGGTATATATTTATTTAGGTTTTTATAGTATTAGCTATTTTAGTTAAATAAAATAAACTTAGTTTGCTAAAAAATTAATAAACTAATTTTCAGCTTCTTTTCATAAAGCTTGCTACTGTATATTGCATGTAATTTGTTTTTGGAGTGGATTTGTATATCGGGTGAAAACGCTATGGTCTGGGAATCATTAATCAGTACATGCAAATTGTTTATGTGTGATGCAATGAACAAAAAGAATTGCAGGGATAAACCGATGGCAGTGTTTCTTGCACTTCATGAGCAGCAATCCAAGGGCAATGACTTTTTTGAGTAGCATTCAGTAATTGTCACTAGAGCTATTGAGTTATATGTGTAAACTATGCATAGAAACATAAAAAATTCTGGTTGTCCTTAATAACTTGCAACCTTGTAGGATTCAGATATCTTGTATGTATTGCATTCAGAGAGAAGCTTCATGCACACAAAATGAAATTTGAGTTCTTAAGTCACTGCCCCCCCCCCCCCATTATTTGGTTATTTTCTTCTTTTTTTTTGTTTTTTCTAATTATCATTTCAGGTGTTGTAAGTTAACCCACACTTGCTTTTTGCTCAATTTTTGATTCATTTTAACAAATACTTTTCTAATAAAAAGCATATATTACAAAATTTTATATAGGAGGATGTGTGTACTAATGACTTTGGATGACTTTGAAGCCCTCGAACGCATGTACTAACGACTTTGGATGACTTTGAAGCCCTCGAACGCAATCCTATTCAGAAGTAACAAAAGTTTGTAGTTCCACCGCAGTTGGCATAGTAGCGGTTTCCACTAACTACAACCACGGGGCTGGTGATAAAGGATATAGCAGACATGAATGAATACTATGCAAGACATGGTGGTTGGAATGGTTTTGTTAGTGTAGTCTAACTTTTCTTATACTCATTACTTAATTGAGTTGTACGTTGATTTTAGACATATTTTTCGTTTAGAATGCAAGAAAAAACCTTACACCATTATGACACTAAAACACCCGCCACTGAACGGGTATAAAACTAGTTAGTTGTTGTTTTCAATTCTTTTCGTTTCTATAACACTTTCGTTCCATCAATACCGACATTGATTGGTCCAACAGTATAAAGGATCTGTTATCCTTTCGTTTTATCAAAGACAAACTTGTAAGCTTGCAAGTGGCAATATAAATTATCTAATAACTTTCAAATAAAATCTGTGAAGATTTTTGTTTTGCTCTTTTATTGAAGCTAAAACATGTATATTGACAACCAATATACATCATCTTTTTATAAGTTTTTAAATTATGAACCCCACCTCTTTCATTGATTATGGAAGTAATAATTAAGCAGAGGTACCATTTATTTATACACTCATTTCAAGTTTTATCTTGGTCCTACTGGGAAAGAAATTGCCATAAAATTCTCCGTCTAAAAGTGGGTTCAAAATACAAATATTTTGTCATTTTTTCTTAAAAGATTCTTAGCAATATGATAATGATTAGTCAAGAACAAAATCATTTACAAATATTTGTCATTTTTTCTTAAAAGACTCCCAAACACAAACACATAATCATTTACAGTCTTTGTCCACAAACAAATTCAAAACTCAAAAACCAGATACAGATACATTACCATACCAAAGCAACAATATAAATAACATAATCAAACAAGATGCAGAGAGCCAAAAAATCACTCTTTACTCGGTCGGGGCATGTATTAAACAACCCATACTAACCTCCTATAATCATCAAAACACAAACGCAATAAAAAAAACTAAGAATTGAAAGAATAAACCTTAATCTTATCAATTCCTAGAAAAGGTCAACTTTCTTCTTTATCATGTCTTGCTTCCACTTTGGTATTTTGTAGAATGCTTCTTTTGTCATCCCGAGCACCGACTCAAATTCTTCAGCTGATAAATAAGCCTAAATAACCAAAAAAACGACGTTATTACACACAGTTAAAGCTAAAGAATAAAATTTCATAAAAGTAAAACGGACCTCTCTCCTTTTAAAGTCGATTCCTGTAACCGGGTTCTCAGATTTAGCTTTGAGTTGTTCATAACTGAAAGTGCTTTGACTGTCAACGATATCACACTCATTTTCTTCCGTTGACTTTGTTGTTGACCCTCCTCCATTCGTCTCTTGAACGGGTTCAGATGTCTCAGTGGTAACTTCCGAGCCTTCATTACTCTCCAAACTAATAGAAGGTTCTTCACTTTTGGCTACGGCTGCAAACCGGATATACTTTAGTTCTAATTATGTTTTAACAATATTAATAACGCAAAACTAACATGTACCAGGTGGGCCACTTTCAGATGGTGGGCTTCTAACGGGTCGGGCTGGAGAAGCATCAGACGGGCCCTTCTTTTCAGCAGTGAGAACTGAAGATAAAGCAGCAACTGCAGCTGCTCTCTGTGAACCCCGACCCGGTGCCTTTGGAGAAGCCGAGGATTTAGCAGTTGGAGGTGATGATTTAAAAGCCGAGTTCAAGGCTGCCAGTGCTGAAGCTCTTTGTGTGGGCCCACTCGTCCCGTTTGACTTATCTTGACTCTGTAAACAAATCAAAAATCTTAAAAAACCACAACCGAAAACTCTCGGTGCGCAAAATGGTTTCCGTTTTGAGTTTATTACCTCTGCAGAATGGCCTCCCCCGAAACCAAACATTAGTAAAATCTTCTTCTGGAATGAGTTCCCGTGAGCCTAAAACGAGAATCCAAATCAAAAATCAACATATAAACTTTAATACTGGTAAATATAATAATATGTGTATATATATTACATTAGCCTTTGCCGAATCCCATGAGAAAAATGTTGTGAAGAAGTTCGGTTCGTTTCCTTCAGTGACTCTGTACAAGGGGACGAAAGGGGATAGTCCATCGAGAGATGCAGCCAACTCTATGTATTTCTGAAAAAAAGTTTATTATATTATAATGAAAAAAGAGCATAGAAAATTATGTGAAACATGCAACTACCTGGCCAACTTCAAAGGCGCTTTGTTTTTCCTTGGAGTCCACGGACTGACCAACCCAAACAAATACCTCAGCATGTGTATCCAATATCAAAATATCCTCCGTCAACAAGTCGTCTTGTGAAAAATTGTAGATTTCCTCAATCTGTGATATAAGTAAAACATAACTTAATCTTTTTGTTTAATTTAAAATATAACAAATAAGCTAACAAGCACCAACCTCAAATTTTCCTTTATTGAATGAGAATGCAAACAAGTGAGGATCTCTAACGGTTTCTTGTGTTACTTTTTTACTAGTGTAACCTTGTTTCCCTCCAAGTGCAAACCAGAAAGTCGAATTCTCAGTTCCTTCTTTCACAAACTTCACGTTGGTACCAGGCTGAAATAATAATTACTTTATTAAATAAAAAGCACAAAAATATGAACCATAAATAATATGATTATACTGGCTTAATATCATACCTTCAAAAACTCGGCAATTTTAGCAGCTAGTGTGTGCTGCTCAACAGCACTCTGGTTTCCATGCCAGGTGAATAATGACGAACCAGATTGAAGAAGGAAACAATCATAAGAATTTAACGAGGTCGCCACCTGAAAGAAATCATATTTAAACATTCATGTATATTATAAACCTTGATTTAATTAAATTTTAGCTAAATTAAAAGTGTATCATACAGGTTCTACTTGAATGGCTTTATTATTATGCACTGAAGTTCCAGATATTTGAATGAGGGCTACTTCATCTGAACTATACGCTTCATCTTTTAATCCTTTGTCTGCAATGTAATTCTTGTAACCAGAGCTTAACCCACCCTAATAACAAAATATTTGTCATTTTCATAATATTTGCAATAACACTAAATATTGACAAAAGTACCTTCAAGACAACCATAGGTTGAAAGATTGCAACAAACTGTGGTGGTTCTTTCCCTTGATACACTCGACCCTAAAAAAATAAATAATAGATTTTTATACATAAATATATTATTTATCATCATTGTAACAATAAATACAACACCTGAACCGGCCGTCCTTTGAGTGAGTTAAACATTGTTGTTGCGAGCCGAGCAGCCGTGTTTTGGTCCTCCTGATGTTAAATATAATTAAAACAATACAAAAGACAGATAAAATTCGAAATAATTAGCGTTTAATATACCTCGATGCTATCTTTACCGATCCAACAACAAAGATAATAATCTTCCTTCCTTTCATTAGAATGGTAGGTGTAAAGAACAATGTAGCAATCTCCACTGTAAAATTTACCAATGTCTTCCTTTGCTACTGGTGTTTTCGCACTCCCATTAATCCGCCACACCTAAAACAAAAAAATATAAAATTAAAATTTTATAGCAGAAATTAAATGAGCTAGATAAACTGTTTATAAATTACAATCAAACCTCAATTTTTCCGTTTTCTTCAAGCAAAGGTGGGACTTCTTCAGGAGTAGTCGAGGCTTTTGCAAGGCCTTTAAGGCCAACACCTTGTTGCTTCAATAAAGCTAATAACATAAAATATTGCATAATAAATCATATCCCACGATGAAAATAATTTGGTAGAATTTAATAATAAATGAGAATATTTACCTGCTACTTTTCCTCTACCCTCCTCGGGAGCAGAAGGTGCTGATGAACCCGATGGCCACCAGTCAAAGTTTGACTTAAATGAATGTGTTTCATAGCCTTGAATAAGCCGAGTTACACGCGTTGATCTAGGTCGATTTTGACTTGTTATAAACTCCTACGAAAAGTGTTTACACAGATGAGAATACATAATGGATATTAGAGGTCACAGTTAGGCCTGTAAACGAACCGGCCGTTCACTGAACCGTCCATGAACCGTTCGGCAGGTAGTTCATTTACTTAATAAACGAACATGCACAATTTTTTATATTAATTTGTTAAACGAACAAACATGAACATTTATGTTCCTAAATGTTTGTTTGCGTTCGTTCATTTATGCTTGCCAGCTTACCTTTGTTTAAATATGAGTTCGTGAATATACTCGTTTAAATTTTTAGGCTCGGTACAATTTAGTCTAGTTTTAATAAACTTCTAGGCCCAATGTTCACATTTACTTTTAACTGGTTTTAGCTAAGTTATGTCCGTTCATCTATGCCAAGTTATGTTTGTTTGTTTAACGTTCATGAACCGTCCGTTTATATTGTTAACGAATGAACATAAACGAACACTGACAAGAATACGTTCATCTTCTTAATGAACGAACACGAACAAAAAAACCCCTATCGTTTAATTGTTCGTGTTAAATGAACGAGCATGAAGATGTTCCGTTCATCTTTGTTCAGATCGTTTACAGGCCTAGTCACAGTTTCAACCTGCGTAATTGTAAATCATTTAGTTTGGGTTGTTTTTTTTTAATGTTAAACCGGTCAAACCAACAAAATAGATAAAAGGGGAACGGGCCAAATAAGTCAAACTGGTGAAAAGTCACCCAAAATCAATTTTATTCCAAGATTAAGATTACTATTGTAATAATAATGTATACACTATTACTAAATGAGCAAATTTTGTTTACGGATCAACTCAACCCGTTTAACCAGTCAAAGACCTACCTCGGCAGCCTGCATGGCAGCTTTTCTTTCTTCCACTTGTGTGACTCGCCCGACCCAAACAAACACCTCTGAACCACAATCCAATAAATAACATTTGTTGTTTTCCAGTAAAGATTTTGAAAGTTCACCATCTACTTCCTTAACTTGACCTTCATTAATGCTGCAAAAAACAGGAATTGCAAGTAAGCATAGATAATTCATAAACATTAACATGAAGGGTAGTTTAGGAATTATACCAATAAAGTTTTGGAGGAGTCTTTTCAGGAATAACATCATCTTCAATTACAACTTTTTTGCCAATAGGAGCAAAACCACCAAATATAACCCAAAATTCACCCGAGTCCCCCTCTGCTTGTAGCTTTCCGTCATCTAAATACAATAAATTGAAAACATAAAAAAATGAAATAATCATCATCATCATCATCATCGTACTCAGTATATCCCACCAATAGCAATGCTATGGTAGGGTCTGAGGAGGGTAAGATGTAGACAGCCTTACCTCTATCCCATAGGGATAGAGAGGCTGCTTCCGGTGAGTCCCCCGGCTCGATAGTAGTTTTGAATCAAGCCTTGGACATAAGACACATAACACTCAATCATCGGGACACCGGCTGATTGGTGCATGTGCCCTTGTCTTTCGGCTATCAACGCCACCACATGATGCCTGATTAACCTTCCGCCACTTTTAACGTTATTTTCACGTGATTAGTAAAATAACGTCAAAATTAGTGCAATTTTACTTTTGCCCACCCAAGGGTTCACACATATATACATTATATGTGCGCACCGCAAGCAGGGCGTATAAAAAAAAAAAAAAAAAAATGAAATAATCAAATTATATATATGTTATGTATAAACAAACACACACAGACATCATATCTTACCAACAATTGCAACATCACACGTCCCCTCATGATATTTATCCTTTAAAAACTGAATAACTTCCAATGCTTTAGCCCGTTCTTGTATATTCGAGTTTGCCCCGTTAAACTGAAAAATCTTATCTTTCGTGTCCAAGATAAACACATCATCATGATTCAATGTGGATCGAGAAAACGGGACCTGAATAAAAACACAAGTTAGAAATTAATTTTTTTCTAATATTTTAAATATGTTAAAGATACAGGTGGTGTCACACACCTGCTTCAACTTGACAACTCGTTTTCCTTTGCACGTGTACAATCGTGTTTGAAATTCTTCCTCTTCGGTTTCTTTAAAACCGGAAGCAACGCCCCCTTCAAGTGGTATAATACACGGTTTAAAATAAGATAAAAATTTGTCAGATTCATGACCCTGTGGTTCCCTATATTGCACTGCACGCCCGCCAAGAACCGCATCGAGTTCAACCGTTTTTATTGCTGCTGTTCCAGCTTCATCCTGATTAATATTATCAAATAAAATAAAATCCACTTAACCAATTATAGCATATAAAGAAATAATGAATTTAAAACATTATCTCCACCTGGCTAGTATCTTTTCCCAACCAAAAATGTATGTCATACAAATATGCACCACCCTTGCCAGAAGTAGTCTGCAGATACAATAAAAAAAAGGTAAATAATTTGAATGTTTAAAACATTTTAATAAGATGAACATAAAGGGACAGTAACAAAGCTGATAAATATTATTAGCACCTGCAATACAATGTATGAGTCACCCGAGTAGAATTTACCATAATCAGACTTGGGCAATGGTACGGGCTGAAAGTTTTCGATTCTCCAGATCTCGGTCCCTCTATAAAGCGTTAAGTGAATATACAATATAACAAATGCAATTTTGTTTTTGGAATGGCGATTCAACAAATGCAAACAAACTAATAAATTATAATATTAATGTAATAACATCAAGAAGGATACACTCTCTGACCGGCTCCTTGAAATGCTGGTTCCAAAGTTTTTGCAGCGGACGACATAGTGTAATGTTCTAAACTTCTATCTTCTTTAGAAAACGATAAGAGTCTCGTGACGCAATCTTGTCACTCTAAAGTTCAAATGAAATACAGTTTATGTAAAAATGATCACTCTAGATTATTATGTCAATAAATGACAGCTATGACTTTGATAACATGCTATTAAATGGGTGATTTTATCACATAATTACTTAAAAAGGTGTAAAAAGATTTGCTTCAAATTATGCACATTGCTTATTACAGATAGATGATCTTGATCAATCCTTTTATGCAATTTCTTCCATTGAAATTGTTCAAAACACTCAATTAATCAATAACATGATTATATCAACAGATCCAATCAATTACATCAATCAACAACCAAGAATTTGAAGACCCAATTTTGAAATATGATTCAAGTCAAAGAAAGTAAACAATTAGTCAATATAAGTTGTGGGTCATCAAATTAAGATCCAAATTAAACAAAACAAGTTCACATATCAAAATTAAACCAATAAAAAGAGATCTACATAGGCAAACACAGTGGATTAAGAAGACAGACGGACCTTGATTCAGATCTTGATTGTTTCTGGCTTCAAAAACAGAACAGAGTATGATGAGATGATGAAATGAAACTGCAACAGAGCTGGCAAAGTGAAGTTATATTATAGGATACAGAGAGAGAAAGCTGAAAAGAAAGATGAATAATAATAATTATTATTATTATTGGTTTTATGGGTTTTTTTTTCTTTTTTCTTTTTCTCACACTTTTTTCAAGATTTGTGAATATTTTTTTTAACAGGCCAACATAATATTTGAAAAGAAAATAAAAATTGAATTTTTGAGGCAAAGATCCGGTGACAATGGCACCGGCCATGCCGCCTTTTGGTTTATTTTCTTCTTTTATTTGATGGCTTTTTGCTTCTTTCATCTTATTATTATATTTTCTTTATGGTGTCAACAAATGGAAAATGAGTTTGTGTGGCTCAAAATGGGTGGACTGTGGATTATTATATTTATATAATATATTTATTTATTTGGTTTTGGTATTTATTTTATATTATCTTTTGGCCCGTCTAAAATTCTATTAGGTCAATTAGTCACTGATTGATTGATATTATATATGTTGATGGTAAATTATTGAGATGATGGTATGAAAAGCATGGATGATTTCTTTCTAAAAAAAACTAAAAGGGTCATACTAAGTTTTTGAAATGGCCAATTCTATACTTGAGATGCTATGTACAAAACTTAGAATGCGAGATAATGGAACGGAGATGGAAATAAAATAGATCATTATTGTTATATTGTCATGATTTTGGGTTTTAAATGATTAATGATCTAATTTGTTTTAAAAGATTATCAAGCTTTAATTTTTCTGTGTACGTGTAAACTTGGAAGAAAAAAAATAGACCATTGTATTGTCACCCACCAGACACAGGCCGCGATACAATTGTTGATGTGTTTTTAAACACTTAAAACAATTATATATGTCTTACAATATTATTAAAATTTGAATCCTTGAATATAAACTTATTGAATTATTTTTATAGTGTACGAGAGCATGTATTTTTTTTATATAATATGTAAAAGCAAGTAGTTTATTTTAAATAATACAACTATTTTTTACACGTCATGTTAATATTATATTATATTCGTTATAATAAAGGATGATTCATATAATCAACCAAGCTATTTCAGCAAGTGCATTGACTTTTGCAACGTATCAGGCAGGGGTGTTCAGATTTCGATTCGCATTCGAAACATTCGAAATTCGATTCGAATTCGATTATTAAGGTTCGAATTTCGGCTTTGAAAAATTCGAATTCGATTCGTATTCGAGTATATTAATCGAATATGAATTTATGTGTAAGGCCCCGTTACCGGTAGCCCTACTTTCGTGTTGGATTTACTCATAAACGCAGTTCTAAATATCAGAGTTAATTTAAACATTCGCGGAATATAAAAGCTTTCATAAAACATTTCATAACAAAACACGTCTTGTCTTAAAACATCATTTTGTCTTTCAGGGGCGGCAGCCCCTAGCAGGGTCCAAGGGGCAGAGCCCCTGGCTGGGGTCGAGCTGCCAGGTCAGCTTGGAAAAATTTTATTTACATTAACTGTCTTAACACATTTTCCATTAGGTTTTTAATTTATTTTCTAAGCGAACTTAACTTTAGGCGAAGTTATCAGTTAGGTGAACTTGGCCTTAGGCGAAGTTACCAGTTAGGCGAACTTGGCCTTAGGCGAAGTTACCAGTTAGGCGAACTTGGCCTTAAGCGAAGTTACCAATTGGCCTTAGGCGAAGTTACCAGTTAGGCGAACTTGGCCTTAGGCCAAGTTACCAGTTAGGCGAACTTGGCCGTAGGCGAAGTTAAGCCTTGAAGGCGAAATTAAGCTTTGAAGGCGAAGTTAAGCTTTTGCAGGCGAAGTTACCCAGTTCAGCTACGGGTTTAGTTTTTATCAAGCATTTTGGCGATTTTAATACCCTTGTTATGGTTCGACATCACCCACTACGTTCCCTAACCGTTTTCGGTCGTATATATATCTCGTATATACTATAAAGCTTGGACCTTTAAGTAAAAACGTTCAATACTACGTAAACTTTAAAGGTCAAGAACATACCTTTAGCGCTCGTTCGATCTTGGTTAGCTTGTTTATGCACTCTAGATCTCGTGTATAAGATCTAATACCAACTAACGTTTACTCTCTATCGGGTCTTGCTCGTTTATGGGGTGTGTGTGTGTGTTTAGAGTGTGTAGAGATTATGATGGAAATGAAATGAGGGTTTAGGGTTTTAGCTTGGTTTAGGGGATATTTATATCCCTTAAAGCCCATGGACCTAAGGCCCATTCTCATTTAATCCATCTCAATTAATCTAAATCCATGATCCGTTCTTTACTCGATATTAATTAATTAATAACGCGAAATCACTAAACGTAACTTTCTTTATTCAACATTATAAATTTTAGGATGTTACATTATGATTTATTATTTGATTCGATTCGAAATTCGAATTCAAATTATATATACATACATGTATATATATATTTTTTTTATTTATGTCAAATCCATAAATAATAAATATCCATTACAAATTATTAAACCTAATATACCATATTATTTCCTAGCCTATACTAATATGGGTGTTATTTACTTCTCATTTTGAATATTTTGAAGTTATACTATTTGTAATTTAGTTTTGAATTTATTATCATGTGATATTGTAGCTACTTTAATTTTATATGTTTCTTTTGCAATTATGATTATGGTTTTTGAATTTTTGGCATAGGTAAACTTGAGTTAGATTGTATTTATTCGAATTAAAATCCAATTTATTCGAATTCGAATTTCAAATACGAATTCGAATCGAATTTTGAATTGGGCATATAATACGAATACAAATCGAATAGTTCAACTTTTAATCGAATACGAATACCAGAAAAGAAAACAATTATTCGAATTATTCGATTCGATTTAACTTGAAACTTCGTTATTCGATTCGATGAACACCCCTAGTATCAGGTAAATGAAATAATTATGAAAGTTTGATTTTAGTATAGGAAAAATAATTTGCTAAATATTAAATTTTATTATTTCATAAAACAAATAAAAGATATTTTTCAAAAAATATATATATATATATATATTTCTATTTGATGGATGTGGAAAAGGAAAAGTGGGGTTGTGCTTTTCATGTGAAAAAGAAGGGAGGGCCTTTGTTCCAATAGCTAAACCCAATCTCTTCTGCATTTGTAACTATCAAAAACAGGCTGTTTTCTCAACTATCGCTCCTCAGCTTATATTTCAATTTTCAACTACAAAAGCCTGAGAAATCATGTGATGCTATTTCATCTATTATTCATTAATAAGGTTTTTTTAGGTTTAGTTAGGTTACACAAATGTTCGAAACATAATTGATTGATCAAAAAGTCTACATAGCACGTGATACAAAGTTGATTCAACAGTGTAACATAACAAGTGATATGTGGTTGATTCGTCAGTCAGTATACCTGCAGGCTATAAAATGACTCAACTTAATAACTACATTTGTCAATATGTTTAGAGCTACCTACGTGGGCACAGATAATGGACAAGAATGTCTTAATGGAATGGATCATGTGACAAATGTCATAGGTTGTTTGCCCTAATGACGGATATGAATTCATCATCTAGAGGCCTAATTTTGAACTTAACGGTTTTTTCCAATTTTAGCATTTTTATTTCCTTTTATATGTAACAGCGCCTGAACTTTATATTTAAGTAGGGCTGGCAATTCGTGTCTTAACAGGTTAGAAACGACACGCTTAACAAAAGTATCAAACATGAATGCAACTCGTTTAACTACTTTATTATATGTCATGATTATTAGACAGTTTTAAGTTTCATGTACCAATAAGGGAAAATAATTAAGTCTAGCCGACTAATTTCAATTATCTATGAAAATCAAGGTTGCAAAAGTCGCTAGGCGGACCCTAGGCGGCCGACTGGGAAGTTGGGTGTACTCGGAGTACTCGGGGAGTACTCAGAGAGTACTCAGAAATGACGTATATAAAGTAAATTAATTTTTGGATATTAAATATATGCCAAATATCATAAGTATGCTAATATTTATAATAAAATAAGTGAATACCAATATAAATAAGAGAATATATATTTTTGAACACTAAATTATTCTAAAATTTGCTAATAATTAACTAAAAAAGGTGATACTTTTATAATATTATAGAACTATGAATTATATTTTCTTTTATAAGTCAAAATCAGCCAAGTTAACAGTACTAGATGTGATTCTGGCTGGGGTTGACCACATTTGATCGACTCTTAACAACCAGGCAGAGTTGAAGAAACTCTCATCGGCGCCATACCTTGTAGTGAGTACTCGGGGAGTACTCGGCTTTGGAAACCTACTTTTACAACATTGATGAAAATAAAATAAAAAATCGCATACCGCACTTTTTTAATTAACATATATTATCGTGTCTTAAACAGGTACCCAATTACCAACTCTATATCTGAGTACTTAGCATGATTACTTATGAAGTTAATTTGATTATTATGAAGACAATTTCAGTTTTTTTAAAATGTAGTTAGATTCTTAGATATAATACTTTAGATATGAATATGATTATATATCGATCGTGAGGATTTCTCACTTATGATGGGTTTCTTTCTAATGGTGAAATGAATAAGACCGGATGGGTTAGTGGTTCGTCAGTTATTCAAATGGCCGTTCAAAAAAAATATAATACTTTTGATATTATTATTAATATTCTCATGAAAATAAATAAAATGGAAGGAATAAGAAAACGAAGACTTGGGAGAATAAACCACGTAAAATGATATAAAACGAAGACTTGGGAGAATAAATTTACATGCATATGGGATTCTGGAATCAAATTAAAATAAATTTTTTTTTTCAAAGTTTGTAACTTTTTTCCAGTTTCTTGTCAGAGGCGTTTACGCCTTTTTTTCTAATATAATTCTACTCTTGTAGTGCAAAAAAAAAAATCTATATCAATTTAATGACTATTTTGATAAATCCTAAAATCAAAATTCACTCCAGGACAACATAACATCCAGACATACCTTTTGAAGGAAATGTACAAAACCAATGGTCCTAACATTACACAACAACACAAACCTAAACAATTTAACTTTTAAGTTCTCAACACTACGAATATTGCCTTTGAATTTATCTTCTAATATTAAAATATCTTGCAAATTCTCATACGCTTTTCTGTCAAAGGAATTATGATCAGTATAAGAATGCAACCCAAAAAGTGTGTGCCTTGATTGAGGATTAAGGATTATTATAATAACTTTGTTTGGGAATACTTTTATACCATATATTAGTTTAAAGTATAAACGGTTTAGTTAGTTCGGTTAGTTAGATTAACCATCAGTTAATACAGCCATGTATATATCATTTAATAGTTATATTTTATTTATAAAGGATTATAAATGACTTAATATTGAGGTTTTAGTTATCGGCTATGCTAATTTGATTATTTATGCACTCAATAGAAGCATAAAAAGCAGTTATTGTTATATTCCTTTGCAATCGCCTTTTGGTGGGCTTTGCCTTTGCAAGCAAATTCAATATATTCCTAAAACGGTTCGGATTTGTTGATATGTGGTCTATAGGAGTGAACAACTTAAGCGCCATAACCGTTAAACCGAACCATAACTGACATAACCGAACCGGTTTTAACTGATAACCGACATAACCAATGGGTCGGTTAATGAATTTTCAAAAACCGCCAAATACGGGTCAGTTTTGGTTAAAGATAAATTCCAAATCCGCCATAACCGAACCGACCTATTTATTTAACAAACAATATGTTTTGGATTAACTTCCACCAAACATATTGTTGGATTGTATCATTTAAAAATTTTTGGTTCAGCGTTTGTTATCAAATTATATTGAATTTCATTGTTCGATTATATAATATCATTCCTTTTTTGTATATTTGGTATTAATATTATGGATTGTATACTTTGTAAGATTATGTCATGTCATTTTTTGTAATAATTGGTACCAAACTTTTAGACCAATTACATTGTTTTGGTTACGGTTAACCGACCCATAACCAACTCACTATAACCTACAAAACCGATTAACCAAAACCGCCATAACGGGTCGGTTATGGTTATGGTTATCCATTAACCAACATATCGGTTATGGTTATAGATTTAGCTCAAAACCTTCCCAAACCGACCCATGTACACCCCTGGTGGTCTGACTTATGTGCGTAAGTGTATAACCAAGACTAGAGTTTAGTTGCTGGGCCCAAGATAGAGCGGCCCAACTTATTTTGGGCTTTTGAGAGCCTAATAAGTATTATTAATAACATTTAAATGAGTCAGTTTTAGAAGTGCACAAACCGGATTTTTGTAAAAAGTAAAAACA
This sequence comes from Bidens hawaiensis, assembly GCF_021521415.1. NCBI lineage: Eukaryota > Viridiplantae > Streptophyta > Magnoliopsida > Asterales > Asteraceae > Bidens > Bidens hawaiensis. Next base: position 248,490 of record NW_027491910.1, read on the forward strand.
AATCGATTTTAAATTTGGTTCGGATTTTGTCAAAGACAGTCAAAACTCAAAAGAGGAATGAATCAAGCCAGCTCGGGTTTGAAACAGGTTTTTAAAGAAATAATCTAGTTCGGTTTGATTTTAACCGGTTTCCAACGGATATAACTCAAACCGATTCAAAAATACTTAGATTCAAAAATAACTTACTAGATCGGATTGGGACCAGTACCATTCAAACCACTTTTGGATCGGTTTAGGAACCTGCTTCTGATATCAAACCAGTCCAATGCGTACCTCTAGTCCGTTCGCATGATATACATTGTAATTGGAGTTCATATTGTCCAAATAGTTCCAATCTCGTCGGCTTCTCAAAAACTCAAAAATAACTTGTTCGAAGTCGACTCAGTTATAAATGAGTCAACTCGTATCAACTCAGTTTATAGATGAATCAAGTTTGAGCTGACTCTGGCTCAGCTCGGTTCGACTTATATAAGTTTAGCTGAAGTTTTAACGCTTTATATCCTAGTTTATTTTTACTCTTTTTCAACCATCATTTTATAGCCGAGCTGATTTGGTGATGGGTGACATAGTTTCATTTTTCACTACTTCGTTAATTTGGTGGCCTTGGCCTAGTATTAAAACCATTGCTTATTGCTCATGTGTTTTAGTGCGAAGATTGGTGCCCTGATTTCATCAATTGCTCGTTTTAATCGACTACTCATATAGCTCGAAGTCGTATCTCACTCGAAAACAGCTAGCTCGCAATCAATTTTGTTGTAAACGACTCGATATGTAATTGAGCTTAGTTCAAATTGACCTGATCGAGTTGACTCAGAACAGAAACTGTCCAAATCTATATGTTTACAATATATTTGTATTCCCTTAATCCCTTGGATTTCAATTCTTTGTTCAAATAATGTTGTAAACAAGAAACACACCATTTGATACTTGGAGACCTACTTAGTACTTACTATATGCCTACAGATTATTCAATTAAAATATCATCATCTCTTTTGTTTTAATTAAATGGCCCAAACAAACATTTATAAAGTAGTTTTTCTTAAAGACTAAAAATATTCAATAATCAATATTTATTGGGTTTTGTCTTAACTAGTAGGCATTATACAAACTGTCTCCTCCTGTAAACATCCTTCTTTCTAGTAATTATCAAATACACTTTACCATAATAATATATGGTTTTAAATTATTTCATACCAAGTGTAATTGCCATTGCAAAGTATTATGCACATACTAATACCTATCACATTCTTGTACCATACACAGCTATTTAATCAACAGCTATAGTCCCAAATAGTAGTTGATATAGATCATCATTTTTCGGGCACCTTGGGATGACCGTTTTGCTGTAATTCACGTCGACATTGTTGCAAACAGCCTTAGCATCATCACCGTCAACTTGAGTAAGATTTATTTGTTTCAACACAATCCCTTGACATGGATGTTTTTTGCTGCAATCGAATATTATTGCTTCGTCATCAGCACTAGTTCCGGTAATATTATTGTAAGTCACATCTATTATTTCAACAGCGTCATCCTGTAAATCATTTCTTCTGATAAAACAACCGAACCTTGACACTAAATGTAATGACAAACATTATGTGAATTGGGCCAAAAAAACATTATAACTAATATGACAGTTGAATTATATGACCTGTTCTTTGCACGCTTTATCTTGATCACAATAATTTTGATCTATGATGATAGTGTTTGAAACATTCTTCATGATGATATTTTGAAAAATAATATTGCTTGCGTTTCCAGAACCTCCCTGAAATCAATGTAGCGAAAATCAACATGTCAATGACATATTAATTAAAGTTAATAGTTACAAAGGACACATGGATATATGAATGTCTAACCAACATCCTAATACCTGCCAAGTCTTGATTCTAACACCATTTGTTGTATTAGTAAGTGTAGCGCCATCAATTGTCACATCTGAAACATAAGCTTCTGCCTTTTTCTGCCCAAGACTTCCAATACTACGTATCCATAACCAACCATTATATTATTAATTATGATCATATAATTGATATAAAAATGAGACATGATCACCAATCTGTTAGAAATAAAATATGTGACATATATGTACCTAATCCCATGACCAGGTCCACATGTTATACCGGTAGCTTGAACACCTACTGATCCACTCACAACCGAAATGCAGTCATCCCCTTCATTAGTAACCAAAACAGTCAATTAATGATTGAACACATAACTCTATGTTTATAAATTAAAGATCATATCGTATCACAACATAACATAAAAGAAAGAACCTGTTCCTATAACGGAGTCGGATATTGTGATATTTTGGGTGTGTGTGACATGAATTCCATCGGTGTTAGGGCTGTCTTCGGGTGCAGTCACTTCAATATTCGACGCTTGGACGTCTACACAGTTGTCGAAAGAAATGTGCATCTTCTGTGCATTTTGAATTTTTAGGTTATTCACCGTCAAAGATGTGCACTTGTAGAGCGTTAAAGCCTATCAAAACGTTTTGCTTTTAGTTTTCGTGATTAAAAACATGATTATTGGAGATGTTAATAATTAGCCAAAAGATAAACACAAATGATGAAATGGATATACAGCGTACCGTTGGGGCATCTGTGCATGGCTGCATGAAGTTGTTTATCACCACAAAATGAAAAAACCCAAAAACAGTGAATTAGTAAAGAAATCTAAATATTTGAGCCAATTTCTGTAAATTTGTATATAAAGACTAAAGTTTTACTTTATAAATTGGGTTTTAGACAAGTCTACTTAACGAAATAATATTATTAGCGGATTAACTTATAAAAACTAACAAGCAGCTTTGACCATTTTGAAACGAATCCTTGATTACTTAAAAGTCTTAAACCACCCATATTGTGTTTTTTCTTTTTATTGATCTATTTTGTATCATGTTATATGTTTCGGTTATATTCATTACCACTTGGGAATATTTAGATGTAAGGAACTAAGGTGATATATATATAATTGATTACTTACAAGCTTCTCATCGACTTTGCAGGATTTCTTCCACCAGTAGTCCCCGTTGCCGTCAATGACTCCACCTCCTTCGATCACCAAGTTATCAACTTTATCCACCCTAAGCCAATGTCTTTCATCTTTCTTATATTTCGATTCTTGCTTAGATGCCAAAATTGTTCCTGAAATCTGCAAAAAACCGACACATACGTTATTTTCTTTAAAATTGAAATATTATGAAATAATGTTGTGCATGCCATATTGCCATGGATTAACTCTTATGATGAAATTATGTCCTAAATTAATAAAACAGCAACTTATAACATTTTGGGTCACTTTTTGAAACCTTAGTAAAGGAAATAAAATATTCCCTAAAGAAATATTTTGAGGAAAATTAATTAAGGCTAACCTGCATGGTTATTGAAGCTTTGCAAGGACCTTTGAACCTGATCGGGGAAACAAGGTACTTCTTGTTCTTAGCCACACGAAAAACGGCTGCCGTGGTAGAGGAACATGCTTCCTCCCATGCTTTCTTGAATGCCTAATAATTCATGCTCATAGAACTATAAAAACACACACACACACACACACACACACACACACGTGTACATAATACATGCTTTCTTAAAAACTTTGATTTTTATACATTCCCATTTATTATCTTGAAAGTGAGGGGCATATGAATCGTTAAACGTAATTTGATTTATATGATTATTTTATTTTGAAGGCCGTACATATTATAATTTAGATCGATGTACACGAATTAAGTGTGTAATGATTAATAAGCACTAGCAAAAACGTTTAAACCTTTGTATCATATAAAATGTTGCTATTCTAATGGGAGCACAGAATTAAGAAAAACCATATATAGCAAATCTTAAAACCAAGATGAAAATCATAAGTATGTGTACCTTTGTATCGTCTTTTTTGCCATCACCTTTAGCACCAAAAGAATCGACATCGAATGTTTTGGTAGCAACGAGATCTAAACTATCAAAACCGACCGACTCTTGAAACAGTAAATCTTTAACGCCTTTCATATACCAAATACTCGCTCTTGAAAAGCCAGATTTGTAGTTACCAGCATCTTCATGGTAGCTAAAAGAGGAACATGAGATAGAGAAAAATACGAGGGCCATGACAAAAGAGAGGAATGTTATGCATCTTTGTGGAGCCATATTCGAACGCAAAGGTTGTTAATTTATGGTACTATGGTAGTAGTACGAGAATGATGTAGGTTTTGAATTTATAGAGCAAAAGGTGGTGGAGTGGGACCGGGTGGGGGTGTTATGTTGGTTATTATTGGTAGCTAGCTTGTGTATATATGCAATTGAAAAGTTTCAACTGATGTTGCTTGCTTGATAGCTCTAAACGACCACATTCGATTATTAAATCTAGCGGATATCCAGCACTATGCGGCAAATATTTGGTTAATATTGATTCATTTTATTATGGTACCGGTACGATACAAACACACGATATAACACAATATAAAGTTCTGTTATGTTATCGGTTCGGTACTGGTGCAATACTGACACTTGATATGGCAACCGAAAGCGAATACTCAAAAGATAAAGTCGTGTATGCCAAAAAGAATACCGACACATGTTTTACATTAATCGAAAACCATAAAAACGAATATCGATACCAATTCAGAAAATATTGATATCGATGCTAATGCTATTCAGATAGCACCGGTTCGGTTCTTCACTGATACCAACATTAATGCTGATATTGTTAAGACGACATCGATAAGTCACAGTTTTACACAACAAAATAACATTTTTTTCATAATTGAAAACAACTTAAGAGTTTGTTTAATAAAACACAATTTCATTAAAGAGGATAATGTATCCATTGTTTATTATAATACATTTAGTACAACATTCAAAACACATCTCTTTTGCTTTAGTACGACGATTTATGTAATATTTAGTCATAAAGTTTTATTGATGCCTAGTACTCTAGTAGGGCTATTCATGAACAGATTCGAATCGAATGTACGCTTGCTCATATTTGGTTTGGTTTAAAAGCGAGTCAAAACGAGCAAATTGAATTTATAGAAACGAGCGATATATTTATGCTTGAACTAGGTTTGGTATGAAACCAAGTCGCCTGGTTTGCTTGATTTTGTACAAAGTTTTCAATTTTAAAATTCTAAAACTTCAAAATATCATTAGTTCAAGACTTTCAACTCTAAAATGTCTAAACTTACAGCTTTAAAATGTCTAAAACTCAAAGTTAAAAAAAAGATATACATATTAGAAAATGAGAGGATAGTGTTTGCATTTGAACTTTGAAATCAACACGAAAAAGGGAAGTTTTAAAAACTTTAAAAGTAGTATATTTTCACACACACCCACACACATATATATAGGGAAAAGTTAACGTACAAATGAAATTAACTTGCTAATTGTGAGAATCAAATAGACTAATTATATATACAAGTAGAGTAATTATGTAATTACATTATAGAGTAATTATGTAACTACTCTATTATTTAATTACATAATTACTCTACTTTTAATTATTCTACCTGATTCTCACAATTAGCATGTTAATATCATTTGTTTTTTTTATCCAAACCCTATATATATAATAAAAATTAATTCGAGCAAAACGAACGAGCGAGGCTTTGTTTGTGCTTGGCTTGCTTGCAAACCGAACCGAGCCAAACGGCTCATTTCCAAACCGAGCCAAAATCGAACAAGCATTTTTCAAACAATTTCCGAGCAAGCAATAAGCAGTTTGGACAGCCCTAATGCCTAGGGAGTCGTCATTCGAGCCGTCGGGTGATACTCTTTATTCTAGGAGTACTGTAAACGCGTAATGTGTGGAAATAAAACAACACGCATATTATAGGGTTTCTAAAGCCACACAATCACATATATTAGTGTCTGTGTTAGTTTTGGTGAAAACAAAACCTTTTAAATATTTGATTAAACACAGGTTTCGATCCCGTGGTAACATTTTTACATATATGGGATTATGGGCCCTGTGGTTAGCATTTTTTTTTCAATTACGACCCCGTGGTCGTGAACCCAAAGTTTGGTTTTCTACGAAAAGACCATTCTACCCTTGCAATTTGCAACCCTGTGGTTTTAAATAAATATAATTTGGACCCTTTGTCTGTTAACATATATTCCTCCAACAGTTTTAACCAACCAAATGTTGACTTTTTAGGGTTGACGAACTTTGACCCGTTGACCTTTAATATAAGCTGCCAATTACAATCTACTAAACATAAATAATTATAATATTAACTATCTAAATTGATTATTTCTATAAGATTAACCAAATTGACATGAAATCAAAAATTTACATAGTTTGATTTTCCTAAGCCAAACTTTGACTTTACACAACCTTAACCAATTGAAACACAAGGTGCACACATGCGTGTATATACATTCAAATCCATACAATACACATTGCACACAGTTTGACTTTCCAAGGTCAACTGTGACTTTACATACATTCAAATCCATACATACATACATACAAGACTAGTGCCCTTGCATAAATAAACATACACACATTGTAAGCACTTGATTCCTTAACAAATTAGTTTGTTATTGTTGTTCTACAAAGTCAACAAATGCATCTAATTATGCATACTAATTATAAATACATGCATGCATGCATACATGCATACATACATATATACATACATACAATGACGTACCCGGGAAATTTTCTCACAGGGGTCGAAATTTTTTTGAGTTGGTTGGCTATCAGTATAAAAAAATTCTAGCATGGTTCAGCTGTTCGGGTCTGGTCAAATCAGTATATATTTTTTTTGTGGCACCATTCGTTGTTCGGGTCGGGTTAAATTGATACGATTCAGTCGTTCCAGTCAAGTCAAATCGGGTCGGTCATATATTAAAAAAGATAACAAAACAAAATCACATGACAAAGAAAAAGTACGTTAATTTGCATTTTAATGTTTATTAGGATCCGTCTTTATTGACGAAACCATTGAAGTAGATATATCTATGCAATAAATATTTTATGCAGCCTATAAAAAGCTAATAAATACTAAAACTCTGAGTAAACAAATAAATTAAAAATAAAAGAAAACATATCTCAAATGAATGTTATTAAAATGAATGTAAACTTCCAATCTACCTATTCTAATAAAGTAAAATAAATGTGGACACTTGTCATGTTTTGGTTAATTCTTATAATTTTTTCACTCCAAAACTAATATACCCTAATGTATGTAACAAATCAATAATTATTCACTTTCCTTTTACACTATATTTATATAATATTTATATATTTTTATAAATATAAATATTAACATATTATTTTACTATATATTCAAAATACTTGGTGAATTTCAAAAATCAACAACAAATCATGTTTCTCAAATGAAAATTGTTTCGGGTTTTTTTGTGGAACTTAAATTTGATTGTATGGGTCAAAAGTTGGTAAATAGATTGTTTGGTACAAGTTAACTACATTTTGGTCAAAATTTGCTTGGGTCAAAAATGAAAATTTTGAGTATTTTTAAAAGTTTCATCATCATCATCATCATCGTACTCAGTATATCCCACCAATAGCAAAGCTATGGTAGGGTCTGAGGAGGGTAAGATGTAGACAGCCTTACCTCTACCCCATAAGGATAGAGAGGCTGCTTCCGGTGAGACCCCCGGCTTGATAGTAGTTTTAAAAGTTTGAGAATGCAAATAGATTTATCGTCAAATTTGTTACGGGTTCAAAGCGTTGACTTTAAAATGTCACAAGTATGAAAGTTAAAATTTTAAACATGATTCGGGTTTCAAATTTATTTTTAAGGGCATTTTTTGAAATAATCAAAAGGTTCGGGATTTGGCAAACTAACTATTTTCCCCTCAACTATTAAAATTTAAGAAAACATTGCAAACACTTTCGACGCCACCCACATGCCTATCAATGCTTAACTTTTATTAAATTTGAAATATTTATGTCAACATTAATCTTTCTTTCAATGGTGATTAGAACATTGTATTGGAAGCGTGACATGCTAAACTATGCTAAAATGAAATAAAATATTCACAAAATTGAATGGGTTAACATGTTTTTTATGTTGTCATTATGACAAAGTCGAGAAACCCTCTGAAACTTATGAAAATATTTTTCATGGCGTGGCTCGGAAAATCATAGTTCTTGAAGAACATCCATTGCTACAATTTAATGTTCTACTTTCCTTTGATGGGTGGTAAATTGATAAATATAGACGCTTTTTTTTGTATTTACTTTGAGTGGTTAGAACTACTATCGTATGAGAAGCCTTATTTCCGAAATTAGTTCATAACCAAAATTCTTTCAATTATACATATATGACACCGAGAATGAATTTTTCAATAGAAAGAAGCATTCTCGGGTACGTTTTTGCACGAACATTTTTTATTAAGTTCATTTAAAAAAAATCATTTTGTGATATAAATAAAATCAATTTATGTACACATTGTATAGATACAAGCATAGATGTAATACATTTTTTTTCATATACGCTATGTAATTATTTGTTTTACTTATAATTTTATAATTTGAATTATCCCGTATGTGACACGGGCTCTAAAACTAGTTTGTTATATTTTAAGTTTAAAGTTTGACCCAACTAAATAATTGAAATATTATGGGTCTTGACTTACTTTAAAGAAAGGCCCAATACCTTGTAAATAGATATTAGGTCGTTAGTCATCTTCCTCGTTCTTCATTTGTAATAGTTATTAGCACTAGTTGCCGCCGGCAATCGAGAAATCTAACTATTAGTTTCATATTTCTCCTTTTCATCTCAAATACTCTCTGTTTTGATCTATTAGTAATAATTTCACAGTGGTCGAAGTTTAAATTTCACATTGGTCGGTAGGTATTTTAGCACATATATACTACTGAAAAACAAAAATTTCACAGGGGTCGGCCGACCCTATAACACATTAGTGGGTCTGCCCCTACATACATACATACATACATACATACATACATACATATACCTAATAAAATCTAACAAAGCACCTGAATTAATACAGTCACACACATCTACTTATGCATACAACAAATAAGCATACATATGCATACAGTTTTACAAATTTATATACACGAAAACAAGCATACATAGATAGTCAGATACAGACACAATCACACCCACATTAATCATACATAAGTTAATATAACATTGCCCTTGCATAAATAGATTACCATTTTAGTTGGTGATACAAAATGCCCTAATTACTACATGATTACCAGTCTAGGCCATCAATAGTTAAGATAATAATATACAAAACACCAAAACTGTAATACCCCGGCTTTAAGCGGAATACATCCGGGTGCAACATACAGATCACTCATAAGCTCGTAACACTATTAATAGTGACAATATATTTATTTTATTCCATAATTTCACAAGTACACAAATAGTTTGATAATGAGACAAACAACATTACATCTAAATGAAACAAATGTTATTCATTGAAATAATCCTAAGGTATAACTAGTTTTTTTGTCCTGGCACTTCATCGTATCAACCTGCAGCACGTTTAAAATAATATATTTTGTCAACAATACATGTTGGTGAGTTTTTATAAGTTTTTGCGTATATAAATATATATAAAATGTGCGATTCAACGATCGTCATGCAATAAATATTCAAACATAATGTGTCACACCCCGACTAGCACAATGCGGAAGCGTAAAACGGGAATGTAACAGACACCTCTGGTATCAACACATTGTTTATAAAGAAACATCACAAACTAATTTACAATATATTACAATTCATTGTTCTATCATTGTTTTACAGACTAGGCAATACACACAAAACTAGTTCGTTAACTATACGGTCTTACTACTAACGTCCTTGCTTCTATTCACATAGCATCAACCACACATCTTGGGCAAGTAACAGATCACCAAATCATTCCGATTTAGGTACACCTGAAAACAGTTTAAAACGGGTCAACTACTAGAGTTGGTGAGTTTCACGAGTTTCAAGAAAACAGTAATGAGTATTCACAAGTTAACACTTGTAATGATGAAATAAGTATGTATGCATGTAAATGATGTATGTGATGTAATTATGCTAAGCTACAGTAAAGCCTGGACTGTTCGTGCTGCGTGCCTCCATTTCCCACGCTCAATCAACCACTGTGGCCCCTTTCCGCCCACAACATGCCCTGGTAGCTATATCTAACACTACATAGCTGGTTCGTAAAAAAAATATGGACATGTGCAAACGGGATAATGTCTCAGCAACTGTGCTGGACCCGCCTGGGTTTGTCAAACCAATAGTACTATTCACAAGCCACCGGCTCGAAGTTAATCACTGTGTTAGTGAGGACTTTCAAGTGTTAGCACTTAGATAATTCACATCATTACATGTTTCAGATAAGTATATAGATATAAACAAACATTCTTTTCACCCCAAAAGTTCGTAAAACAGTTTAGAAGTGGGGTCATGAAACTCACGGTTTAGTAGATATTCAGTACTGTATCAGCTCGTGGTTTGTTCGGTCCGCTATCAGTAGTTCCTATAATCAATATTATAATAATATTAATATTTTAATATTATTATAATCTCAATACTAATCTGGGCTGTATAACTAATCTGGGTGTAGCTGGAACGCCCAGAAAGTGGCAATAGGCTTAGGTTGTGATGTTGTTCAATATCTAATACTTAAAACCGAACTTGGCTCAGATTCCCGTTTTCCCAGCTGGGCCAAGTTGCTCGTTTACGCGTTCAGAAAACAGTTATGGGAAAATAAGCTTGGGTAAATGTATTGGTTAATAACATAATTAAGTTATAAAGAAAGGTCACATACTGGGGTCCCGGATTAGCCACGGGGCCCGTTTCCGTTTATTCAGTTTGATTTAAGAAGAAACGCGCACAATCCATCCGGATTGTCCAGGTTTTTCATAGAAAATTTCGTTTTTACTTAATTAATCCAAAAATATGATTTTTGATCACACTTGGTGTTTTGATATTCCCGCAGATTCGCTAGTCGCGAACTTGCCGGTTTTTGTAAAAACTGAATTTGTTTAATATTCAAATTAGCATAATTAATTAACCGTTAATCATTAAATTATGAAAATTTAACCACTTATCAATTAAAATATGTAGATTTTCATAAAAATATTTTTGGAATTTATTTACTGATTTATTAATTTATAAAAATTCATTTTATCAGCTATATTTCGCCTGAAAATCGTCCGTTTACCCCAAACAATTTCCAAAAATTCCACAAAAATTCCTGAATGCTCAAATCATGTCCCAAATCAACCTGTATCAATTCCAGAATGTAAAAAGTTCGTGCGATATTCTTTTCGGCCCAAATTCGGTTATAAAAATTCACACGAACGCAAATAAACAAAACACCTTTAAACTTCTCCAAATGATCCCAAAATTCATATGTGATGAAAATACATTAAATCTGAGTTACCAGAAAAATTTTATAATTTTTGAAATATTTTAGCTATTTTTCCCAAATAAACGTCCCAATTCGGTAATAAATTCGCCAAATATTCTCGGATGGTCGAAAAATTACCAAATTTGAACAGGGACTCATTGACATGGTCCCTGATGTCCCTGAAAAATTTCAAGTCTTAAAAATATGCACATCACAACCTTAACCTAAATAGCCCGTAAGCGAGTGTTTCGACATTACCTTAGCGGGTTTGGCTCGTTTCCGACTTTTTAATCAAGTTTTCAGGTTCTTGTGATTCTAAGCAAGCTAGGTATAAGTCCTATATCACAAACCAAGCAATATTTCATCAACATAACAGCCCTTAACTTAGGGTTTCGGCTAGTGCACAAAAACGAACTTTTGAACCGTAAAAATGCCGTTTCAACCCTTTAATCCGTGTTTATGGCCAAAAAAACTATCAAAACAGGTTCCTTACCATGTGTATGATCAAAACATGTTTATGGACTATTTTTAGGATTTTTACACGGTTAGGAATGATTTTTTGTAACCAAGACATGTTTTTATGGTATTAAACAAGTTTAAACAAGTTCAAAAGCTACTTATTTAAGCTCTTTACCTTAGGGTTTGAAGGTTTTTTGGAATTTTAGCTTGCAGCTGCTTGGACCTCAGTTTTTATAAACCAAATTGGATAAACAAGCTTCCTAAACAAGTTTTATAAAAAAAAATGGGGGGTGGGGTGGGCTGGTCCATCGGAACATCATTATGGGCCATGATGGGCTGTTTTGGCCAAATAATCTGGTTTCTCAAGCCCAAATACGAAAAGCCCGGTCCAAATTTAGTTTGGGTTCGGTTTTTGGCACGAAAAACTTATCGGGTGCGTTAAACAGCGCGAAAACGAGTGTTTTTCGGCTAGTTTTGTGTAAAATTATAAAAACATACTATATGTTTGTAAAAATCAAAAATATTTTCACGGATCGCTTAAAACATTTCAAATAAGTGTTTGGTAAGTCTTTTTCGGCTTATCGGATAATACAATGCTTGGTTTGTAACTATCTTTCGCGTTTAAATCTATAGCGGGTAGTTAAACGAGCATGTTTTCGTTTAACTTGTTTGCTATCAAACTAAGGCCATATTTCTAATGTTTTAGCTTGTATAGGTCGTATATCACTTATAGATGTCCCCCCCCCCCCCCCCCGAGATATCTGGGTCATAACCCGACCCGTTCGATTAATCGTTCGTTTGATATGCAAAAGGTGTTTATTTGCTTAATTGGTAAATACGTACTGAGGTGTACCTTGTTTTGGCTCAAATGTCACATAATGTAAATGAAATCAAATAGTGTCGTCCTCCCGTTCATTTAGCCGAAGCTGTAGAAGTCGGGGAAATGAGAACCACCTTACGTAAACAACCGAAGTCGTAACGTTAGACAGCGCAGGTACGTCCCGTCGGACCCTCCCACTATGTGTATGCGTTTGCGTTTGCGTAACTTCCACTATAAAAACAGTAAGCACGTTGCACATAATTCACGTATAATCATACACAATATGCAAGAATAATATTAACATGTACGATAAATATGAATCGGTTTGTAAACAAGCGCATAACTAACGAAATAAAAACTTATGACATGCTACATCCCAAAAATATTAAAAGCGTTAAAAAGGGGTTATGAAAAACTCACTTGCTAAGTTAAGCGAGTAAAAGCGAACTATACGTTTAGGCGAACTGAAGCGGACGAGTTAGGTTTAACGAGTGACCTTAGAAAATATTTCTAGGTTCAAAATAGGATTTAAAAAAAAAACAAAATAAAACACAAGATTTAGACAAATTTGGTTGTCGGTTTTGTAAGGTCCCGAATCACGGGAATCCTACAATTGGTAATCACATCCACAATTTCACAAAAATTTAAAACCAAACAATTCATTTTATTTAAAACCAGTTCAGAGTAAATAACAACGGAAAAAGTGTAAGTATTTAAAAATCCCAAACACGGGTACAGGTGTCCAAAATCAAATGTAAAGAAAATGTTTGTTTTATTTGAATTCCTCGACCAGAAATGCCTTCAACCTCCCGAGTAGCATCCAGCACGTCCAAGCGGTAGCATCCACTTCTTAAACTGAAAGTCAATCTAACATACACACAAAGTCAGCTTGAGCTGAGTGAGTTCAAGTTTTCGTAAACAATAATTCATACTTTATTTCAAAACCATAGTTATAAACAATAGAGAGGATAAAATAAAATAAATAATATAATTCACCAAGTAATACGATCATCGTCGAACACACGTACACGGGCCTCTCTACCACGAGTCAAGACTCGAGTAATATATTTGACCCGGACGCGGTAAGACCTAAGCAGGTGACACGAGCCTCTCCACCACGAGTCAAACCCGAGTAATATATTTGACTCGGTCACAGCTTACACATCCGAGCACGAGATACGGCCTCTCCACCACGGGTACAACCCGAGTAATATATTTGACCCGATCCCGGCTCACACATCCAAGCACGTGATACGGGCCTCTTCACCACGGGTACAACCCGAGTAATATATTTGACCCGATCCCGGCTCAACATCCAACGAGCCTCTTCACCACGGGATTTTAAAACCCGAATAATATATTTGACCCTCCAAAATGATGATCAAGTCACACGGGCCTCTCCACCACGGGTACAACCCGAGTAATATATTTGACCCGGCCGTGAATCACCATGCACACACACATCAATAAGCCTACTCACATCATTCTTAGTCACGAGGAACTAAATATCATCACACAACCGTAGGCTATAAGGTAACACATACCCATACATACATGCATACCTCCATACATACATACATATATATATATATATATATATCATCCCATACGGGAACTAAGTAAATAGGTCTACTCATATTCAATTACTACCAAGTCTACTAACATCCTCGAGTCTAGACCATTAATAATGTACGTAACCTTAAAGGATACAAGACCATAAACGAGTCTAAAATATCCTAGAGCATATAAAATAATTCAAATACAACTTTCAAAGTGCACAATCACAAGTCAGACCACCTAAAACCATTCAAATTGTTGTAACGGGTAAAATCGTTAAAAATGATATTTCGGTGTGTATGCTAGCCCAAAACGTAAAAAGAGTAAAAAGGGCACCATGAACTCACCTGAATCAATCGAACACCTGCAACGGGCTAGGAAATCCCTAAGTGCACAATCACAGGCGAGGGCCTGTAAATTATACACAACGCGTTACTAAACTAGACCGCTAGGACACACTTGCCTAATGGGCCGCTCAATGTGACATTCGTCAAATTCGGATATCGATTTGTATTCGTGTTGCAAACCTTTATTATACAAACCCGACTCAACATCTTTTGTTTCTTTATTTATTTATCAAATAATATTATTATATACCTCGATCAGCAATAAATCGATATTGGTCATATTATAATGTCGTTAAGAAAAACATAAGAGGGTTCAAAATAATTTTCGTTAAGTTGTTATAAGCTTTTAGAACATTTAAACTCATATTAAACAACGATTGAAACTTGAGGGGCCAGATTTGAAAATATGTATTGCATATAAAAAGGAAAAATATAACCTAAACCTAAACATATCAACACTAGCCGCCACTTCCTTTCTCTCTCACAATTCCGGCGACCGGAATCGGCTCCGGCGAGCCCGATTTTCCGGCAAGACCACCTCCCGACGCACCACCACTAAACCACCACCTCCACCGCAGCCCGTAACACCTTCTCCGGCGACACCATCACCTCCGGCCACCCTCTTTTCCCTCGGATCGTTTTTCCGGTGACCGGAAACCGGCCACCGGTGCGCGTACTCTCTCCCCCTCGCTGCACTCCCTCTCTTCTCTCTCTGCGCCTCTCTCTTTCTCCCCTTCGGCTTCTTCGACGATCGGAAAAACGGCCACCGCCGCTCCGCCGTGTCTCTCTCTCTCTCTCTCTCTCTCTCTCTCTCCCTCGCGTCGTTTCTCTCTCTCTCTGTTTCTCTCCCTCCGTTTCTCTCTCTCTCACTTGCCGTTGTCCTCGTCTCCGGCAGGTTTAGCTCGGGTTCATTCCCGGTATCAAGCCACGACTCGTGAACACGAAAAAGGTATAAAATTTGGGTGTTGGTATTATTAAATTTCATATATCGAATTTTAGATTTAGATTGTTCGTAATCGGTTTTATTTATCGGTTATAATTTTTGGAAACGAGTTGGTTTGATTTTGGGTAAAAGACGAACACCCGGGAAATTGATATGTTATTTTCTTATGGGTTTAAGTTAACAATTGATATTTTGTTTCGGTTGGTTAGTGCATAAGTTGTTGAACGAGAGGTCTCGGGTTCGGGTCTCATCCTAGATCGGTTTTGGTTTTTTTTTATATACTTAAGAAATTTATTATTTCTATTTAGTATTAACATAAATACATAAAGATTATTATTATTATTATTAACAAGATAATATTTATTATTATTATTAATATTATTATTTTTATTATTAACAAGATAATATTTACTATTATTATTATTATCACTATTATTATTGTTATTATTATCATTTAACAAAACAATTATTATTATCTATTAAAACCATATTTTATCATTACTTACTATCAATAACATTAGTATAGTTATTTTGCGAACTCGTTTAGAAATCAAACCAACATCGCGTATGGTATCATAATTTACTATCAATATAATTTATTATTATTATTATTATCATTTTTTTATCAACAACATTTTAATTAATACTAAGATCTTTATTCTATTACTATTATTATTAGTATTATACTATATTAGTATTATTAATAATAATTATTGTTATTATTACTATTATCTTTATCTTATATCTATATATATATATACAACCTATCTTTTTTTTGAATTATTACTATCATTACTATCATCTTCATTAATAATACTTTTACAAACTTTATTACCAATTCATTTTTTATAAAACCCGAACTCTTAAATTAAGCACGTCTTGTTTCTATTTTGATATTGTTTTAGTTATTTAAAAGTCCAATAAAATAATAATATTTTATTTTAAATTATCAATTAAGTACGAGTCCTTAATCATTAACAAATTAACCGGTAATCCGATTTACAACCGAACCTTCTCGTCCAATGTTTCCAATATAGTTTCATTATGGTTTCAAGTTCATTAATATATATTACATTATTTATTTTAGCTACGGTGTTTATCGTTTCAAGTTGGATCTGTTCGTTTACCATTCGAGCTTCATTTATTTATCTATTTATTTCTCGGTTCATCAATCGAGGTGAGTACTTTCATACCCCCTTTTTCCATCTTTCGTTTTGGGGTGACATTTCATACTTATCAAACTAAATGCTTTAATTACTTGCATCTTAAACCCACAAACGTGATTGTATACCTTACTTGAATAATTGCTCGATTTGGTGTTGTATGCTTATTTGACTATGTGTTTACAGCTTTTGGATGGTGAAACTATAAATCCTATACCATTTGGCAATGGCAAGGTGTCGTTAACGTATGCTATTAACGATAACTATAAATCCTAGACTACTCGGCATCCCCTTGTAGCTCGGTGGTGCTAATGTAAGCTTATTAGCAACTGTCATAAAATCCTAGACTAATTGCCAATAGCTAGGTGTCGCTAACTTGTTTAGCGATAACTATTTATTCCAGTTTATAGCTCTTATTTATTGTTTTGTATACAAGTTTTGTGGATATTCATACTATACACTTATATGCTCAAACTTATGAATTGCTCACCAACCTTTGTGTTGACAAACTTTATTTTATGAAATGTTACAGGTTTGACTTTTGTTGACTCGAGTGCTTGACGGAAAACGTTACCAAGACTATTAGGGTATTAGTAAAACGAACAATATGAATGCTATTTATTTATATGAACGAGATGTGTTTTTATTGATTTGTTGAAATAAAATGAGTTGAATAAATATTGTCACTTTAAATAGTGTCTTGTGTATTTGTCCAATCACGTTGCACCCCGGCATGTTCCGCCTTTGGTCGGGGTGTGACAGATTGGTATCAGAGCCACAAGACTATAAGATAGGTGGTTAGATGTAACGACCTAGAATAGTCTTTTACTTTAGGGTCCTTATACGTGTTGCCTATACGTGTTTACCCTTCTTGATTGTTCAATGCACTTGTTTATTTATATACTTATTTATTTTATCAAATCATAAATATACACATATACACACTTTCATAGTACTCCAAGGTATCCTTACCTTAAAGACAGAATTACAAATTTTGTCCTTTAAAATAAGTCGAATTACGGTTCGTGTCCTTTGTTAAGTTTCCTTGCAGGCGGTGTACTTTAAACTTTTTTTTCCTACAAGTTTTGTCCTTTACGCTAACTGGGTTAGAAAAAGTCAGTTAAATGCCCTCACGTGAGACGCATGTGAGGGCATTTTTGTCTTTTCGTCTACCCTGCAACTTCATCATCATCATCTTCTTCTTCTTCTTCTTCATTTTGCATATCTCTTTCTTCCATAACTCATCCACCGCCACCAAACCCACCACCAACACCCACCTTCACCCCACCATTCAACCTCCAGCAACCACCACCAAACCCACCAACCTCCCCTCCCAAACCCAATTACATCTTCTAGACCAAACCAAAAACCCCAATTCCATCACCGGATCATAATAATAACTCAATCCGGAGCTTCCAATTCCGTCAACTCGCCGGAGCTTCCATCACAACTCGCCGGAGCTTCCATTTTCTCACAATCAGAGCATAATAATAACTCAATCCACCCACAAACCCACCAACACAATGGTCAACAACAAACGCAAACCCCGGCGACAATCCAACACTGACCCACGAAACCCACACCCCCAATTCCCACCACCACCACCTCCGCCGCCGCCGTAAACCCACCGTCCAAAACCCAGAATTAACAGATCTTCAATTGAGGCTTTAACATGGTCGATTGTTCCGGTGATTCTTCCGGGAACGATTGTGACTTCCACGAGGCCTGTTAACTTTCCGATGGCGGGTGAAGGTGGCCGGAGTGGCGGCGGCGGCGCATGTGTCTCTGAGAGAGGCCAAGTGCGGCGGCGCGGGGTGAATGTGGCCGGTGCGGCGGCGGCGCGTGAAGTCCCAATAATTGAAGACGGTGGTTCGTCTTCCGGTTTCTTGTCTTTCTTTTTCCTCCTTAACTGAAAAAACTGCTGCATTGCATCTGCACATTCTGACGATAGTACCCCTCTTCTTACTATCATGTTTGGATGGAACGGGTGCACAGGGGCGGGCGGTTTATCCGACCCGTTTCCTCCATCACCATCAGGAAACAGTCTGCAAGATTAAGAACAAAGATTTAATTCATAGTGTTTTTTTTTCTTTTTCTTTTTTGGAAATATATTGAAATACCTGATCCAGCTGCCATCAGCTCCAAGTAGTTTATTCGGGGCGCCCCATACAACGGTGTCAATCCGGGCTTGAAGGATTGCACCAGCACACATAGGACACGGTTCTAGTGTAACATAAAGTGTAGTACCCTGTAATTTGATTTTGACATATTAAAGATGATTTTAGGGTTTTGATTGAGATATGCAAAATGAAGAAGAAGAAGAAGATGATGATGATGAAGTTGCAGGGTAGACGAAAAGACAAAAATGCCCTCACATGCGTCTCACGTGAGGGCATTTAACTGACTTTTTCTAACCCAGTTAGCGTAAAGGACAAAACTTGTAGGAAAAAAAAGTTTAAAGTACACCGCCTGCAAGGAAACTTAACAAAGGACACGAACCGTAATTCGACTTATTTTAAAGGACAAAATTTGTAATTCTGTCTACCTTAAAACGTATAAACAATAGATTTTTATTGTGTTTTATGGATCACGAGCTTAACTTGGATCCCGTTGTTTCAAATCTCCTTAAAGATTGTCTCATATGAGATGACCACTTTAAGTAGTCGAATGCGGGCATTTCGCTTGCCATCCAAATTTTCGGTGTTGAAACAATAGAACCGCGGTGGTTCGTGGACTAGAGTTTTGACATGACGTTGTCTCTCGATTTATTGTGTTATTATTGTTATTTGAGTCAAAAACATGAAAAGTCGCGGTGGTTCGTGCACATGTTTGGACTCCAACGTGGTGTTTTGTAAATGTATTTTTTTAGAGTTGGAATATCAAGTCATGGTGGTTCATGCACGATTTTTCCATCTTTAAATTCTTAAGACATTGTTTACAAATTTCAAGAATTTATACCATTTTTCCTTTATTTTGTTATAAATTCTTATCACAAGTCTTCATTTATAAATGTTATATTTTTCTTATTGTTATTAATTCTTTTATATCTTTTGAATTTTATATGGTAAAATTTTACACCAATTTTCTCAATTTGATTTCACAAGGAATTTTATTGCAAATTTCGTTCATTAAAAATCTCTTCGATATAAGTTAAAAAAAATATATAATAATAATAACTATATGTATATATATAGTTTGATCAATTTATAATGATTTTAATATGCCATTTATTTTCATTAAGACTATTTACAAAACAAAAATCTTATTATATAAATTTCATCATATCAAGAAGATTATGATAAATCTCATCTCAACTTTTCAAGTAAATTTCTTATTGAATAAACCTTAAAATTGTCTTTAAAGTCCTTGTACAAAATTTTATAAAATATTATTTTTATAACTATTCTGTTTATTTTGTACGACCACTTCAAAAATTTAAATTACTTAAACTTTTCACGACATTTTTAATTATACTACATTATATAATACACGTGGTAGGATTTTTGCTACCCAAATTTGTTTTCATAACAACTTTCATCATGCAATCTTTGGTTCGTTATAAATTTTCGCAAAAAAAAAAAAATTTACATCATACGATTTTACGCGTTTAAAATTTTTATGATAGTTTTGCCATTATCTTTCAAGAAAGTCACAAACTTATAGTTTGTAATCTTCTTGAAAAGTCTCATGCAAAACTTCATAGAAATTTTACTGTAAAGATCCAAATAGTTTACTTGTGATTTCTCGATTTTCAATGCCGGTTATTTTAACTCACTATGATATTATTCATTACACGATATTAAGTAACGAACTTGGTAAAGAGATTTTCACTTCGCAACTTTATGCTTCCAAGACGACATTCATCATTTAATATGGAAACCTCATAACAAATTTTAACATTCAATTTACGTATTTTAAATTTCCTCATAAGCAAAAAAAAATAATAATAAATAAAAAAAAAATAAATAAAAATTTAATTATTTTAACCTTTTATAGAGATTTGTGTGATTCACACGCTCGGATCTCGGAAATTTTATTTATATGATATAATGTATATATTTATATATATTAACTTGCAATTTCAATAATCAAAATTTTAATGGACATTTCAAACATTATTTATAAATTATGATATTTTCAATTTAATAGCTACTATTAGTCAAAATCCCTCTAAACGCAACCACAAATTCCCAAACACCCGTATCCCATCTCAAACTACCGCCTTAAATCACATCATCCTTACACTTCAAAAGTTTTCCCGCACACTCAAATCTTTCCTCAATATGAACGAAACCTAAACATCCAAAAGTATACCCTCACCTACTCAAATCCCATGCAAAACTCCAAGATGTACAACGTTACCCAACAAAAAGCCTTAAATACCGACACTCCCACGCCACGGAAACCTATCAAACTCACTATCCTAATACTTCAAAGACACCGACAAACACTCCCACAAAATGCCTTGAACATATAAAGACCAAAGCTTACCCAACTATGACTCAAATCCCTCGACCCATGCTAGGTAAATTCACCAAACCTTATCGCCACACCGTTCCCATCCAACCACTACTCACACAAGCATCCAAACCACTCAAAAGACTTAAACTCAACAAACCCCATCGATTCAACTCAAGAAAACTCAACTACTCAAACCGACCTAAACACTCCCACCTACTACTAAAAATTTCCAAATCATCCACCATTCGAAGCCTAAAACCTCTCCATATACACACAAGCTTCGTTTTACCCTCAATTCTTTTTATATATACATATATACCTACATACAACTAGTGTACTTATAACAACCACATGTGTTCAAATAATCACTTATGGATTATAAACTCTTTCAAGATTAACGGTTTACATGTTATGTTCATATTTTATAAATTATCTTTGTAAAATGTAATATTGTCATGACAACAAAATTTGATTTTTAGGATTTGCCTTCAAAGATTATTAAACAATTATATGCATGATTTCAAGATTTTAAATATTGTCACCTAAGGTGATAAATCTCATAAAGACTTTATAAATTCGAGGTTTCATTTTGAATGTTGAATGCAAAATTAATTTAGTAATAAATTACAACTTTTCTCATACTGCATAAACTCAATGACCATGGCTTTGCAAATCTTGGGATGCATTTATAAATATTTTATATTGTTACATAAATTTTTGCTCAATAACGATTTACGCAAACTATTACCTCTTATTATCGCAAGCGTCATCACTTTATATAATTTATTTTCATCGCAATAGCTCAATGTATACAAACTCCTTTAGCAAACTGGACTTACAAGATTTACATTTGATAATGATCAAAACGTTTCTTTAGCTACGCGATACCGCGATATGTATTGGTATTATTATATTCATTTTCTTGGAAACAATAAAACGACTTTACTTGAGATTTCATTTTCAATGTTATTTTTATATTTTCAATGAACATATAAAACGCGAGTTACATATTTGGACATTAATTCGAGTCTCACGATTTTTGCGATTTTTCTTTTCATTTAACTAGATGTTTCGATGGTAACTTTATGCACATGAGATTTCATTTTGGTGTTTTGATTTGACCGAATCCAAGTTATTCGATAGCAATGTGTAATACTTTCAAAACCTTAACTTCGCCAAAATCTCGTTTATCTTTTTGAACGATATTGTCATGATTACGTTATTTACATTTGAGCATTTATGTAAACACGATTTTATGCATTATTCTATATCACTTCATCTAATCTATTAACGGCCTACGTGGTTGTCTACAAGTTTTGGCGCTATTAGAAACCGTTATTATATGATGATTATATAAATGGTTTCACAATAGTGGCCGTATTCATGTTTTATCATATTTCATCAATTGTTTTGGTTAATCAAATGCTATTTTAATTATATTGATACATGTATGCGTCACCGCAAAGAAACTCACCTTATTTCTCATGTTGTTGCATTTCATGTAATTATATCCTCAAATACTTATAACCTCAAGTTCGTTCGCATGTGAAACTCGTTGTACGAGATTATTGTTAATTGTAACGTTGTTTACCTCGACCTCATGTACTTTCTTTTTGGGGTTTTCTCATTTACACTTATCGGATTTCATTTATCGGTGTTAGTTAATGCCTCGATTTATAGACTTAACAATTATCCTGATGACATTTGACTTCAACCTCGTCTCCTTTTTGTCTACAATGGATTTTATTTATTTGATCATCTTTAATAAATTTAAGCCGAATTGTCATTTTTCACCTTGGTTTATATTCTAAGACTTTAAATTGTTTCATTTATGTATCCCATTTCTCTACTTATTAAAAAGTCAATCTCGAAATTTTCAACCGTTAGTACCGTTTTGTCAATATTGGTAAAATTCAACAAATTTATTTACACATCTATGTTAAATATTTCAAAATAAATATTTCTCTTAAACCACACAATGGACGAACCATGTGGACCATACGACGATCTAAATAATTTTGGGTGCACACTTAATTATCGAAATCCCCGTGTGGAAGCCATAGTAAGTACACTTGTGTGCGATAACTCAGGTCCGAGGATGATAGCGGAAAGACGGTAGAAACGCGAGTTATGATAAGGGCATGGTGGATACGCCGCTGGTACTTCCTATATATAAGTGCCTTTATCATGTTTCTCATTTGTAGCGTTTTTCGAGTCATGCAAGGATTTGACGTTATTCTGTTGCTAAAAAATTTGTTCACGCAATTATCTTACTAAGGACAACATTCGTTAATAATTACTTTTCTTTGAGTTATTTTAATTTCGGGACGAAATTTTCAAAAAGTTGGGGATACTTTGACATTCGTCAAATTCGGATATCGATTTGTATTCTTGTTGCAAACCTTTATTATACAAACCCGACTCAACATCTTTTGTTTCTTTATTTATTTATCAAATAATATTATTATATACCTCGATCAGCAATAAATCGATATTGGTCATATTATAATGTCGTTAAGAAAAACATAGGAGGGTTCAAAATAATTTTCCTTAAGTTGTTATAAGCTTTTAGAACATTTAAACTCATATTAAACAACGATTGATGAGGGGCCAGTTTTGAAAATATGTATTGCATATAAAAAGGAAAAATATAACCTAAACCTAAACATATCAACACTAGCCGCCACTTCCTTTCTCTCTCACAATTCCGGCGACCGGAATCGGCTCCGGCGAGCCCGATTTTCCGGCAAGACCACCTCCCGACGCACCACCACTAAACCACCACCTCCACCGCAGCCCGTAACACCTTCTCCGGCGACACCATCACCTCCGGCCACCCTCTTTTCCCTCGGATCGTACCGGTGCGCGTACTCTCTCCCCCTCGCTGCACTCCCTCTCTTCTCTCTCTGCGCCTCTCTCTTTCTCCCCTTCGGCTTCTTCGACGACCGGGAAAACGGCCACCGCCGCTCCGCCGTGTCTCTCTCTCTCTCTCTCCCTCGCGTCGTTTCTCTCTCTCTCTGTTTCTCTCCCTCCGTTTCTCTCTCTCTCACTTGCCGTTGTCCTCGTCTCCGGCAGGTTTAGCTCGGGTTCATTCCCGGTATCGAGCCACGACTCGTGAACACGAAAAAGGTATAAAATTTGGGTGTTGGTATTATTAAATTTCATATATCGAATTTTAGATTTAGATTGTTCGTAATCGGTTTTATTTATCGGTTATAATTTTTGGAAACGAGTTGGTTTGATTTTGGGTAAAAGACGAACACCCGGGAAATTGATATGTTATTTTCTTATGGGTTTAAGTTAACAATTGATATTTTGTTTCGGTTGGTTAGTGCATAAGTTGTTGAACGAGAGGTCTCGGGTTCGGGTCTCATCCTAGATCGGTTTTGGTTTTTTTTTATATACTTAAGAAATTTATTATTTCTATTTAGTATTAACATAAATACATAAAGATTATTATTATTATTATTATTAACAAGATAATATTTATTATTATTATTAATATTATTATTTTTATTATTAACAAGATAATATTTACTATTATTATTATTATCACTATTATTATTGTTATTATTATCATTTAACAAAACAATTATTATTATCTATTAAAACCATATTTTATCATTACTTACTATCAATAACATTAGTATAGTTATTTTGCGAACTCGTTTAGAAATCAAACCAACATCGCGTATGGTATCATAATTTACTATCAATATAATTTATTATTATTATTATTATCATTTTTTTATCAACAACATTTTAATTAATACTAAGATCTTTATTCTATTACTATTATTATTAGTATTATACTATATTAGTATTATTAATAATAATTATTGTTATTATTACTATTATCTTTATCTTATATCTATATATATATATACAACCTATCTTTTTTTTGAATTATTACTATCATTACTATCATCTTCATTAATAATACTTTTACAAACTTTATTACCAATTCATTTTTTATAAAACCCGAACTCTTAAATTAAGCACGTCTTGTTTCTATTTTGATATTGTTTTAGTTATTTAAAAGTCCAATAAAATAATAATATTTTATTTTAAATTATCAATTAAGTACGAGTCCTTAATCATTAACATATTAACCGGTAATCCGATTTACAACCGAACCTTCTCGTCCAATGTTTCCAATATAGTTTCATTATGGTTTCAAGTTCATTAATATATATTACATTATTTATTTTAGCTACGGTGTTTATCGTTTCAAGTTGGATCTGTTCGTTTACCATTCGAGCTTCATTTATTTATCTATTTATTTCTCGGTTCATCAATCGAGGTGAGTACTTTCATACCCCCTTTTTCCATCTTTCGTTTTGGGGTGACATTTCATACTTATCAAACTAAATGCTTTAATTACTTGCATCTTAAACCCACAAACGTGATTGTATACCTTACTTGAATAATTGCTCGATTTGGTGTTGTATGCTTATTTGACTATGTGTTTACAGCTTTTGGATGGTGAAACTATAAATCCTATACCATTTGGCAATGGCAAGGTGTCGTTAACGTATGCTATTAACGATAACTATAAATCCTAGACTACTCGGCATCCCCTTGTAGCTCGGTGGTGCTAATGTAAGCTTATTAGCAACTGTCATAAAATCCTAGACTAATTGCCAATAGCTAGGTGTCGCTAACTTGTTTAGCGATAACTATTTATTCCAGTTTATAGCTCTTATTTATTGTTTTGTATACAAGTTTTGTGGATATTCATACTATACACTTATATGCTCAAACTTATGAATTGCTCACCAACCTTTGTGTTGACAAACTTTATTTTATGAAATGTTACAGGTTTGACTTTTGTTGACTCGAGTGCTTGACGGAAAACGTTACCAAGACTATTAGGGTATTAGTAAAACGAACAATATGAATGCTATTTATTTATATGAACGAGATGTGTTGTTATTGATTTGTTGAAATAAAATGAGTTGAATAAATATTGTCACTTTAAATAGTGTCTTGTGTATTTGTCCAATCACGTTGCACCCCGGCATGTTCCGCCTTTGGTCGGGGCGTGACACTCAAGCCCAACACTTTGGCCCCAGGCCCAACACTTGGCCCAAGGCCCAACAACTTGGCCCAAGGCCCAACACTTGGCCCAAGGCTCAACAACTCGGCCCAAGGCCCAACAACAACTTGGCCCAAGGCCCAACAACTTGGGCCGAGGCCCAACCCAAACCCAACTACTTTACCTCAGCCCCTAAAACCTTACAACTAACCAAATCCACCTCACGATTATGGCCGGGGCTAACCATGATGCACAACTCGTCCGTCGGTAATCAAATCGAGTTGAATACGCCCGTAATAATTCTTAAAACCAATTGTCAAACGAATCAGCCCCAAACGGACCAAATTCCCATCTTCACATTTTCTTACATCATAATTATGTCACCCGAGTTGATAGGGTTGACGGTTCCTTTTTACAACTTTTAATTTAACATTTAAACAAAAATTCGCGCATCGCCGACTCGATTGACTAACCCCCAACCAAAACAGCCCCGAGTATCAAAAATATAATTTTCCCACAGCCCTTAAACCCCCCTAGGGCTGTACAAACTGATTCGGTCGGTCATCCGATCGTTTAACGCATCAAACTCAACAATTGCCAATCCTATACCCGATAAACCCTAGTTTTCGAACTAAACTCGATTGACCGACCTAAAAACCTCCATTGGCCATGAAATTTTAGTATGATGTAAGTGACATACCTAGTAAGATTTTGGTGCAAAAACCCTAATCAAAACAGCCCCTGAATTCCTCAATTGGACAGCCACCAAACAAGTCTACAACACGTCGTTTAACGATCAATACGCGATGTATAAGGATGGTTTAAGGTGTAAAAGACTAGAGGGGACATGGGACTAACTTGGAATTTGAGTTTTATGGCCTAATCACAGCTGCAAAAAAGAAAAATCGGGGGTGCTTGGCTCTTGCTTTCAGCCGATCGCAGGTTTGGGGGGGGGGGGGGGCTAGGGTTAGGATTTTGATTATAATATAAAATGTTACATTCTGGCCCTTCCACTTTATTAAGAGTTGAACTTGCACGAAAAGTTAAGCAAGATACGTTTACGGGGTGGAAAGGAGCTCTCGGAAGAATGCCGGGTCAAGCCCGAAGGTGTACGCAATCACTACAAGGCTAAAACTTTTATCGGAATTTACGGACGTTACAGGTTTAGTATGTATGCTTTTGAAATAACGAGCTGGGTTTGTTTTTGATGAACAACCACTTATGACAAGTTGTATTCAACAAAGTATTTTATTTTAAACAAACCAAACACGTTGGAAAGCAACATATGACATACCCGGATTAGATGACAAAAAGAAAGAAAGTAAAAGAAAACTTGGGTTCTTCACAGTTTAACTTTCAAAGTCAAACTTGAAAATGAACAATTCATCATAATGAATTTGGAAGATGGAGAATGACAAGTGAAACTAAAAGAATGAGTGACTATTTATAGGAGAACAAAGTCAAGAAAGATGTAAAATAATTTGAATTTGGTCAAGCTAATTAATGGATTTTAATTCTTTGAATTGACCATTGACTCAATTAATAGAATTGAAAACAAGGTTTGAATGTTTGAACATGTTTATTACATAATTAAAAGTTTTTGACCAAAATTTAAATGGTGTAGGAGGATATTTTTTATCTTTTAATAAAAACTAACTTTAGGTAAAAAAAATGTGGCATAACTAAATTAAAAGGATGTACTTTTGTTATGCATCAATAAGGTTATTTATGTGATATTTGAATAAAGAAAAATCCAAAGTGTTATTATATATATATATATATATATATATATATATATATATATATTAATAACGATTAATATTATTAAATAACTTTAGGAAAGAAAAACTATTACATACGAAATGTGTAACATATGGTTATATGTATAACTATAAGAATCACATCGAATAATAAAATGGGTTAGCTTCGGGTTTTTAAAAAATATAAAATTTAACGAATGTTACAAAAACCACCAACTACTTAAACCCTACTCGATTTGATCCTGGCCACCTGCTTGAAACTAGATCCTGTATGGTCGGATTTTCACCATAACCACCAACTCAAGTTCTAGGTGTCAAA
The DNA here is from genome assembly GCF_021521415.1 of Bidens hawaiensis. Lineage (NCBI taxonomy): Eukaryota > Viridiplantae > Streptophyta > Magnoliopsida > Asterales > Asteraceae > Bidens > Bidens hawaiensis. Next base: position 276,711 of record NW_027491910.1, read on the forward strand.
GCTAACATCCAGCCAAATCAAGCTATAAAAGAAATAACATAATCGTGTCAATTGCATACCATCGACCTAAACTGAAGTTAAGTAAAAAATGCGAATTCCGATACCTGTGAAAAAGCGTGGTATTAACGATTTCATCAAAAATCCAAGCATCAGTTTGATCGGGACAGACGATGGGAGTCACAGCGGGAGTCACGTCGGGAATGACGACGGGAGAGGAGATGGTTAAATTATGGTTGTAAGTTGTGAAGGTAGGGGGTTTAAATGGAGCCGGGGTTATGCTAACGGTGAATATACGATAATACCCCTGTAACTAACGGATGTAACAGCCGTTAGTTGACGGCTGGGCCCGATTGCAAAAAAATGCTGACCACATGGGCTATATATGCAAAAATGGCACAACGGTGTTGAAACCTGCGTTTAGGGTTCCATCACAGGACCATATTTACAATTAACTCTAAATATTTTAAATGTTTGTTCTTACTGTCAAATATAGTGGGATCACAAGCTCTGTGTTTCTTTTTTCCATTTTTACAGTCGAGACGGTCGTGAAACAATCATTATAAGTTTACGTCGAAAAGATACATCAGTCCATAACTTAATTAATAGATGAAGGGGTATGCACCCGCCTTAACATCGAGCGGGGCGGGTCAACCCACAAGATATAAACGAGGCTGGAAATCAGGATGTCATGAAGACACAAAGCCAAAACCTATGCGCGTGGCGCATATCACATATGCTCACGCATATCACATATGCTCACGCATCACATATGCTCACGCATATCACATCTGCGCGTGGCGCATATCACATATGCTCACGCATATCACATCTGCGCATGAAACATCTGCGCGTGAGAATAAAGAGAAGACCTTGCGCGTCCCCGGGATAGGCGCATAAAGGACAACACAACAAATGAGACAATAGTCTAATCCAAATCAGGATAAGGACAACCATGACTGTACTCATCAGACAACCTTCCGGAAGGTATCTTTTAAGGAATAAAGAATGTGCTGATGTTGACAGCTGCCAATGAAGGGTGGACAACTCAGCAAAACCCATGTGCCACCACGTGATGGCACATGGGTCAAGTGAAATACCTTGGTCAGAGAATAATCAATGAAAAAGCACCAGGTGTCCTAAGTACACGTGGCGCGAAGCAATAGGAGGAGGCCAAAAAGGCCCTAATTGGGTCTGAGCCCAATCATTGGAAACCCTAATACTATAAATACCACACCACATCCAAAGTTGGAGCCAGGCAAGAAAATATATTCTAAGTCCTTTACTCATTTTCACAACACACCGCCATGCATGCGCCCGCGGACCAACACTCCGCCGCCATGCATGCGCACTCACGGATCACCACTCCGACGCCATACAAGTGCGCTGCGGACGAACTCTCCCGGCCATGCATGCGCCGCATCGGAGGAACACCCCGACGCCATGCATGCGCAGTGCTGAGGGTCAAGACTCTAACGCCATGCATGCGCACGCAACCCTTCGCCATGCATGCGCGCTTAACTCCCGCCATGCATGCGCGCTCAACTCCCGCCATGCATGCGCGCTCAACTCTCCGCCATGCATGCGCGCTCAACTCCCGACATGCATGCGCGCTCAACTTTCAGCCGCTATGCATGCGCGCCCGCGGATCACCACTCCGCCGCCATGCATACGCGACCTTGGATCACCACTCCGCCTCCATGCATGGTACTAAACCCGGCTTACGACCTTAATTTATTATGTTTGGCTTATTTTATTTTATGGACTAATACAGTATTATTGGGCTGAGGGGGTTTTGTGGAGGTAACCCTAACTGGGCTAGGCCCATTAGGGTACCATGATGGTGGCCATGAGGCTCCCTATATAAGGAGGTCTCCACCTCCTTATTAAGGGTTGTTGTTCTCAATAAGAGCCACCACCATAACCATTTTTGTGTCTGTAAACAAGAGATCCTCGAGATTTCTTAGTAGTCACCTCCACACCCCCCAAAAGCCATTGCAGATCTGAGCGGAGAAGACGATCCGAGATTTGGTTAGATCTCAAGCTACCGGAGAAGAAGATCGAGTCGTGGTTCGTTCATCTCGAAGACCGGGGAACATCGTCATGGATCAGGTCAGATTCATTTCATGTTTCTACAATAGACATAAACTGATAAAGTTTTTGAAATTTATGGTACAAAAACTCGTTATGATAAATCAGTTTTATTATTACTTTCATATACTGGCCGGGTCAAAAAGCTCGTGGTTCAACTACTGTTTTTAAGTTTGATTATTATTAATTATTAGAAACATCCAAGCCATTTAATTAAATGATTATCTAGACACTTTGGGCCACAACTAGCCCACCAGCCTAGTTGGTTTGGTATACATCGGATAGAATCAAGTCTGTCGAAACTAACGGACGATGACATAGCTAGTCGAGCTACCAAGTATTATCAAGTACATAACGTGTTAACTCCTACTTATACACAGTGAAAGTTCATATCAAGTTGTAGTTTCGATGAACATTGTGTAACTGATAAAGATGTTTTATCAAGAAAACATTCACCTGCCTAACTAAACAAATTAACGGTGTTGATACTAGGGGTGAGCAGAAAACCAAATTAACCGAATCGAAACCAAATTAACCGAAAAAATCGCATTGAAAAAACCGAACCGAAGCATTAACCGACGGTTAATTTTTTGTTTTTTTGAAAAACCGAAATTTAGGTTTCGATTCGGTTATCCATTTTTAAAAAACCGAAAAAAACCGAGCCGAAACGATTGACGATGATAAAGATTATCAAGATGATGAGGAATTGACTAAACTTTTAAGATAAATAAATAAGATGATGAATGAAGATCGAGACTAAACTTTTAATGTTTTTTACCTTTTAAACTCTATTTAGCAACTTTGTATTCGTATAATTTCACGTAACACATGTCTATTTTTGTTTTTTAAATTCAATATATATGTGGATTGTGGTACTCTAATACGCTCTTATACAAGTTTAAAATATGCATTTTCATTTTTTAATTTTTTTTTTTGCAATGTCAACACATAATTGGAAAAAAACCGAAAATAACCGAACCGAAACCGAAATTAACCGAAAAACCGAAAACCGAACGGTTTGCATATTCAAATAACCGATTATTTTGGTTTCGGTTTGGGTTTCGCCTAATAACCGATCCGAACCGAACCGTACTCAGCCCTAGTTGATACATTTGGCGACACAAGGGATGAACATGAACCGTCGAGCTCAAGTGAGTTTGACTAAACACAAACTCTTTTTGTGGAAAATAAGAGAGCTCAAACTCGAGTTTGATTGTTTTCAAATTTTGTGTAAATTAATTTAAGCCTAATCAAATTAACTTGAGCTCATGTTTGAGATTGTATGTTAAAAGGAGTTCTATTTTAGTCTTAGTTTGATTAGCTTAAACTAGTTTACCCTAAACTTGATTCATGTTTTTAGCGAGTTGATCTCAAGACTTGAGATGATCGCTGTTCGGCTTGCTTACACCATAGCTTCACTTATTGCATTAAGCACAACTGATTACCGATAAGATTATACGTATTATCATTTTGATACAATCATGTGATTTGTCTAATGACACATATGTCAAATGGGTTATTTATTTCTTTATTTGTTAAAATTGCAGACAGTTTTAGTTAAATGTTTTCTATCTACAAGGAACCTATTTCTTGTTCTAATGTTCTATATATCAATCCATCATCAAAAGGAAAACCTTTCGACTTGATTATGAAAGATGAGGAGTCGTAAATAAGTTGGGTAACTTTAAATTAGTTTTCAACTTGTCATTTCTATTATATGAATAAAGTCGTTTTTAAGAATTATGATCTCTAATTGGTTATGTTAAGTGGAATGCTAAATGACAAGTGTTAATCATGATTATTGACTAAATGTGTTAAGCTAGAACGATCTTCACGACAAGTGTTAATCATGATTATTCACAAAGTGTATCAGAGTTGTCTCTTATACTTAATTGTTAACCGGTATATTATTTTTCTTTGTAAATTCATGAGCTATCATCTGCTGGTAAACTAAAATTATAGGATAGTTTTTTTCTTCAAATAATTAAATTTACATGGCTTAGGCATGAAGGTACAACATAATATCATGCAATCATTCATTTAAGAAAATGATCTACCACCTTAGATGACACAGACATGATAGGAAACAAAGCATCGTGACAAGTTTGACGAAGTTAAAGACTCTACATTACGATAACTATGATTACTATGTTGACTGATGTATTATGTAAGATTATTCTATACATTTTCTTAAGTAAATGTAGTATTTAGCCTTTTATCGACTTATTCATGAGATCCGAAACAACCATGTCACACGTAATATGAATCGTTCAAAGCTTAAAGCATGACCTAGCCAGACGATGGTTATCTTTTTTCCTTCCTTTTCACCTTTAACTACATATTATAATATTAGATAATCATACCCCTTTTATATACACGAGTAATACAACATGCATAAAGTTAATCCTTTTTTTTCATATATATTATAATTTATATGTTAAACTATAAAAGAAAACCACATTTATATGTATATACATTAATAATAAAAAGATAAATTAATTAATTTCTTTGTACTTCATAATTGTTAACATTTAGACTTCGACTCATCACATCAATATGGTTGATGTATCTAAAATTGAGTAGAAAGTAGAAACAGTTGATTATTATAACACTACTATTTATGATAGACGATGTGTGATCTATTAGTTTTTGATACATATAGGATGATGGTCAACTCAAGGATACGTAATAAATTTACTAAAAGTGATCATTTTTGGCTCAAATAATTGTATCTTGATTATAGTAACGTTTACGTAATATCATGCCCTGTAATTACCTATATTTCACTAGGAAATATTGCACACGTCAACCATATTTGGGAATATTTTTCTTCAACCACGACATATGCTAACTTTTTACAGGTTACATGGGTAAAGGTTTACTCAAGCCATCCGTAATGGACGAGAAGAGAGGAACGTTGGGGGAGGAGGAACCCCCCCCCCCCCTTTGAGAAGTGAACGAGAAGAGGAGGAACGAGAAATATTTCTCGGCCAAATGTCTGTGGGCCCACCTCAATTTTATTAATTTTTTTATTGAAATAGCTAGCCGTTATCCAACGGCAATTTAAAAAAATAAATAAAATTAAACAAATAACAATATAAATATCACTCTTAAAATAAATCATACTCTTTCAACTCAAAAACACTCTCCAAACTTTCTCAAAAAATCTCTAACATACTTTAGTAAATAAATCTGAACAATCCGGACCCATCTAATGGTTTTTCTCGATTCTTGTCTACCAAACCAACAAACGAACCCTCCCAACGCACCAAACCAACCTCTCCTAAATTACCTATCGGTTTTCCCAACCTGAATAACTCCCACAACATTTTAACTTCCAATCCTGTCAAACAACCCCGAACATAAACTTTCCGTCTACTTTTCCCGGCAACCAATATGGGGCTACGCAAATTTTCTCGCCTCAAACAACCCTTACTGGTCAAGCTAACCGGAGATGTTTCCGGAGACGCAACCGGAATGGGACATCGGTTTGACCCAAAATTAGTCCCGTAAAACCAAAAAAAAAAGGGGAAGGAGGTGGAGCACGCGGTGAACAAAAAACCATACAAACATTGGCAGCCAAACGAAAACATGTCTTTTGTGCGTTGATTGGCTCGAAATTTCGGAGGATCCAAAGCTCTGTAAGTTTTTTTATCTATTATTTTTTTTCATTTTATTAACTATTTGGTTAAAATTAATATTATTTGTATAAATATTTTTAAATTTAGCCAACTAAAGAGAGTCCACGATTTTTGGAAGAAGGTTTAGGAGATGTTTATCCAGATGTACAACAAGGATGACAAATACCGGGATTTCCCAACTATTAGCGCTCATTGGAGGGATCTCAATAAACAAATGCAATGTTATCAAGGGATATACAATTGTTAGAGAAACCGCCATTGGGTTACGTAGCGGCCAAAACGACGCCGACATCCAACAAAGAGCGTTAGAAGAATGAAGAGCGTTAGAAGAATGAAGAGGAAGTAAAGAAACTATAAGACGAGTGCGGGTACAGTGTCAAGGCGAAACCCTTCACATACTTAGCACTTGCAGGGAATTGAAACCAAGAAGGATCTTCTGGACCGTGCTTGCGGAAAGAGAAATAGCACCTCCGCATAGCGGGAACGTTGAGAACTACCTTGTTTGAAACTTCAAGGCGGAATTGGTGGTTTAACATAACTGATCACTATGTCCGAAACTACCAAAATCTCGTGAAGAATCTATGCAAGTGAAACTCAACGCTCCCGATGTGCGAAGGGGTTAAACACCTACCCGCATCACAACCAAAGATCAGGCAGAAAAGTCGGGAATTTCTGCGAGTGACATTAGGAAAACCGCGGGAAGAATCCCCACGGAAAACCTTAAAACTAATAACCCTTTTCAAAACCCCTTGCTTAAGTCCAAAAGTTCACCTCACTTATTAACAATTCATGAGAAGAACATTGGACTGGGGGACTTGAAGAGGTAGGTCCCAGCAGAGCCCAGTTGGACCCGCAAGACTCACCTTGAAGAGGGACGTCTGCGCAAGGACCAACTGGTTCCGCAGGACCAACCATGCTCAGAGATGACGACCTTACGCGCAGTACGCCAGCTGTTCCCGCAGGAAAAACCTCCCAATGGTGAAGTACCCCGCCTGTTCCCGCAACTGCGGATACAAGCCATCAGGGAAGGCTACCCGCACTAACAGCAAGGCTACACGCATAAGGCACTAACTCAATAATTCAGTAATGTCACCTGAAGGAATGAGCAAGGCAGGAACACTCCCGCCCAAATGAGCCAGTCCGTACGCTTCTGGAAGGTCTTTTGTACTATACCTGCCAAGGTATGGACAAAATAGACGAGATCTGACCAGAGCGGCCCATGAACCAATCACAGGGTGACAGCTCACCGACAACAGTACGAGGAGCACGCTCTAGTACAAAATGTCACTATCAGCCGCTGCCTACTCACCAACCCTTGCGTGGCACGTACATAGCCTGCAGTTGGTGGAAAAGGAACAGTACACAGCCGGCCATGTCACTATCAGCCGCTGCCTACCCACCAACTATCAGCATGGCACGTGCGTAGCCCACAGTTGGTGGAAAAGGAATATTATACAGCTGGCTGTACCTGCTTGGAAACCTACCTTCGGCTATAAATACTCCAACACCCTGGAACGGTATCATTATCTGGTATCTTACCTTCACTAGCTATTTCTCTCAATATACACTTATATTCAGAGCAATCTAGTCTGATTCTCACGCCGGATGGTGGTCACAAGGAGGAACCCCCCCTTCTCAGTGACGAGCTCACGGTGTCTGTTTTGCAGGTCATCTGAAGAACATCCATCTTTGCCGGACCTAACCCTCGTGGGAAACATTACTTAACCCCCAGATTATCCATAATCTACTCGGGGTCACCTAGTGTTTCTTCAAAGAATATAAATGTCATAACAATGGAACATCATTTACCCAATTGAATTGTTGATCACTTGTTCGGACTCACTCGAAATGGCTAAACCAACCCCCAGCGGCGGTAGCTAGACGAGCGGCCGCCGCATCCCATTAACAAAAAGACTCTTCCTAAATTCCGAGCACACCGTCTGATGCACACAACTTTAACCTCAACAACGAAGGCGATCAAGACGAGGTTAATTTAGCCAATGACAACGACGCAGTCGGGTTGGCCCGACCCCCGGGAGACGAAGAAAAGACAAGAGGAAATAAGTGGCCGGTTCGTCGACGGGCGGCACGCGTCGAGGAGGACATCAGCCATGACGTGTCCCAACTAAACGAGATGTTCAATCGAAAAATATCCGAGAATAGGGTGTGACGCGAAACAATCCAAGCTAACACCGACGTGAGTGCGCAGGCTGTCGCTGAATATAAGATGCGACAAATGGAAAACAACATTGCACGCCTCCGCACAAAAGGGTTAAACGAAGCGGCTGATGCATTAGACGAACAACTAACTCAAACGATATTGGAAACGTACAAACTACCAAAACAGTGAACATTTTAGTGTTTTTTTTTTGTTTTTATGCTATGTATATTTTTCCTGTTATGTATTTTTTTAATGTATGGTTTTTAATTTTAATGTACGTTTATCTATTTATTTAATTTAATCAAGTTTTATTTGTTTAATTTAATTATTAAAAAATAGCAACTTTTGATGTGACACTCAACCCCCCTCCCCCCCAAATCTTTCCTCCCACCACTACACCCTTAAGATACAATCTTTCCTCCCTCTACCACTACTCATGGTCTAAAGCACAATGATAATCGTTATGGAGGTCGTATACGAGGATATCATGCCAAAAGAAATATTCATAATGAACAAATGAACAATCAATCATGAACGATTGTGAAACATTGCTAACTTAATTTGACTTTGTTTATTGTAAACAAATTTGAACTCTATCGTGATCCATTATGGATTAGAGTTTCAAACTAAAAAAATGCAACTCGAGCTCTTTGTACGTAGTTGAGATTTTATGGAGCTCGAACGCGAAAACATGCTTCAAATATATTGATTTTGACCACAACAAAGAGTCATTTAAACAGGCTTGTATTCGTTGTACAGCTAGCATTCTTAATTTGTTACAAGTAAATAAAAAATACACTATGTCATTCAATATTTTTTTAAATAATTAAAATCAGTTGGTTCGTAAACTCCATCATTTTCTCTTCTTTGTACATAAAACATAGGGATGGCAAAAATCCCCGAATCCGACGGGGAAACCCGAAAACCGGCTTATTTCGGGTCGGGTCGGGTTTTGTTTTTTCGGTTTCGGGTCGGGTTTCGGAGATTGTTTCGGGGATTGTTTCGGGTTCGGGTTCGGGTTCGGGTTCAGGTACCCCCGCCCCGACCCGCCCCGATATAATATATAAATATAAATATAAATAATATATATATATATATATTAAAAACCTAAACCTACTGTAGGTTTACAATCTCAAATCTCAATCTGCTTAATCGCCGTCTTTCATCCAGAGTTCCAGACTACCACCGTCCACCGCAGCCACACAATCGCCGTCTGCAGACTGCACCACCATCACCTAACAAGGAAAGCCTAACAAGGAAGGAAAGTGACTGATTAGGTTACCTACATCCAGACTCCGCCACCGCCAGTCCGCCCCCGATTCACTCAATCGCCGTCTGCACCACCATCACCATCCACTCAATCGCCGTCTGCACCACCGGACCACCCTCCTCCTCCTCGTTCTCATCCTACCACCTGTAAGATCCCTAATTCTCTTATTATTATTATTATTATTATAATAAAAGTGCTTCGGGTCAAACTAAACCCAACACATAGAAAATATAATCACTTGTGAACACTGCAAATTCATAAGCAGCTATAGAATTTGGTTAAATCTGTTTTGTGAGTAACCAAAACATAACCGAAAAAGTCAGTTAAGGTGTCGATCTTCTTTGTTCGGTTTTGTGTTCAAATATACTTGACAAACAATACAATGAATCCAGTATTATAAATTTATAATTACAACTGACCCCATCACTAATTTTCACTATAAAAGGTCAAAGTCAAAGAACATACTTTTCAAGTCTTGATCCTATAACGCACAAGTTAAGTTGCCACAAAATGTTAACCCAAGTGTCAGGGACACCAGGCAGGCACCAATGCATGCAGTCCTGACCCCAAACCACCACAGCATCCTTGGAAAAATTAAATGCATTTGCAAAAAACAGTTTGCTACCTTATCGAGTACGTTTCGAGGGCTCCCGCTTACAATTACAACCGTTGATCTTGGATCATCACAAAGCTTCTTTAAAGCCTCTTCTAGCTCAGGATGCAGATTAAGTTCCATTTCTTTGAACTGGTCACCTCTTCCATCAGCATTCATTGGTTTAGTCAATGTTGCATTGAACCCCTGTAAAACAATATTACCCATTTACCCCTTATTTAAACTCACTGCCTTTTTTTCACAGAAATGTCAGTTTAGGTAATAATCGGAATTTGGCATAACATTTTATATTATGTAATATCAAATAATCACAAAAATGTCATTCTAGGTAATTAGTCAGCATACCAATATGATCAGGCGATTCTTGGAACACCGATAGCGGTCAACAGCATGTTCGGTTTGAAGCTGAGGTGGAATCTGCTTTGTTCTCAGTTGAGCCTCCACAACTGTATCATTAAGTTCGCTATACGAAATAAAACTATTAATAAAAACCAAAAAATACAAAATAAGAAAAAAAAAACACTAACCTAACAAAAGTTCCAGCCCATTCTTGAGATGTATGAGTAGTCACATGCATGTAGTTATACTGGTGTCTTTTTTCCCTTTCTGCAGAAGGCATATTTAGCGCATAAGCAATTGAAGACGCACTTCAATACCCGTGCCTTGCAGTGCCTTAACAATAACCTCATTCACTACTCTTGCTTCTTTGTTCACTCCATTTTGAAACAAACCGACTTTTGACTGGTTACCAAACGCGCTCGAACTAACATAGATGAATAAATGTAAAACATCGATTAAAGTGAGACTCACTTTCAGTAACAAGATGTCCATCGATTAAAGTCTTCTATGTGCCATTCTATTTCAGTTGCATCTACAACTATATGGCATCACAAGGTGATAAATTTGCTTCAGACACTTGTACTCCTACTCCCGTTGCTTCAAACACTCCTACTTATTCTACTCCTCAAGGAAGCAGTGAAGGGGTACATGATTCTAATGAACCACCACCAACTAACTTTACTACCCACGATGAGTCTAACCTTGATGATACTTTTGAAGATGGTCAAAATGTCGGTGGTAAAAGGAAAAGATCTGCCGTGTGGAACCATTTTAAATTAATGAAAGTGAACGGTGAAGATAAGGCGGAATGTAACTATTGTAAGAAAAAGCTAGGAGGTTCAAGCAAAAACGGCACATCGCATTTACGAGATCATTTTGAACGTTGTCCAAGACGAACTGTTAAAGATATACGACAAAGCATCTTGATTATGGAGCAAAAGAAAGTTGATGGTAGTTCATCATATCTCTCCAACTACAAGTTTAATCCAGACAACTCAAGGAGAGATCTCGCGGAGATGATTATTGTGCACGAGTATCCTCTTACAACGGTGGACCATCATGGTTTTAGAAAGTTTGTTCAAGGTCTTCAACCTTTGTTTAAGGTTCCGAGTCGAAATACCATCAAGAACGACATTTTAAAAATTTATGAATATGAAAGGGTGAAAACTAAGAAACTATTAGGGAGGATCACAAGTAGAGTGGCAATAACTACTGATATGTGGACAGCTAACCATCAAAGAAAAGGGTTTATGGCCGTCACTGCACACTTTATAGATGACTCTTGGAACTTGCAAAGTCGAATCATGAGGTAAAGCATATATATTGTACAAGTCTAATATAAAGTTAGTTTAAAACTTTAAATGTATTTTACACTTATATTGATGCATAAATTTTATATAGGTTTATTTATGTGCCTGCACCACATACAGCTGATGTTCTTGCAGATACGCTATATGATTGTCTATGTGATTGGAATATTGATAGAAAAGTGTCTAGTCTTACCGTTGATAATTGTACCACAAATGATGCAATTATCAACAAGTTACTACAGAAGCTTCCATTGAGATCACTCATGAGGAAAGGAGAGTTGTTTCATATGCATTGTTGCGCGCACATTCTCAATTTGATTGTTCAAGATGGTTTGTCTGTTATTGAGGATGGGATTGAAAGAATTAGAGATAGTGTTTTATTTTGGTCTGCATCAGGAAAAAGAGAGCAAAAATTTGAGGAAGCAGCCAATCAACTTGAAATGGAATACACAAAGAAACTGATCGTTGATTGCAAGACTCGCTGGAACTCTACTTATTTGATGCTTAGTGTTGCTATACCTTATAGACATGTTTTCACGCGATTAAAGCAAAGAGAGCCCAGGTATACTAGTTTGCCTACGGACCTTGATTGGGACTTAGCAACTGAGATATGTAACAAGCTACAACTATTCTATCGGGTAACTCTTTTGTTTTCTGGTAACAAGTATCCTACTGCTAATGTCTTTTTCCCTTTGATATGTGAGATTCGTTTTTCTATGCGGGAGTGGACTAAGTCTTCTATTGTTGACATTAGTCTAATGGCGTATAAAATGAGTATCAAGTTTGATAAATATTGGTCTGTAATTCATGGGATTATGGGGATGGCTGCGGTTTTAGATCCACGTTACAAGCTAAAATACGTAGAGTTGCTTATGCCTGCCTTATACGGTGAAGAAATGGCAAAGGAAGAGTTTAAATCTCTTGAGGATTTTGTCCGAGCTTTTTTTAAAGAATATGAATCTACCAACTCACGTGGTAAAAACTACTATGAAGGTATAATCATATTAATATTTAATGAGTATAAATATAAATTGCTAATATTTGATTTATCTTGATTCACATTAATTTATAGGTGGTGGTTCTAGTTCATCTTTATTCAGTTCGGGGTTGTCAGAGTGTTCTTCTGGTGGATTCCAAAAATTCCTATCTGACATTAAATCCAAAGCTAAGGTGAATGATGACTTGAATGATATGGCAGAGTTAGATAACTACTTGAAAGAAAATCTTTTGCCTGATGAAGTAGAACTGGATTTGTTGCTTTGGTGGAAGACAAATGGAGGTAAGTATCCGACACTTCAAAGGATGGCAAAAGATGTATTGGCAATTCCAGTTTCCACCGTTGCCTCTGAATCTGCGTTCAGTACAAGTGGAAGATTAATAAGTCCTCACCGAAGTCGACTTCACCCAAAAACTTTGGAGGCTTTAATGTGTGCTCAAAGTTGGTTGTTGAATGAGATTCGAGGTAACGCTATATTGAATATTACATTATTACTCATGTTATTTATCTTCATAATCATAAATATATGTTTATGTTATTACTATTAAATATAGAAACTTGTTCGGAAGAGACCGAGGCATATTGCCGCACCATTGAATACGAAATGGATGTGGAAGAGGTAATAATATTTATAAAATTCACTATTTTTGTAACATAGCTTTTATTCTTTTAACTTGGTTGATTTATTGATAAATATTCTTAATGTAGGTAGGTACTAAAGAAAGTGGCACGACGACTTTGGATGATTTGGTTTGATTTGGTATTTAGATTTGGTCGCAAGTTTGTAGTTTGTGTATTTGGCATGATTTTTCGGCCATGTAGACTTGGTTTTATTTCCTTTGTAACACATTGTTTCAGCTTTCATGTGTGTGATGCAGAAGTTTATTTCGATAAATGTTCAGTTATGTGATGAACCAATTTTGGGTCGGATCGGTTTCGGGTTTTCGGGTTCGGGGACGGGGCGGGTCGGATCGGTTTCGGGTTTTCGGGTTCGGGGACGGGGCGGGTCGGGGGGGTACAAAAAACCAAACGGGGAATCCCCGAATTAAACCCGACGGGTAATGGGGCGGGTACGGGGATGGTTTTTGGTTTCGGGTTCGGGTTCGGGTTAAGCAAAACCCGCCCCAAACCCGCCCCGTTGCCATTCCTAATAAAACATATAACTATATTATAGACATGAGTTATAAAATAGTTAAACGAGTTGTATTCATTTTTGTTACACGTGTTAATCGCGTTGGCACTAACTTGCTAAACATGATAAGACTTTTTTTTTGCCAACCCTCGCGTTACAATAGTGCATTAATGTGCATCGCTTGGTATCAGCAGCCATTGATATTATGAGTTAAAAAAATTGATCAGTCAACACATAATACAACGTATAGCTTAGAATAAAAAAATAACATATTAAAAAACGAATAAAGCTTATGATCAAAGCGACATATAGCGATTGGTATTTGTTAGCTTCGTTACAGTATTGATACTATACCCAAAAGTTAAATTAGTAAACGCCCAAAATATTTTCTTTTACCTTATGATACAAAGAGATAATATATTAGAACAAGGCTTATTTTTTCAGAAAAAACCGGGTATTACAACTGTGAGTCGACACAAATTAGATCGCCATAAATTGGTAAAAATCTAGCCTTATTGCTTTGTTTATTTTTTCATATCCACCAATGAATATATACTTCATCAAATATTTCTATTCGCGCGTTAAAGCGGAGCTGGTTAAGTGTATATCATATTAGAGGGATGCGCGCTATGCGTTGCGGTGGATACATAGTAGAAAGTTGGTCGGTGTTGGTTCAATTCGTTACTGTAAAAGCTTTATGGAAAAAATTTTATTACAAAAGTTGATGGGCCAAAAAGTATTTATATAAATTGAAATGGAGAAAACTTCATTATCAAAATTAAGAGGCCAAAAAGTATACATGTGAAACTTTCATAACAAAAATACAATGAACCAAAATTTGTAACTAAAGAAGTCGAACCATATATATATATATATATATATTATTTGGTACTCTTTATTGGTTAAAAGAGGGTAGCCTATAAAGTTTAGGGAAAAATTAAAATTCTTGGGGAGAAGAAAATGTTAAGTGTGAGAAGGATTTGTGCTTTCACAAAGAACCCATCAAAATAAAATTCAATAAAAATAATTAAAAAATCATAACTCAAAATATAAATGAAAAACGAAAAAATTTAAAGAACCAAATTGTTTCCCTCGTCATTCTCGTTAAAAAACGCGAAAAGATACAATGACGAGAAATACACACCGCCGAAAATGCACAGGCAACACAATGATAAATAAAAAAAGTCACGATATGTCGCAAAATATAATACAATGCCGGACAAAATATAACACATGTTGAGTAATATAACATAATATCAAGAAAAAAAGACACAATATTAAACGAGTTATAACATCTCATTAAATTAAAAGTTAATCTTACCAAATATTTGATATGAAAATCCTATAAAATAGGGATATACTAAAAATTAATATATGATTGTTTTTAAAAAAATATTATTTATAATTATGAAACAATTTTATAGTAAAAAAAATAAGCGGGTCATGAGTCACCAAATCCAGATAGCTTTTAAACAGGTTATAACATATTATTTATTTGTGAAACTTTTTTATCATCAAACTCTAAGTATACTATTAAGTATTAACTTTCTTACAATAAATAAAATTAAAATTTAAAAATAAATATTAAAAAATAAAAAATGCAAAACAACCCACGGGGGATAAGACCTAATAGAGTATAAGCTATAAAGTGGCTCGCTAACTAAGGATCTCTTGTGGATATGTTGTATCACGTATGTTACATATTTCAAAATGGGCCAGATTCGTGGGCTTGCTCTCTTGGTCCAAATTGAAGCCTCTAAAGAGTCTCAGCCTCTCAGGTCTCCCTTCTTAGAAATACATCTTACTATTAGAATGTCTGGGTAAAGAGAAAGGTAGTGTTTCGTATGCAACAATGACAGACGGAATGAAATAATTCATTATGTAGGAATGAAAAATATGATATTTGGTTGCTTAATGGAATGGAATCATCCATTACACATGGAATCTCATTCCATCAAAACCATTCCTTCTCACGCCCCATACTTCTTTTTCATTCCATTCCCCCTTCACCATACTTTCTCAATAACACCACCACTTAACAACAACCACCACCACCACTAACATCGCCACCACCACCACCACTATCATCGCCACCACCACCACCTTACCACCAGTGCTACCACCATCGTCGCCGCCACCACCACCACCTTACAACCATCGTTACCACTGCCACCGTCGTCGCCACCATCGTTGCAGTAACCATCTAACCATTGTCATCGTCTTCGCTTGGTCGTCACCGCCACCACCATTGTCGCTGCCTAACCGCCACCACCGTTGCCGCAACCCTACCATCGTCATCACTACCACCGCTACCACCGCTTGACCACCGCCACCACCGCCACCGCCATTGCCACCATCACCCCGGCGCCTGACTGCTAGCGCCACTGCCGCCATCGCCATCGCCACCACCATTTTCAAAACCCGAGCTACTACCACCACCGTCGCCATGTGTAGTTTTTTTTTTTTTTTTTAATTTTTATTTTGGTAAAAAAAATAATTTGAAATAGGAGTCTTTTTATTATTTCTATTTCATTCCTATAAGTTAATCAAACAAGACAACAGAATGTAATGATCTATTTCATTCCCTTGGTCATTCCATTCCTTCTCTCATTCCATTCTCCATTCATTCCATTATCTCCAACCAAACATACTCAAAGTTCTGCATATCAAAGCTAACTAGTTGGTTACAACTTGCACATTGTGGTGGGGAAGTGATGAGAACTCGGTCGATATCGATTAAACCCGTGCGCTGCAGCGGAGACGCAACAACTCAACAAGAACTTGGTCAGTATCGGTTCGATTCATTATGAAAAAAGAAAACCCAAAATATAAAGTGGTAATATAATCGAAAGAATTTACATGCGTTCATTCATTGCGACGACAACTCGTCTCTCTACATCGAAACCCAATGACGAAAAAGTTATGTAGTGATTTTAAAATGAAAGAGAGTATCTAAAAATTATATATAAAAGAATTATTGACAAGGGTTTATTAGTGAGGTTAGATTAAATCACAACCAATTTTAAATAGCATATAGGTTAAAGGAAAAAAAGAAAAGTTGTTGAGCAGCTAATCAATAGTAGGTATTAATTTAAATCATTCATAAAGAAATAGGCGAGAGAGGGATCGAACATGGACCCGTAGGCTCGAAACACATAGGACTGCCAACCAGACAGCAAATTTTGATTCAAAGAATGAAACTTGCTATATTTATCCAAAAATGATAATGGGCACAAAATTCAAAATACATACTTTCATATGCAAGCATATCCTCTCATGGAAGTTTTTAACGAAATATTCTCTTAAAATAATAACTCCAAAGAAAATATATTGTGCTCATTTGGTAAAAGAAAATTTTCTTTGCTTAATTTGCTATACTAAAACTACATAGTGAATCCATTTGGACCTATTAAGCAATGCTGTAAAAGTAGGTTTTCAAGTCCGAGTACTCTCTGAGTACTCGTTACAAGGTATGGTACCGAAGATGGGGACTAGGGCGTGCCTTTCACATTAGCTCTTTCTCTGACACATCAGTGTCACATTAGTTTTTTCATGATTTTTTTTTAAATGGGAAAATACTTAGGGATAAAATGGTTTTTAGAAGAGAGAAAAGTTGGTGATGGGTTGTAGGAGATCTGTCATTTGAAATGACGAATCTCAAATTGAATATAGGCATTGTCAGTTTTTGTCTGGTGAGGTCGACAAGACACTTGTGTTCCGCCATTTGAAATGATGGATCTTGTATATTTTATTCGTGTTTTGCTATTTCAAATGACGGATGTCAGTTTATAGTTGACTGTCAGTACACCTAGCTTACCCCTATATGTCAAAAGTATTTTTGATAGACATTCGTCATTTGAAATGGCAGGTGTCTTCTTGACATCCGCTATTTGAAATGACGGATGCGAATAGTGCCATGTATTTTCTTCTGACCACTGATTGACAACTTCTTTGTATTTTATTGTATTTGACAGACATCCGTCTCAAATGTCGGATGTGAATAGTGATTATGTACTATGATTTGACAACTCTCCTTTATCTTTTTATATGTTTTTTTAATTTTGATTTTACCTTTTTAAAAATATGTTGTTTAAAAAATAATGTAAATAACAAGAAGAATTTTAGATATTAGGTAATTGTATATTCTTTTAAGATGTACATATTAACATTTACGAAAGGCAACTAATAATCTTAAATTATATGTTAGCTTTGCTACATATGAGATTAAACTAGATATTTAATGTTACTTTTGTAGTTTTTAGAATATACATACAATAATAAAAGTTTCAATTATTTTGGTATAGAACCTTTTAAAACTTCTACTCTTTTTTTATGGTGGCTTTAAACAATCATTTTAATAGTAATTAAAAGTATTATTCGTCATCTGTTAATGAGTTAGTGATGGAGTGGTAAGGGAGAGACTTGGTGTTCCATGTGACCTATGCTCGATTCCTGTCATCAACATTTAGTTTCAAAGACATCAGTGTGGTGATGGGAGAATAGGCGAGTAAGTGGCTTTCATGAGTTAGATCCTTGAACTGAGCGAGTTTTATCTCATCGCGCTGTCGTGCCTTCGGATAAGTGTTCATGGGCGTTGGCTTTAGGTAAATATTTTTCCTGAATCAAAAGACGAGTTTTTTTCGATGCAATGAATTTAACCAGTAGCCCATTTGAATTTGAATGATTCGTTGGCGTTGAAAAAACAAAACAAATATTATCCATGGCTACAAGGATTTAAACAAAAAAAATATATATATATATATATATATCCACGTGTAGAATTTGAAAATCCTCGCGTTTGCATGTAACCACCTCACCCACCTGCCTCCTGGTAAAATCTTCTTCAGTCGTTCCATTCAAACAACTGATTCTTATTCTTTCTTCTTCTTCTTCTTCTTCCATCATTCAAGATGATGAAACTTCAGTACACAGAGTTTGATTATCATGTTTTCATAGTCTACTGATACAGCATTCCACGTACGCTATGGATCAATCATCGATAGGTACTCTCTCACACGCACATACTCTCCTTCTCTCTACTCATCAATCTGTTAGTCCAATCGTCTAAGTTAAGTTCTCAAATGTCGTAATCTTCAAATTTTGATTACTGCTTCTTGAATTGAATCGCTCTGTTTCTTAGATACATGATACATGACAATGTGATTCTATGCGATCGATTTGAATTTGAATTTTATGTAACAAATCACATAATAGAACTTCATGTAAGTTGCGTATTCGGTGATTCGCATTTACTTTTTGAAATTTCTCCTAATTTGTTGTTTGCTACATTATGTTCTTACCTGTTTTGAAGTTTCCCCCTCTTTTCTAGGGTTTGTTCTATGACTTAGCGTTTTCGGTTTGATTCTGGCAATTGATAATAAACAGTAATATCCTTAGTTCTTTGTTAAAATTGTATAAGAAATTAGTAGTTCCTATGTATATGTTGAAATTTGAATATCTAACTATTTGCTTATAAGATGTTCTTGAACATTTAACACTCAATTATGCTTTCAATTATGTCTTTAATGGTAGCATGACTATATGAACTTGTTACGAATAATAATGGCTTTTTCTGGAACTTTCTTCTTGTGTAGAAATTGTTTGACGACTTTACTGATAAACCATATGGCTCGGGTGTCGAAGACGAGCCCGTTTCAACCAAAACCAAACACTGAAAGTGAAAAGAAAGATGAAGAGAAAAGCAATTCAAGTAGCAGTACTTCTAGTGCCAATTCGCATCAAAACACACAAGACAAGAAGCACGAAAAAGCAAAGGGAAAGAAACACATGCAAGCTAAAAACAGAAAGCGAAAAACGCCACTGTACGAGACTATTAATGGCCTGCTCAGAGTCAAAGGAACTGTAACTAAAAGGGGCAGGGGCAGGGGCAGGGGTTGGGGCTGGGGTGGGGGTAGGGGTAAACCTATGGCATATACTGCTAGGCTTTGGGGTAAGAATCACCCGAGGATCAATGTGCATATTTCATCATATGATGAACCGAACAATGTTGACCCGAAACCAAAAAGTACAAAAGATGATATGCAAGAGAAGATTAAGGGAAAGAGGCCAATGCAAGCCGAAGGAAGAGGCAGGGGAAAACCTATGGCATATACTGCAAGACTTTGGAGTGAACATAACCGAAGATTATCATCGAAAAGGTCAAATATTGATGACCTAGAAGTCAAAGTAGACAAAGAAGAAGAGGTTGTTTTCCTGAGTTCGGACACTGATTCAGATGAAGTTTGTAAAAGAATTAACATCAGAAAGCATAACGATGACGACACAGATAATAATGGACAAGGAACGGGGACATATACAAATCTAACCATTGTAGGTGTAGAAGTTGTAGGTAAATGATGGTATAGAGTTTAAACCATATCAGATTACTTGATTTTTTTTTAAAAAGCTGAAAATACTTGATATCTAGACATCGGATTATAAAAAATACATGCGTTCGTTAAAAAATTACTGTGTATTGTTATCTACAACCAACTCTAAGCCTCCCTCTTCATTGCTTTTTGTTACCTCTTCTATGGGCTTATAGGTATAGAACCAGGCACATATGAAATAATACACAGTATTTACTACTTGTATCCCAGTTACAAGCATGTAGTAGTATTCCAGTCTACCTTTATTAATGTTTCTATCTGGCAGCCAATTTCTCCCATTTTTACCTGCACTATACTTATGGACCAATGTCACCATTAATGTCCCTGCATACTGTCCTAGTGCGATTGCTGTCCAATATAAAGCCATCGCGGTGCTTTTCATACTTTCTGGTGACTGGTCATATAGAAACTCCAACTTCCCCACTTGATAGAACCCTTGGGCTATACCATGAAGCGAGTATTGAGGAACCAACCAAAACACACTTATGGGTATCATGTGAGTTGGATGGTCGATTAAGTTATGATCTCGTGCTACATGTTTTCTTTTCATCTCCACGAACGATCCCACTAATGTTGCACATATGTTTATAGTGAAGCCAATACCCATCCGTTGTAAGCATGTGATGCCTGAAGGGTTCTTTGTGTAGCGAGAAGCGAAAGGGACAAATAAACGGTCGTATAATGCGATGGTGATGATAGTGGCTAGGACATCAAAGATCTCCATGCTAGCCGGAGGAATTTCAAATGAGCTAGTTTTGGTTATGTGACGGTCCATGGTTTGGGCTTGCATGATGGTGAAGCTACTTTGGTGTGAATAAGCCATTACAAATAAAATTCCTGTTGACACAAACGGTAACAATCGAATGATGGACTTTAGTTCTTCAACTCTGTGCACCATAGCAATTCGCCATAGTTTTGGTGAGTTTGCAAGGAGATGGGCGGTATCATTACTGGTTATAATGGCAGCCCTATCAAACCACCTTCAAAAACACACAAATTCACATTAATAATGTAACTAATTTACTTAAACTACAGTTTTTAACATAAGCTCGTTAATTACCTCAATTGATTAGTATGAACAAGCCGTCCGTCCTTAGAAATGCCCGCATCAAGATCTTTATTCTCATAAAGAAGTTTATCATCTTTTGGTACCGAAACAACACCCCGCTTCTTGATGGCAGCAACAATCACTTGAACAACTCTAACAAAGGGGCTTCCTTCGGGTTTTGCTTTCTGATAAAGCGGAGACCCAACCAAAAACACAACAAAGGCAACCACCATTGCAATGGTCGGGATCCCGAGACCCCAGCCCCAACTCACGCGGTCTTGGATATACACAACTAGTGTTAGTGCAGATAAACTTGCTAGTGACAATAAAACATAGTACCAATTGAAGAAATTCCACCCTTTGGTTTGTTTTTTTGCTTTTGAAATATCAAGTTGGTCAGCAGCAAACGCAACAACACACGGGCGTGTGCCTCCTAACCCGATTGATGTTAACAGAAGCGAGATATAAAGCACTGATAATTGAGATTGTGATGCTTCTTTGCAGTTGAGTTGGGTGGGACATTGTGGTGGCCTGAATTGTGGCAAGATTGCTGATATGGTTATGATGATCATTCCCTATGTTAAACCAGATGAATGTTAATTGAAGTTAATCCTTTCAGAAAAAAGAAAGTTAACGGGTCGTTTTTCAACGAAAGTGAAAGTTGAAGTGGTGTTCCGTAAAAGAGTTTTAATTAATTAGGATTTAACTAATGTTTAAAAGTTTAGAATTTTCTATTTAGATTTTGAATGTTTTGCATGTTTACTAAATGAAAAAATTGTCGTAAAACCAATTGTTCGAGTGTTGTTTTCAGGCCTGATTTCCAACACATAATACACATGTTAATGCCTCACTAATGTTTATAAGTTGATTATTAATATGAAGAGAAGTGAACCAGTTCGTAAATGAGTAAGGCGGCGACGATCGTCCAGTAACGACCAACAAAAGAGTCGGCAATGAGTGCACCGATAATGAGCGTAAGACAAGAGAGGCCAGTGAAGTTGGTGAGAGTATTTGATGCCTTCACTAGTGGCATGTTAAGTTGCACGGTTAAGTATGTTATCAGATTGGAGCGGAATCCAGTTGCAGCGAACCTGTCACATATCTCGTTCGCTGTGAATTTATCAAAATGTTAATTAGAAGGCTTGTAACCATTTTAGAAAATAAGCTTGAAAAAAATATACCTTCGTAAAATTCACCCTTAAGTTTTGGTAATTACTAATTACTAATAAAAATGCAATTATAAGAATTACGAAGAAAATATAATTAAATTATATGAAAATTATCAAAATAGATAAGTGAAATAAACTTTTATAAAAACGAAGAGAAATAGCTTTAGGCTCAAAATATGCCTAAGTATAAGCTTACATGTTACAAATTTGCCTAAATGTAATTCAAGCATGTATGAGGTAGTGTAATTAAGTTACATATGTTTCTCAAAAGAATTTTAAGGTTGTATAGGTCAATGCGATTATATTTGAGAATTGAGATTGAGCTACCTAGTTGTGCCTAAGAGGACTATGCACGTCTATCTCTTATTATTATGCCAATTTTGTAAGTCTATTTTTTACGTTATTTTTGGAAAAAAGTTAGTACACTTGTCTATTTAAATAATTTATAATATCTAACTATTATATTAAAACAACACATATATAAACTTTAATTAAGCTATCCATATAGGATTCCATCTTAACAATTTTTAAAATTATAATTTACATACAAGTTTTCATTTTTACAATTTCCACTTCATGAATGATAACATGAAAATATGTTGTTGGTGGTTATTGAACTCACCACATTGTTTTTAAAATGCTTGTAGCTTATCAACTCAACTATGATGAATTGATATTAATCTTATCTTTTTCTTAATTGATATAAATTCCCAAGATATGTTATTATTTATATTATTAAATTTATTTATTTATTTTATTTTTTAACCACCCGTATATCAAATGGGCTTCATCCTAGTTATAAAGTATATTGCCATTAAGTTACACTGTTAGTTATAATATGAAATATTACAATATATTATAACTAATATATGAGCAATTAAACCTTCTCTTGAGTTCATAAAAACAAAACATCCTAATCCTAAATTCCTAATCCTAATATATGTATCTAAAATATCACTAAATTTAATCATTCTTGATTTTGTAAAACAAAAGTAACGGCATGGTGCAAAAATATTAGACCTTCATGCACAAGTCCACAACCACCCGAAGATCAAAAACTATGAACTTGATGAATTATTAAATTCATTATCGTTTGCAGGTTAGAGCATACATACCGAGGATAAAGGGCAAGGTTTTAATCCCACCAAGCTTCTTTTGCTTTGACATCCCCATGGATTCTTCATCTTTCTCTGGTTCCATCTTGTTCAAGTGTTTGGAATGACAGCAATGACGGATTTAACTACAATAAGCAATGAGCCAATTATTAGACTTGGTGGAGAATCTGATGTGGACTTTTATTATATTTGTACTTATAAACAAAACAAAATAGCTTCGTGTGCATGGGCCGGTCACCGTATTGCTAATATTTAGGATCTTTGATATGTTAAGGTTTCATTTACAGACAAACAGAGTTTAGTAATTAATGTTTATGCTATGTTTTACATAAATATGAGTTGTTGAAATTTCGAATTTATTTACCTTCTCCAACATTGTTGGTGTGGTCACCTCCACGTCAACACGAACACCATCACCTTCTCTGACACCACTAGGTGTCTTCATTGCGCTAGCATCACTGCGCCGTCATTACCGATAGTCCCTCCTAGTCACCATATATATATATATATATATTGAAGTGAACTCCTTTTGATTTTATTTTATTCTGTCTAAACGACTGATTTCAATCGAAACCAGTTTTAGACAGAACTCATTTTGACGTTAACCAAAGTGACAAAATGATCCGAATATATGACTTTTACTTAAACCGAGTTTAAGTTGAACCCCATTTTGACTCAACACCTGGCCCTCCTAGGATGCCAAGGTTTATGTAAGCTGTTATTCTCTAGTATATATCAAATGCCTACTGGGCAATCCGATAACTTATAGTATAGTTCAAGGACAAAATTAACAACCAATCATTCACTTTTCATAGAATGTTTGTGTTTAAAATAGTATATATTTAAGGTCACAATGTCGTATTCTGTGGCTTATATTTCAATCTTTTTAACATTAAAAGGTGTAGTGGGGTCTAGACATTATATGACATACGGCAGCCATTATCAACACTTTCTACTTTTCTAGCATGCATACATGATACATAATGCTCACGTTAATAAACGTCATTTAAGTATAATTGTTTACGTGTTTGTGAGTTATATGGTTTATTTCTATGTTTTCTAAAAAATATTGTTCTATCTAATAACTTAATTGAACATTTTATTACAAAAGTTATAACTAAAATGATAAAAGGAATACTTACCGGGTCCATATATCTCATTATATATTGTATCTTATTTCAAACTACTTTTATCTTTGTAATTATATATAGTGGAAGCCTGCTGAAAGGAATAATAAAGGAGGTCACATAAGGTATGTGTGGAGAGGTCTCAACAGGTTGAAGTAGACAACGATGAAATTTTAGCCCCGTAGTCAAATCCGTAACACTCCAAACTGTCTTAACAATCACGCTTTCACATTCTTTGCTAATTCACCAGCTCGGTGTTACAAATGTTTTCCGCATGGTATGCTTAATGAAACCGTGTACATGCACCAAAAGGTTGGGTTGCACAGCAATGACTATTTGAACTGTGTTTACTTGGTTAAGAAATTGTTATACGGGCCAAACAGGCACCAAGGGCGGCAATACCAGATATTCAGCGATTATGTGACATGGTTGAGATTCGTTCACAGTGATTGTTATCGCTCCCTGCTTACATATCGCCATGTATGTATGACTTTTGTTGTATGTATGACTTTTGTTGAAGGAATTGATTATTGTAAGGCCCGGGGGTGTACTTTAACACCCAGAGCGTTAAAGCCGACTTGGCAAAGGGTTAACAAGTGACATACCACTCCCTTCATATGTTAAGGGGCGTTAAATGCAAGGTGAATTAAAATATTAACGGGTTTTAAAATTGTCTACATGCATATACAATAATTTAATAATCAATTTTACATTAAATAAAGAGTGGTAAAGGGGGTTAAACAATTTTCTTAGGATGATGTGGAGTAAAATGAGGGGTAAAGAACGTGATGATGCCTATGTAAAGTTAAGAAGTATGAATGTATACCGCGGTCTAAAATAATGTTTAAGTAACTTTTGTAGAAACCTGCAAGGGGAGGAAGGGAGATGGGGTGTGAATAGGTTTTTAAATTTTTTATAATTTATTTAAACTTATTATAGGCTACTAATTATATATATATATATATATATATATATATATATATAATTAGTAGCCTATAATAAGTTTAAATAAATTATAAAATATATATATATATATATATATATATATATATAGGGGAAAGTTAACATACAAATGAAATTAACGTGCTAAACGTGAGAATCAAGTAGAGTAATATATATACAAATAGAGTAATTATGTAATTATATAATTACTCTACTTGATTTTCACGTTAATTTCATTTGTATTTGATCCAAACCCTATATATATACAGGGGACCAATATTATACAAATTAAAATTTCATACTAATCGTGCGAACCAAACAATCTGGCGATGGCAATTATGTAAATAACTTCAAATATCCTTTTTCCACATAAAATCCCAATTTCATCAACACCAAACCAGAAAACCCTAAACATATTCCCTCCAAACCCTAACAATTCTCTCAAAACTATCTTCAATCATTGATCAATTTCATTTTTCGGACGCTAAATCATTCAATAAGGATGACGAACAAAGGTAAAATTCATTTTGTTGTTCATATGTTTGCGTGTTCGTACAGGGTTTAGGCAAAGAAAAATTGATTTCAAATCTCTGTTTCTACACATAAATACAGATACAGATAATGAATCAACAGATACAAATTATAGTAAATGAAGAGGCAAACAATACCATAATAGATCAACGCTTCGAACCACAACAGGTAATTACTCTGTTTGTTGCTTTTATAACTTTTTCAAGTAGTGTAGTTATCATAGTTGCATGCAGCGAGCCTGTTTAGTTTCTTATAGTGTAACTACATAGAGTACATAGGGTAATTAGTTGTTTTTTGTGTGTAATTTGTCTGTTTATGGCTTTTGTAATATGTTCTTAGGCAGTAGTGTAATTATTTTCATGACTAGAGTAATTATCATAACTGTAGTAGTTATTTCGTGTATAGTGTATTTAGCATGTATAAATAGAGTAATTATTAATATGATTCTAATTAGCTATTTTTTGTGTCTAATTTGTCTATTTATGGCTTTTGTAATTTGTTATTAGGATGTAGTGTAATTATTTTCACGACTAGAGTAATTATCATAGTTGTAGCAGTTGTTTCGTATATAGTGTATTTAATGTGCATAAGTAGAGTAATTATTAATATGTTTCTAATTAGCTGTTTTTTTTATGTAATTTGTTTGTTTATTGCTTTTGTAATATGTTCTTAAGCTGTAGTGTAATTATTTTCACGATTAGAGTAATTATCATAGTTGTAGTTGTTGTCTCATGTATAATGTATTTAGTATGCATAAGTAGAGTAATTATTAATATGTTTCTCATTAGTTTTTATTTGTTCTTTTTATGGCTTTTGTGATATGTCCTTAAGCTGTAGGGTAATTATTTTCATGACTAGAGTAATTATCATAGTTGTAGTAGTTGTTTCGTATAGAGTGTATTTAGTATGTACAAGTAGAGTAAGTATTAATATGTTTCTAACTAGCTGTTTGTAATGTTAATTAAATAATGAAAAGGAGAAAGTGTGAAAGAATATCTGTGAAAACTTGCTTGTAGATATTTCAATGATGAATCATCACCTATTGTTTTAGGTGATGATGGAGAAGAAGCCACAGATGCAAAGATTAGAGTACCAAAAAAGGCTACTAATAAAGAAAAGGAGGTTAAGAAGGATGTGGTGATGAAGAAACAGAAGCAAAAGAAGGATATGATGAAGAAGGATGTGGGGAAGAAACAAAAGAAGGATATGGTGAAAAAGGATGTGGGGAATAAACGTAAGCGGTTGGTTGAATCAGATGATGATTTTGAATCACCTAACAAACGGTATAACGGATTCTAGAGCCAATCCCTAGGAAGCCATTTATGGATTTTGAAAACAAGAGACTGAAATTACATTGCAAATCGGGCAAGTTTATTGATGTAATAAAATCGTTATCTAAAGAACAAACTAAGACCGTAAAAGAAATGGGATTTGAGAGTATATTATCCTTCAACATAGTTGCTACCCCTGCATGTTTAGCATACTGGCTACTCGCGAATTATGATGAAGACATAAATGAACTCAATATAGGAAATTGTATAATCAAAATAACGCATTCACTTGTAAAGGAATGCATCTGTATTCAATGGATTCTTTAACAGTTTTTGAAAATAAACAAACCAAGAAAAGGTGCTGATGATAAAACAGATGAGTTCAAAAACCAATTTGAAGAATTGTTTGGAAAAGATGCTGGAGGGGGCAAGAAATGTTTGCATGAATTTGACAGCTTGTATGAATTTGAAGAAGACTGTTTTTTTTTCTGTCTATGGAAAAATTTAGATGTGGCAGTAGATGTGATAACGTTGTTTTGAAGCATATAATGCTTTTATTACATTATAATTTGAATCATGTAAAATTACTCTAGTTGTATGCTTTTATTACTCTAGTTATAAGATGACACATGATTGTTGACTCATAAAATTGTTTGTCCAATTATCAGATTATGTTGTAACAATAACCTAATAGGTTAAAAAGTTTATTTAGTCATCATAACAATTACTTTAGTTATCAAAAGAAAGTTATATTACAAACAATTATTGTGTCAGGAAAAAAAACCTATAATTGGAGTAGTTTTTTTTTTGTTCATTATTTCAAGTATTCATCATACATTTTATTACACTTTGTAAAATCTAAAAAACAATATAGCATATATCTAGTATAAAACTATGGTCCAAGCAGCAGTTTATCGCATATTCGAATATCATGACCTCCCTCACCACACACCGAGCAAGCTCTTGATCGTTTCCCAGCATGACTCGATTGGCTGCTATTTCTTTTAATGATTTAATTATTTTGTGAGACCGCGCCCTATATTTCTAATACCAGTTGGAATTCGAATAGTAGAAGTTGACGGTTGATCGTATCCAAGAAGAGAAGCCAACATATCATTTTTCTTCAAAATCGGTTTAGCTTGAGAACCGTCTTCTGCCTTTTCCCACATGCCATTAATTTGATCTCTAACTTTACTTGATGCTTCTATGTCCATGAATAACATATTATATATATTTTCAGTTCCAAACATTATGTTACAGACAATCTCATTAGCCTTATTAATGTTGCCATTAGCAATATCTTTACCAAAAATCTAACACCTGCTTATATTTGAAACTGCATCCCTCATCTAACGCCTCAAAATATACTTCTTTGGAATTTCATCAATCTAAAAAACTCTAAACGCAACAAAAACATGTCGACACAACAAACCATATTATTCAAACCTTTTGCAGCTACATGAAGCAGAAAAGTCATTATCATCAGCAATGACAGATACCTATAAAATAATAAACAGTTACTTAAAACGCTTAAATAGCATAATTACTCTACTTTTAGAAATAATTACTCTAATTGCAAATTTATGGTTTTATTTCAAAAATCTGTACACTACAAAAATGAAAAAAATCATGTTTTTAAACGGTTTTAATGAAGAAGATACAACATGTTTTAACTCTCTTTCAATAGTCATATCTTCTATTATGTTATCTACATTAAGATCACTCAAACATATAATTATTTATATACAATGAAGCTCAAACACATAAATAGTTTACATACGATTAAATAATTACTCTAGTTAAGAGTAAAAATTACACTAGTTATACAAATTAAAAATATCTACAAATAAGATCAAACATATAATTACACTACATGTAATGAATCTCAAACACATAATTAGTCTACATATGTAGGGATGAGCAAAATAAATCGGTACCGATTTGGTACCGTCGGTACCAAGGTTTTGAGTTTTCGGGACCGGTACGGTACCGGTATTTCCCGAATTTTACCTTAAATACCGATACAGTCCCGGTACCAGTACCGTTCCGGTACCAAACCGAACATTTCGGTACCGGTACAAAAAATTTATGATTTTCGGGATCGGGATTTTCGGTACCAGTACGGGTCGCTACCCGCACGGTATCGAGCTCATCCCTATACATATGAATAAATTATTACTTTATTTAGGATTAAGCAATTACTGTACTTGTGAAAATAATTACTCTACTTATGCAAATAACTATTCTACTTATGACCTAATAATTACTCTACTTGGAAAATGATTACACTAGTTATACGAAGTAAAAATTGGGACATAAGTGATAAAACAACAAATACGCTAAGTATGGATGTAACTACTCTAGTTATTTTAAACTATATAGCTTAACGAATGCAATTTTTAGATAAATTCAAAAACTAAGTGAAAGATTAACTGAATAAATCAATGAATCAGGTATTTCGACAAATCAATAAACTAATTACACGATTTGACGAAACTAATTGAAAGCAAATGAACTAACAATTGATGTAGTTATATCGATAAACAATAACCCGTAATGGCATTGTATTCTGTTTTTGAATTGATGGAGATTATATAACTAACAGATTATAAGTGCTGGAGAAATAGTTTGTGTTTGATTAATTACGAAATTGCCACCGCCTAATTCTTTGATTCGTATGTTTAGTACGGTTTTCCTATTTGTATTTGATCCATATCCTATATATATATATTAAAAGCTAAAAGGTAGTTATCTCATATTAAATACTATTCATGAAATAGTATATGGAATTAACCACTTATTTCTTTACGCATGTGCAAGGTTTTATCAATTTTCAATGGTAGTTAACTAATTTAAGTTAGACTCCTCTCCATAGCAAATACTCATTTTCAAGATTAATTCCATTCCTTTTCAAGTTTGATTTTAATATCCTTTTAATTTCTATAAATAATTTTTAACATACATTATTTTTCTCTTACAAATTTTAAAATACCATGTTATCTTCAATTCTGAATATACTGTTATGACGTGCTTATTTTTATTTATGTTTTAGTATAAGTTTCGTTCGAAACCGATGTGGGTCAAATATAATATATTTTTAACTTTTCTTCACAACGCAATGTTACTCTAAACTTGAATACATAAAACAATGTGTCTACGTCCGCCTCGATATAAATTTAATGCAATACCAAACCCACACAATGCGAGACCAAAACACATGTCAAATATAATGTATTTTTGTTTTCTTCACGACAATTTAGTTTTTTACAAAGACAAACCTTATTTCTACCTTTGTTTCAATATAATTTTTTTAAAAACAGAGTAACCGTAACACACGGACAAACTTTATTAACATTAAGCTTTATTAACGTACCCACTGCAACACACAGGCTTAGTGTATTAACCCTCCCGTCGTAACTCGCATGGACGCTTACTAGTTTAGTTCGTAAGCTCCTTTTGTAACTCAATAAATAAAGTATGAAAATAAGTAAAAAGTTTAAAGTTCAAAGATGACAAAACCGATTTATTAAGGTTCAAGTAAATGCTAACTAATCCATTATATATCATCTTCCCAATTTTCCTAATCAGAAGTTGTTCCACTAAGCGTTTTTTTACCGAAGAGAGCACTGCTATAACATTTTACCAGACCAAGGTAGTGATTAATTTTTTTCAACACAGTATGTCAAGGTAGTAGCCTTTACATTTTAACAAACATACACAGAATAATAAACAAGAAAAAACTAAGGAAAAGAAACCAATCTATCTATATCTCTATCAAAGAAATTGAGTTTGTGGACACTTGTCCCTTTATAATTAGTCCATAGCTATTAATTCCATATATATCTATCATTCTAATAATTTCTTAAAAATAAAATAATTCAGAAAATAAAATAAATTGCATTAACTACCCCAATATCAATTCTAGGCCCTTTTCATTCTTCAAAGTTCAAACACCTTCACTTTGGTTCAATTCTCCGGTCGTTACAAACACAAACACAAAAACAACGCTAAATCTCAATTACTTTGTTGAATTAATCCAATTACTCAGCACACATTCACTATAAACCCTATCTCCAAAACAGCCTGTTCCATTTAGTAACCAATATCAAATCTATAATCAGAAATCTCTCTATCTCCAAACACTGTTTAGAATCTATAATCGATTTAAGTTTCAAGAATCGTCGCCAACAAACAACCCGAAATGGATAATCGATTTAGGGTTTATGGGTATGGTTCTCCATTTTAACTATTAATTGATTTATTGCTTAAGCCCGGACATGCTAATCGTTAATCTATTTAGTGTTTATGGTACTATAGCTTAAACGTATTATACTATTATTACTTGTTTAACTCAAACCACCACGATTATTCTATATATTTATTTGATTATTAATTTATTGATTGAACCCTAAATTGAGTACCGTTACTTCAATTTCCTGAAGTGTAATGTTTCAATGATATGTAAGTTGCTTATTTATTTAGCCCTTCTTTGATGATAGTGCATATGCAGTTTTTCTATTTATATATGAGGGCATATAATATCTTTTTTATGTTGTAGGTTGAAAAGCTTATAATCGACATTGTTCTAGATCTTAAGATGGTGAATTAAGAATTTGAGACAGTGGGCAACATACAACCATCTCATCAGCATGGTATGCCAACAAATTGTGACGGTGAAAACTAAATCTTTTAGTTTGGGATGAGGTAAAGATGAAAATAATTATTCATAATTTATTTGTTTTGTTGACTTTTTAGGTCAAGGAAATAGATTTGATATTGCTCTAATAAAATTGGTTTTTGATGTTGTGAGCATTCCTATAATTGCAAGTAGTGGTGTCAGAAACAATCATCAAATCCATTTCCTTGAAATCACAACTAGAGATAAATGTTAGTTTTTTCATGATTTTGTGTCCATTTTTCTAATCCCATTTTCATAACTTGAAAGATGATTAGTTTTACCATCTTAACGTGAAAATGGATCGATTACACTTGCGCATGCATATTTTTATGTTTTTTCACATCCTTATTGTTTTTTTTTACTTATTTTCAATTTGTTAACCTTTATTTATTTAAATTAAATGCTAAAATCAATTTTCTTTTGTAGCTTAATTATTGTATGTTGGCTGGTTCAATTTAATATGAAAAGAAATTGATACTTTTAGAATTTTTGATTTTGAAGATCAATTATTTAAATGCTGGTCATTTTCATTTGAATTTTATTCGGTTATTTAGTGAATAATTGCTTTATTTCCGAAATTAAAATTTTTTAAAATGAATGTCAAAATTACACATTCCTTTTTATTTTTACCTAAATTAGTGTTAAGTCAAACATTCGGTTAAGTATTATATAATAACCGATATCATTAAAATTTAAATTAATGCCTAAATTATCTCTGATCTATATTTGGTCATTATTTGTAAACTTATTTTTATGATTTCAAATCATACTACATAATCCTCCTTAATCACCAGTTTCATTTTAACATACCGTCTTCAATTTTTTGTAAACCAATATCAGAGTCTGTAATATTTAATATTTTAAAGAATCTTTGCATTGTGCAGGAAAAAACATATTATTAACAAAGTAGAGGCTGCAAATTATCAATCTATTCTTGAGATAATGTTCAGCTTATATGCAACTGAATTATTTAATAATTTACGCGTGGCAGAGATATTTTTTTAGCTGTTGATAAATCAATCAAGTCAAACTTTCTTAAAATTACACAGGAAAGGCGTGGTATTCTTTTCGACGGGCTTATATAGGTTAGCTTTTGAACATACTATGGATTTAGAGTTTTTATTTTATGAAATATTTGGATGACCATGAAATGAAATGTTCAATACATTGTTGTTAGCGCAAATCTTCTGTAACTAAATTCATTTGGTAAACTTTCATTTTATTTTTAACGGTCCAAGGTGGGTAAATAAAGAATTAAGCTGAAAAGAAAACCAGTAAAATGGATTAAACATGTTGAAAGCTTGCCAGGTGTACCTTTAATGTATAAGACCTCCAAAATCATTTGACTAAACAAACAAGGTTATTATAATTTGTTTTTGATAAAGCGAACTTTGAGGTTTTATGCGGACCGTCGTTCAAAAGCATTTTATATATTTTGTGAGTAAAAATCCACTTCTTGTGTCTTTTTTCTATAAATACATTACAAATAAGTACAAAAGATTCATAAAGTGACCAGATTTATATAATAAAAAGGATGTAAAAACTTGAGTAGCATTTAAGTGGCTTTTCAAACTACTTGACACAGATTTTTTTTTTTTAACTAAAATATAAACTTATAATTATCGAGTGCGATATGTCAAAGTCAAAATACTGAGTACTACTTTTTCTAAAAGTCCAAGATACTCTCAAAGTCGAAGTATTACTGTTGGTGTCTATATGTGCCTGAGTATTAGATTGATACTATAATTTTGTGCTACCATTACACTGATGGTTTAATGTACAAGTTGGTTCTTCATTCTTGTCATTCTAAGTGCAGTCAAGTTGTATGTTAAGCTGCATTGGGTCATATCTTTATTTGAGACTTAAACTCAAGGTTATTATGGGTATCACAGAATGGTTGACACAAATGTATAGCTTGAATTCAAAAAGAGCAGTAACTAACATAGGGAAAGCCAAAGTCTGCACAATGAATTAGAAAGTCAAAATGTGTTTCCCGCGATATATGTATAGCTTGACCACTCAACTCATTTGAACGTGAGTACCACTACCACTACCACTTCACCATATATTCTAAAAATTGTTATGGGATGTGTTTCAGATTACTTGGCGACTTTATACGAATATTACAAAAAAATTGTGTTTGGTTACTGTGGTACATAGATTATATGGGATCTATGTGACGCTACGAACACATATATCGCGGAAACACATTTGAAAGCTAATGCAGGTATTTGGAACTGATTTAAACAACTTTCTATCATAATTTTGCACCTATTGATGTGCTGCAACTCACGCAGGTCAATGTTAATTGATTTTCAAGTATTTAGTTTTGCCTATTTTGATGTTAGTTAAATAATATATACTAAAGTGGATTTGAATTTAATTGTTTATTATTGGGACTGGCATGATATTGTTGGGTTGTAGGTTATTATTACAAACCCCCTACAAAATAAAGTAGTTACACGGGGCAAATACAGTAGTCACTTGATTTCAAAAACTACCAAGACATGATGGTGGTTAAACTTTTTGAAAATCAGTATTTTATGAGTTTATTTACTGCCAAGAAAGTCTATTTTAGAATCTTGAAGAGTGGTCATGGTCATGGGATTTGGACGATGATATTGCTCCTACCTGTAAGTGAGATATATCTTCCTCATAGGTGTTTAGATGTACTTTTGCAAGGCTTTAAAGGTCATGATCAGTTTAATGGTGATTTATGGTTCTTTTGCAAAGAACATGGTATTGGATTGTTCCTTACATAGTCCTCTTGGTTGGTGATCCAATATTGGTAGAAAGTTTGTCAGAAGGAGACATAAGGAATGTATATGTCATGTATGGTATAGGCTGCATAATGTTGTTTTACAAAAAGGTTAAAACAATTGTAGATATAAAATAACCGTTTGCTTGAATGTCCTTGAATGTAATGTACTCCATTTTACTTCTTTACTTATGTCCTTGAATGTAATGTAAGTTACCTGGAGTGTTTTTGTGAGTTGTCTTTTTGCTGCACATGGTAGACATCTATCACCATGCAATAGCGTTTTTACAACCCATACAACAATTATTGGTATGCGACACAAACGCATACTGGTCTCCTAATACTTCGTCAGATAAGGATCATAAAGAATAAACATAAGTGTAAAAAGAAGTTATGCAAATGAGTTTTGACACACCCATTAGATAACGAAACTAGGTTAGACTACAGGCAAACAAATCAAAAGTAACCGCATGCAACCGGCAGGTAAAGATACTTGTCCACTATAGTTACCAAATATCACAACCGATTATGATGTGGCATAAATAAAAAGTCAATAAGCATTGTCAATTAAACATTTTGAAATTACGGCCAGTTGTTTGCAACCAGTTGACGTGTATTGTAATATATATCATTTCTTTTGTATTATTTAAATTTTTATTCTTTTACAATGGTCATTAACAAAAGTCAAGGCCAGTCTCTAGCAAGAGTTGGCATAAACTTGAGAGGCTCGGTTTTACACATGATCAACTATATGCAACTTTATTAAAAGTCAGAATAGAGAAGGTGTTAAAATGTTTATTTAGACAGTGTAAAGTTATAAACAAAACAACAAACATGGTTTATAATGAAATATTTAGTAGTTTTTGAAGATTATGAAGTTTTAAATTTTGTTTGTAAACTTTCTATTATGTAAAGTTTTTGTAAGTTTATGTTTTTCAGCACTTTGTTTCCA
The DNA here is from genome assembly GCF_021521415.1 of Bidens hawaiensis. Lineage (NCBI taxonomy): Eukaryota > Viridiplantae > Streptophyta > Magnoliopsida > Asterales > Asteraceae > Bidens > Bidens hawaiensis. Next base: position 312,242 of record NW_027491910.1, read on the forward strand.
TATGAATATGAATTCCAATTAAAAATCATGTTGTCGTCTCAAAAAACATATTAAAAATATCTTGTCGTTTGAAGTTATGTATGCGTAATTACTTGGCGATTTTTATATTTCCACATGCGTCGTACATGAGTCAATAACCTAGTTCAATGTATATATAACTTTGACTAATAAACAGTTCACAAAATTGGTTTTAATAGGGATCTACCAAACTAAATTTCACAGAACCGCAAGTGTATCGTGGTGCAACAACAAAAGTCGAGTAAGTCCGGATATTGAATCCGCGGACACTAAATAAGCTCTCGTTGCTAAACCTTTATCGGTCTTGACTGGTAATAATTTGATGGAGTTTTTAAGTAACTAAAAGATTAACCAAGCGAACTAAGAAGCTAAAGACATCAACTAAAATAACCGTAGACTAAAGAAACACTCGAAACAAAATGACGTGTAAAACAATCAAATATGGGAAAGTAACTACCTAGGCCAGGAATCCTGTTTACGAGTCGACTACTCTTGGATTGACTAATCAAATGACATCATATCTAAAGATACAACTCCAGAATCACTCATGTTTGCTAGATCTCCTCTCGGACTCACTAACTCGCTTAAACTAACCCAAGGGTTATGCATGTAAAGCTCACCGGGATAATGGAATGAATCAGCTTCCAATCTTACCGAACGCATCATGTTAAGGTACCAAATGTTGCATCACGTCCCCGTCTCAACCACATAGTATCCTCAAAGAACATGTACTAGAAATTCCCGGCATAAAGGAGTAATTCCGTTATTTTTAAGGAAAAAATGACTACCAACCTAAATCAAATACAATATTAAGGGTGTTTTTGTCAAAAAAAAAAAAAAAAAAAACCTTAAACCCCCCACACCCATCCTCCAAAAATCTAGCCCCCCCCCCCCAATCACCCCAAAAGCAGTAAACCTAAAAGATAAATCCAAAAACCTAACCTAAAAAGCAACTAAACCCTAAAGCTAAAATAACATTTCTTAAGGGGTTTTTCTTAAGGGAACGGCGGGAAAATATTTTAATTGTTTTAGTTTTTTTTTATTTTTAATTTATATTTTGAGTTTTTATTATTTTTAGGGTTTTTAAATTCCATCCTTCCCATCCTTAGAAAAAGAATTTAGTGAAGTCTTCAGTCTTGTAGCAGTGGACAACCTCACATACACATATTTTTACTCACTATATGTTACGATGTTTAATCTGCCTTAAAATAAAATCAATAATAGTGTGGTGGTGGGAAATTTTTTAGGTTTAATTAACTTTAGTATTTTAACATTGAACCCCTCAATCTTTAGTAATTTATAGTTGCTTACCAAACTTAAATTTATACATAAAAGTATAAAAATAACATTATAAATTTATATAAAATTGTAAAATTATTCTTAGAAAGTTCGATGCGATTAATACCTACTAATCTCAATTAATCCCGATTAACATTATATATTTTAATTTATATTGTTATTTTATATTTAAAAAAAAAAGGTCACTGAAGCCCACGTTCACCTGAACCACAACGGGCATAGGTGGCTTCAACAGGGGCTTTATCCGGTGTACGGTCAATGACATGTGAGGCAATATTAGAAGATGAATCCAGAACTGGGCTTCAATGACAGCATACAGTATTATGACCAAGACATTTTCCAAAAGAGAAGACCATTTCAATTTCATCAGGCTTGAAATTCGGGAGGAAGAAATTAAACACATATTTGTATTCAGTTTTTTAAAAAAAGTTCATGAATGAAAGCTATTAGAGAAAAATCAAATTGAATGACAAAGAAATACGTTAGGGGAGCGTATTATTTTGTAGTATAAGAGGTAAAAAATAAAATACCGTCGTTTAAACCGACCATTCATACGGAACTTCAGACGCAACGAATGAGATTGTTTGGTGGGGCCCCATGCCAACAACTGTCGGTAATGTTAATTTTTAGCTTATGTAATTTTCATTTTTAGATTGAGTTGGGAGGGTTTGAAAAGTTTTGGGTTCAAGTCTCACATATGACAAGAGTTAAAAGAAATAATTCATCGCTAAAAAAAACATATATTTTGTAATTTAAGATGTAAATTTTAATTCATACTATATTATTTTAATTACACAAATGATGTTGAAATAGAATAAAATGATGTTGTAAATGTCTAGTGTCGAAGAAGAAATGTATTGTGTTTGACTGCTTGTGGGTGTTTGTTGTTAATCTGATGTGTAATATTTTTGTGTGACAGATTACATCATATGTTTTGAAAAGTCTATTGTTAGAGATGCACTAACGACATCCTTTAAGCCTAGACTTGTCCAGACGACAAAGGTAGCAATCCATATCCGTTAAGTTTGATCGGGATTCTCTTGTATCGTCATATTTTTGTTTCTTCAATATTTTCTTCCATTGTTTCTTAGGATCCGAGACCAACTTTTGGTTTCAATAGTTTTAAGGGTCCAACACATTTCCAGGTACAAGAAACAAGACTTTACTTCTTTCGGACTTGCTGAGTATAGTTTTTTAGGGTGGGTTCAACAATTTTGTGTATTAACTGAAATGCTTCTTAAGTATTATCTTAAATCGGTTTTGTGCGTATATTGGATGATTTTTCTTCAACAGTAGCATGAATATTTCTTTGAAAATATGCCACGAATTATCTTTCAACAAAAACCTCCACACAAACACGGTGTTTGTGTGAAGGTTTTTGTTGATATGGAATGGTGCAAACAAAAGTTTACGGGTGGAGAAAAACGTTTGTGGAGGTGTTTGTTTGTATTCTCAAACGTTTAAAATGTGGGTTTGTATTGGCCCCACCACAACCATTACACACAAATCATATATATATATATATATATATATAGGATTAGTATCATTTGAGAACTCTTAAATTATTTAAAAACTTGATAAACTCTTAATAACTAACGTTTTTTATAAAAGTTTTTGTATGTTAATAACTTAGTAATCTTTTCAGTAATCTGTCAAAACAAAGTTAGATAATTCTGGCGACAAGGCCCATTAACTGGCGATAAAGCCTTTTTACTGGCGATTAGGCCTTTATTTTAGAGACATGAAAATGTCTGAACCTGAGATAAAACTGGGAAAGGTCCCAAACGTATGGGCATGAATATGCCAAAACTTTAGATAACACGAAAGTGTTATAAACCTTAGATAACATGAAAATGTTATAAACCGTTTGTGTGACACGTCTGCCACTGATCTTAAGGATTCGGTATATAGCCAACAACAGACGGATTGTAGCTAGTCTGGTCAGCCTGCCTCGAACTATACCCGAATCATCGTGCGCTCCAGGCGTCGTTAGAAAGGTGAAGACCTTTAAACCATTTGAGATATCCGGGATATCATATTCGTGCGCCCCTGGCGTTCGTTGGAAAGGTGAAGACCTTTAAACCTTGAGGGATATCAGGGATATCATATTCGTTTGGGAGGTGATCAGCCTCTGACTGTTGTCGAGATAACGTATCCTTAGGATAATTGCAAAACACTAAGCTCTTGATGAGGGATGGGTGTTAGCCTGGCTAACACCCCTCCGATGCTTAAGTCAGTAAACTTGATTTGGAGATAATAAAGTTCAAGGAATGTAAAAATAGATGAGGGAACATACCTTTATCCTGAGGATACCAACATACCAGTTAAGTATACTAACAGAAATACGCCTTGAGGTGGATAGCATTCCAAGCTCTTGGTATAGGAATACCTTCCATAGTGATTAGCTTGTAGGCACCTTTTCCGGCTTCGGCTTCGATCAAGTAAGGGCCTTCACATTTAGGAGCTAGCTTTCCCTCTGTTGGGTTAGTGGTATTCTGAAACGCTTTTCTTAGTACCATATCTTCTACTTGGAATCTTCGAATTCTGATATTTTTGTTGTAGGACTTGGCTATTCTTTGCTGGTATGCTACCATCCTGACCCTGGCGGGATCTCTGAGTTCATCAATGGTATCCAAGTCTTCAGTGAGGCTTTGGTTATTGGTCTCATTATCTTGGATGCTAGTTCTTGCTGTGGAAATAACCATTTCTGTAGGAATAACGGCTTCGGCCCCAAACACCAGAGAGAAAGGTGTTTGTCCCGTTGGATTTTTCGAGGCGGTCCTATCAGCCCAAAGAACAAATGGTAGTTCTCTAGCCCATTTCCCTTTCTTGGATCCCAATTTCTTCTTCAGATAGTTGATGATAATCTTGTTACTGGATTCTGCTTGACCATTAGCTTGAGGATGTACTAGAGTTGAGGTCACCATCTTGATTCCCCAACTTTCACAGAAGTTGGTTGTTCTTTTTCCGATGAATTGTGATCCATTGTCACAAACAATCCTTGTTGGGATACCGAATCTTGTTAAGATGTTGTGTTTGATGAATGAGATCACATCCTTTTCTTTGATTTGAACGAATACCTCTGCTTCGATCACTTGGAGAAGTAATCCGTCATGGCTAACATAAAGACTTTTCCACCAGGAGCCTTGGGCAGCTTTCCCACAATATCCATTCCCCACTTCATAAATGGCCATGGGGAGATGATAGGATATAATGGTTCAGCTGGTTGATGTAATATGTTGCTATGTCTTTGGCAAGCATCACACTTCTTGGAGAAATCCATTGCATCTCTTTTCATTGTTGGCAAGAAGTATCCTGTCCTTAGTATCTTGGATGCTAAGGCCCTGCCCCCAGTGTGGTTTCCACAATCACCTTCATGTATATCCTTGAGAACTTCTTGTGCTTCTTGATATTCCAAGCATCTCAAGTATGGACCTGCAAGTGATTTTCTGTACAACACATTATTTAGGATAATATACTGGGTTATCTTCATTCGGAACGCTCTGGGATTTTCTTCTTTTGGGATCTCGTTATCCTGAAGATACCGTATTATGGGACGGGTCCAGGATACTGGATCATTTTTAGTTTCTGAAGTCTCCATGATTTCATAGTTTTCCTTTGTTGCTAGAGTCAAGATATGAATGATGGGTATCATGATATCATTCGGTATCTTGAGAGCCGATGCTAAATTTGCTAAGGCATCTGCTTCAGTGTTCTCTTCCCTTGGTACCTGTATTATATCAAATGTTTTGAAACACATAGCTAATTTCTTAACTATTTCTAAATATTTCGCTAAGTTTTCTGCATTCGCTGCATAAGAGCCATTGAAATGGTTAGCTAATAACAAAGAATCAACATAAACTTGAAGATACTTGACCTTCATATCCCTAGCTAATTGCAAACCAGCTATTAAGGCCTCATATTCAGCCTCATTATTAGTAG